>NW_023494794.1:3660064-4260064 GCF_904425465.1 Colossoma macropomum
TAACATATCAGTGCTATATAACCCACCTATCCCACGCATTTTTACTATATTCTAGCCAATGTGGTGCATCAAAGAAGAGGCACTTAAAGCAATCTTTAGGCCTATGCGGTATCACTTTACCTCATCTGAGCTCTTTTATGATAGTTCAGTTTAATTCAGCGGCAATTCAAATTTAAACCAATCCGAAATCGGTTATTGAAATTTATTTAAAGGGCCCATACTGTGTAAAACTGAACACCTTTTTGAAACAAAAGTTTGAAATAAAACGTAAACACTGTTAAAGGTTCAGGACGTGCTGTTCAGTCCACACAGTCCAAATATGGAATCTAACCAACAAACACAACCTGTTTTGAATTCATTGTTATTGTGATGCCACAACAATCAAATCTTTTACATATACTTGCCTAGTTGGCCTACAGTGGTGAAGCCCCGCCCACTTACACTGGAGTTATAAGGAGTGTTTCAGCCCAGACTGCTTCTTAAATGAGGCGCAGCCAATCACAACAGAGCTCATTTACATATTTCAGTCTTAAAGGCACAGCTCGTTTCCTTCTAAGGGGTAAAAGTTTGATAGGTTGATGAATGTAATTCTTTTTAGTGCACAAAACACATTAACCCCTTAAAATCCCAGGCTTATTACATACTGAGGCTTATTATTCAGTAACTACAAGGACTTCAATGCAAACTGCTTGAGCTATTCTTAGACTATAGAAGTGTGTAACAGGGCTCTGGCCATGTAAGGGGTTAAATATTTAAGGGAAAAAATAAAATATAAGATAAATGAAGATATGTGCCCTTTAACTGGTGATGCCAAGCCCCACTTAGGGATGGACGATACAAACCCAAGTTCACATCATGATGTTCTACAATCTTCAGACAATATTGTGATATACCATTAATAATTAAATAATTTAAATAAATCAATGCTAACTATTATTGTTATTATTATTATTATTATTAGTAGTAGTAGTAGTAGTAGTAGTAGTATATTTAACTGTCACTAATACTCTCTTAGCTTCCTCATATTCCTGAGCTTTTTGTGTGGTGCTGCATCGTCCAACAACACTTGCATATCGTTTGTTGTTTAAAGGAGCATTGTGGCCTAAAACTAGCATCTCTCAGCCTCATCGGTTTGACTGAATTCATGATTCTGTATCTTTTTTGTGCCCATCAAAGTTCTCTCAGGACAATACCCAGTATGCACTGGGAATCCCCCCACAGCAAAACAGAAATGTGATATTCAGCTTCTTATCAGTAACATTATCTATCTGGCTTCCTTCTGAAATTGCCAGCTCATAGAAAAAGAAACATTTTAAACAGCCTGTCCTCCAGTATCCACCCCAAAGTGATGTTTTTCAATGTTCCTTTGGCCTTTGAGATACATCATCAGAAGAGGCGGGGTGGGAGTTCTTATAAATCGGAAAATATTGCTCTGGAGACAGTGGCACTACTACTGTGGTCTCCAACTCTGACCGAAAGCACTCAAACTGTCTGTTATCTTTAGAAGTTGCAGTTATCAGCAGCGAAAACAAAAGTGTGCTGTAATTTGATTTTGATTTTAATTGTTTCTCACTCTCCGCTCAAATTACAGGTTTTAAACCACATGTGTGTGTAGGTAGAAGAGGAGATATTGTATTATGATGTGAATTTGACAAAAAGTTATTATTGTATTTGCTTGTTTTGCTCTAGAAAAACTGTCCTTTACATTTTTGTCTTTGTCAATGTCTTTGTCAATTTGTTGACATTGAAATTAACATTGAAGTAATTATAATTAAATAGTATAGCAAAACAGTGACAACAAAGTACATTTTTATGTTACAGTGCCTACAATACTGTGCAGAAAAGAGACCATCCTTCATTTCTTTATTTTTCTAGTAAAAAAATCCACAGGTCCATCCTTTCACTGTGAGAAGACAACACTATGAGTCTGAAAGGATGTGTAGCTGTGATACTGACAAAAGAAAAGAGATAACGAGTCCACCCCAGAGTCCAGACCTCAACATCACTGAATGTGTTTGGATTACTTGGACCGTGAGACGCAGAAAACGCAACCAACTCCTAAGACTGAACTTTGGAGATGTGGAAAAAGATTCCTGCAGATTTCTTTGAAAAACTGAAAGCAAGTCTCCCAAAAAGAGTGAAATTATATTTAGTTGTTGAGTCTAAATATGTTTCTGCTTTTTTGGACACTGAAAAATGAATAACTTGTACTTGAAGGCTTCTCTGGAAATTAAATTAATGAAGTTGCTCTCTGACTTTTGCACAGCACTGCATGTTGGAATACAAGGCAACACATTTTACATCTTGCAGAGACGGATTGTGAGAAAGAGAGAGAGATGAAGTGAGTGTTCCTCAGGAAGTGCATTTTGATATCTTTGATAGCTTAACTGGTTTGAATATATCAAAGAAGCATAGAAAGAGGAGATGATGAAGAACACACGTATGTGTGCGTGTGTGTGTGTGTGTGTGTGTGTGTGCGTATATATGTGTGCCTTTTGATATGACCGCCTCATCTGAAATCTCTTAGCCTCTCCCTCTCTCTGTAATTGCCCTGCCATGGCCAATCTCTCTTTTGTCTATTGATTAGCTGAGAGCTACTAAAGCGAGTGGTTTCTTTGGGGGAGAAAAAACCAGGGGGGGCGGGGAGGGGTTGGGGGGGTGTTGGAGGGATGGAGCGCTGCAAGGGACTTCGTCTCTCCAGGAAAGGGTCGCCCTGCCCAGGCTCTGGACACCCTCCCCGGGGCTTGACCTTTGACTGGATAACTGGCGGATGAGTAGCCAGACAGTGGTTTAACCCAATAAACTACAGCCTTATAATTAATAAAACAGATATCACAGAAGGCCTCAATACGCAAATGAACACACAGATGTTCTGCAGGTGTTTTTACTTTAGGGACTGTTTTGTCGTATGACACCCTGCATGTATCTCTCGGCAAAAAGAAAAACAAAAAGCGTATTTGTTACCATTTCACGTAATAACGTTCTGTGATGGAGCTTTTAGAGGCTTCAGATGTCTGGTTCCTATCACCACCACCACTGTGAACAATTCTGACTAGTTTTTCTAGAGCTCAGAGCTTTTTTACATCAAAACACACATTTAAAATTGCATTGGTGGAATTCCCCTTTAATGAATCAAGATGGTCACATGATCCAATACCGTAAACTATTTTGGTGAAAACAATGTATACGCACAATAATAATGTTACATCAGGGGTTCACTGATATGTTTTAACACATTATAAGCCATATCAAGATTACAATATTAAGATTAAATGAGAGAAAAGAGAGGTGGGCTGAGTTTATGGGGGACAGACGGACGGACGGACAGACAGGAAAATGAGCTCATTAAAGAGGAACTCCCATTTAGAAAGCTCTGGCATGCTGTCAGATGGAATTCATGAAACGCGATAGCCTGCGCAAGACGCGGACAGACAAACAGCCTGGCAGACAGACAGACGGACAGCCAGAGAATGACAGGCAGGCAGACAGACCAAGATAGACCCAACTAGGCCTCCCGCTCTGTTTGCCAAGACAGAAACGTTACATTACCATATTTGTTATTGTTATGGATTGTGATAAATATGGCAGGTTCTTATCAACTCGTTTGGAAATAGTTACTCTGGTCCTCAGAGGCAAGAGTGGATGCAGGCTGCAGAGATAAACAAGGGAGAGAGGGTGGGAGTGGAGGGGCTAATGGAAGAGGGAATGGACACAATGTCTGGTTCCTTTGCTTGTAAGTTGCCCAAAGTGGAGAAATAAACGGAAAGATTTTTTTTTTTGCTCACGTTTTTTGACATTTGGTTCTATATCATTTGAAAACCAAAACCAGAACGGGGTCTGTTTTTGTCTGGTCAGAGACCAGCAACCATTACAGGGCCTAAAACAACAGTTCAATATGTTATTTGTGGTGCTATGCAGGATTCTGTATTGTAGCATTATATCGCTCAGCCTCGATTTGACAGAATTCACTATTTATACTGTTTTCATATTTGCATTCATCGCTGTTTTGTCACAACTTTGTCTAACATGTATTACACATCATACAGACACTGGAAATCCCTGTGGTGTCAGCCAATCCTGACTAGCCCAGCCATTGATCTATATGCTAATTGATAAAACAATGTGTAACTCTTATCTGGTCAAACAAAATTGTAAAGAAACCAGCAATTCTATCATCATTCAGCACAAAATAGATACCAGATACTAAGAAAGAACCGAGGTGAGGTACGCTGAAAGGCAGATAGCCACGTCGGTGGTTTTAGCTCGTGGTTTCCTACCCGTGCTGCACAGCATGTTCTTCCGAAGCTCCTCCAGAGCTAATGTTACTGTTATTACTGGTACTGTAGCAGTGCTGTGTTTTACTTTAGACTTGACATCTTTCAGTGATGAACAAGTTTACAATGACAGTAGCTAGAAACAACTTTGATTTCATTAAAGAGCCATTAATAGAATTTCTTGCCATTTAAAAGCATGTATTTGAATGAAAGGGCTGCAGTCGCTGATATTTTAGTAAGGTATTGAATTTGCTAGCTTTTATATACGTATGTATATACTACATACCAGGGGTGTCCAATCTTATTGAAAAAGGGCTGGTGTGGCTGCAGGTTTTCATTCCAACAAAACAGGACTGCACACGATCAGCTATTTGAAGGCTGAGCAACTGATTAAACAAGTGGAATTAGGTGTGATCCAGCTTGTTTGGAAGGAAATCTTGCAGCCACACCGGCCCTTTGTGGATAAGACTGGACACCTGCTATATACTCTTATATTTATATACGTCCAATATTTTTTATACACGTCCTGCGGCCATGTTGACATTCGTCAGCATAATGTGTATGAGCAGTCAAAGCCGACTAAGGCTTCCAAATCAACATATCAATGATGATATGAAGATCCATATCAAATCAATAAATTATTGTTGAGTCCTGTTTATGCATTATTTCCTGTAATAGCACATCCAGACCTCTATATATCTATAAACAAATCATCTATAATGATGAAAATATCCAGACATATATAATTACCTTGTAAACGCTGCATCAGTCTGTACACTGCAGGAGCTAAAAGCATACAAATTGCTAGAATCTAATTATTTTATCTGTGAAAGAGTCAGCAATATTCTTTCTTGTGTACCATCAATTATATCACCAAACATTGCCATGATGGCAAACGTGAATGATCAGTGTCAGCTTAAGTTACATGAGCCCTACCAATGTTCTGCAGTTCTCTCAGCTGTATTCACTGTCTAGTTAAAGGATAAGAGATCAGATTAATAAGTCAGTCATCAGTCAATGTCAGTCAATCATGAACAACTTGTAAATGATCAAACGCAAAACTACAGAATTCATCCTTCATCTAACTGTCTGCGTTACTTGTGACAAAATGATGACAGCAAACTGTGGTAAAGAGAGGTGGCTGAAAGTGTGTCCTGTTTATTCTTGCTATCCAGAGGTTTCTCCTTCGCTGGCTCAGCTCTTCAGCCTCTTTTCCCTCGTGACATCAGACAGCCAGGACCCTGTAAACACTTCTACGATTTTGTTGCTGTTGTTACTACAGCCATGAAGCACGCAACTATACATGGCTATCCTTTTTTCTGCCAGGTTGCTTTGTTAACTAACAGCTTACAAACAGTGGCTTTATGAGTGACGCTGTCGCCTTAAATGTATGTCAACTATATGGTGGAAGCAACAAGTGTGACGTCAATCTAATATTATCTATAATTTCTCAGCACTTTTTCCACCCCTGGTGACTAACAAGTTGACACACTGCCTTCATGTAGGGCCTCGCACTGCTGCTAGCTGTGGCAGCGTCACAGGAGGCAGTGGAGAAATGCCCTCGGTGGAAAATTCCCTCAGTTTTCTTTCAATAATCGAAATGCTTTCGGCTTGTGTGTCTGCGTGGGCATATGTGCAGGCACACGTGTGTGCGCTCGTGTGCGCTTTATCTTTCTCTCTCTCTCTCTATGGACGGCTGTGGGGTAAGCCGCTTTTCCGGGTGGACGGATCGAGGGATGGGTGGGTGAGGGAGGGGGAGGGATAGAGGGATCAGGGATGAATAGATGGATGGATGGCATGGTTAATGGACTGGCCTGAGTAGAGGCGCTGCGGTTATATAATACCTAAATCGCACGAGAGAGACAGAGAGAAGTCAAGAGAAAGAAAACAGACTCCTATTCTCTCCTGCTTCAGCATCACACATTCCCCCATGGAGAACGTATATTTGTCTTATTCACATTTTCCTCCAGATGTAACGTGCGGCCACATCATCTACAGAACAGCTGCACTTCAGTGCCTTGCTCTGACTCACAGCAGATATGTTGCTTTCACAGCCACTCAACATTTGCAGTCTTATCACTGAGGGCAGTTACTCATTTATTCTAATCTAAGGATTGACCTCTACAAAAAGAGTCATATCTTATATTCTCCTTATTTTTTTTCCTCCTGAGGTCTGGAAGTATGTGTGGTAATAACAGTCACAATGTGTTTTTAAACAGGGTGTTTTGTTAGCGTGCCTTTAAAACTCATATATGTAACTGATCTCTGTTCTGATTGGCTGTCCTCATTTGAAAGGCAGTCCGGACTGAAATGCTCTAGATAACTTCAATGAAAATGGGCGTGGCTAAAATGTGGATACATTAACTGTAAAGGCAGTAATGTGAGATAACACAACAGCCAAGATTCATAAAGTACAAAAGCCACCCCTGGCATCCTGGCCACCCCTTTAAAACCATGCATCTGTAGTTAAATGGCAATTTTTTTTCAAAATTTCAATATAATTACACGGTTAAGATGTAAACAAAGTCACTCAGAGTGGTTTGATGTGAAATGCTCCAGTGTTGTTCACAGTGGTGTTGGTAGGAACCAGACGCCAATAAAGTTTTTACATGAAATGGTGATGAATACATCGCCTGATGCCTGAGATGATAAGGTTTTGGCCTAAAATATATTTTTAACAATCTATTCATTTCAGACAGGTATATGCAAGGCACTGTAAAGCTAAATAGTACCCATAGAAAATCACTGGTAGTTTTGGATGGTAAAGGGCTATATTTGTGTTGTAGACATCTGTATGGTTCTTTTCACCACTGCTGTAAAGACATCTAAGTCAGAAAGTTTCAGTAAAATGTACGATTTCAAACAGAACATGAAACGACTGAATTATACAGAAGTTCAAAAAATCAGGGGCATTGAAAATTAGTGCTGTTCAGCCAAGCGTCAGAAAGTGTGAGTGACAAACGATTAATTTTCAGGGTTTATATTTATTCCACATGTACTCAGAGCCACACTAAAATTAGACCTCATCATATCTCACTTTGCCATGTCCAAATCCATATCCAATCACAGTTGCAATATGTAAGAACTTTATCACACTTCACGTTTTTGTCCATGTTGTGAAGCTCTACTGCTGGAAAGATAAACATACACGTCCACTTTTTTTTTAATCTCTAACCATGCGGCACTGTTTAAGTTGCTGTGGCCAGCGTTTAATACCATAACAAGACGAAGAGTTGAAGTAGAAGTGGATGAGAAGTGGACAAAATGGAGAAACATTGAGATTGTAGATGGGCTGCTGTTGAGTGTATGGATATAGCTGATCTCTGTTTACCTGTCCTTCTTTCTTTCTCCTGTTCCTTCTCTCCCATATTTTGGGTCTTGGATGGAGGCATGAGGCAACTTGCCTGGAATGTAGGACTTCCATGGGCGTGCAAGTGTGTGTTATTACACCCAGGACGAGTATCACTATGCGTCGCCATGGGCTTCATCTGCCGAGATGGGGAGCGATACTTGTTCAAAGTCACTTTCCCTCACGTCTTGCTGGTATGCGTTTAGATGCATTCACTGAGCAAATAACAAACCCTGGGGAGGAATCAGAATCACACATGGCAATCAAGGCAAAATAAACATATAAACTTGTGTGAGTTTGAGAACCTTGATACCTTTGATGCCTTTTTTCTGTGCTATGTGTGCAGGTACACAGCGCAAGGAAATAAATGTATAGAGAAAATGTTATATTTTTGATGCTGTTTGTGGTTGTATTTCTGGATTTCTAGTAAAAAGTAGTCATTTTTTTGTTAACTCACTCTCACTTGTAGCTCACTCGTGCACAGAAACTGTGTCGAAAGTGGAGATTCAAAACTTTCAATTTTGTTTGTAAGTATAAAAGTAAACAATTTTATGAGTTGCATTTGATAAAAAGCTTGCTGTGGTCTTTTTTTGCATAAAGAAAAAATTACATCCTTTACGTTTTTAACTTCAAATTTAATGTCTTATGTAACAATGCAATTCATCATGTATGTAATTGTCTAATTACATTTAAAAATATAATTTTAATAAAAAAATTTATAATTATAATTTTTTAAGTTAATTCAGCTCTTGTAAATATAGTTAAATTCTTACTATGGATTAGCAAGTGTGATCAGTAATGGCAAGTTTTATGGCTGGGTGTTGCATGTTTGTGTGAGTGTGTATGAAACTCGCACAGTGCCAAGCCCAGAAGTTTCTTATTGGTTAGCCTTTAACTAGCTGCAGAGTAAATACAAAGGACTCAACTGTGTGCTTATGATAAGGTTGTGTGTGTGGGTGTGTGTGGTATTGGTCTGGCCCAAAACCACTGACCTATAGTTGATCACTGTGGACAGTTTCCAACCTGATCAATCACTGTACTGGATCATTGACAAAATGATCTGATCTAGATCGACGCGTCTGACATACAGCTTCTTTATTTTATATGACCACCCTGGCCTTGTTATTATATCATCGCTGTCTGAAAAAAAAATGTATCTTCTTTATTCTATTTTTATTTTTTCTGCATCATTTGAGCCCAGCAGCTGTCCTTTACATTGCGTCAGCATTTCACTATGAATGGACCAATAGAAACTCACTACATTTACTTACATTGAGAGTAAAGAGTGTTTTTGCCTTCTTCTGGAAAGCTACCATTGTGGAGAGCAACAATATGTTCTTTTGCCCTGATATAACTGAGAAACTGCTCATGTGCTGAGAGACTACTCACAAGATGGTTCCACAAGTGATTTCATCTTCAATTTTTTAAAATAAATTCTACTTACTTTTCTAATAATTAAATTATAATCATGATTATAATCATAATTAAATTACTGCGATAGAAACAAAATAATTTGGAGTGGTTTGGTGTGAAGTGCTCTAATCTAGAGAAATATATCCAGTCAGAATTGTTCACAACAGTGAATAAGAAGCTGGCATGTTAAGCGTTTAGTATCTCAAAAAAGCTACCTCGTATACCAGTATAAAAGAAAAGTATAAAGAAAATCCAAGTGATAAGTTTCTCCACAATGTACAATTTCACATCAAAATACTCTTAATGACTTTGTTTGTATCTTACTGATGAAATTATGCAGAACTTTGGAAAATCAGTGGAATTCCCCTGTATGTGCTGAGGTGTTTTATAGCATTGCCCTTTTACACTGATGTGCAGCTGTTGGTCAACAGATATGAAGTGTGTTTTGCTGGTTTGGCCCCAGATCAGTGAGTGGTTAGCCACTCGATATGAAGTGCTCTACTAGTTTACGCCCAATTATGATGTAGGAGAGGCCTGTGTGAGTATGTGTGTGTGTGTTGGCCTCTGGTCACTTGTAAAGCATTGGCTTGTCAGTGTATGCATCCAGACAGCACTGTAATGGCCAGCTCTGACATTTTTTCCCCTCATGTCACTTTTTTTTTCTCAGCATGTCTCCGGTATGACGTCATATCCTCTCTTTCTGTGAAAATAAGCAAGGGGATACATCTGGCAGTGGTTTAGTCCAAAAAGTGAACCAAAGATTGTCCCATTTCTTTCTTTGGCTGTGTTCTTTCTACCTACTTTTACAAGCCTCAACATGTAATGTGATCAGATAAAGCATAGTACTATCTTATGTAACCAAGCACAGTCAAAAGCCAAATGCAATAACGACCGCTACGTCCAAGTATGTGTGTCCATTATGGGGCCGCCGGGTTGTTCAAACGAGAACAGTGAGTCGATGCAGCTGAATTTTTTCCTCGTCTGATCTACGGTGGCTGGTGGCTATAATTTGGCTTCTTGTGGCATCACCAGATTTGAAGATTTGTATATGTTCACTAGGTGAGTCTTTTTCATATGGAAGCCCACGTTGTTGTTTTTTTTCCTCCTGTCAAAATGTTGACTTCATATCTCGAAGTAATGGCGTACTATGTTGAAGCAGAGCTGGGCAATATGACAATATTTATCATTATCGTGATAAATTACATCACAATATGTCACAATATGCTTTTCTGGGCATATTGTTGATATTGTCAGTACTGAAAAACACTTCCCAACCGCATGTTTGATTAAACAGAGCACGATTTGTCCTGTTTAATTGCTTTTAGCGCAGAACAGTGTGTGAAATGTTGAATCCAAGTTACTGAATTCATAGTTTTTGATTGTATTTTTAAAATGTGACACTACTTTGTCTGTTCTAACTTATCAAATGTCAGAAAAAATAAATATTGTGACACATCGTGTATAGAAAAAAAACTATATTGTGATATTCCATTTTACCATATCGCCCGCCTCAATATTAATGTAGTAATTTATTTTCTTGAAAATTTGACTTATCTTTTCCTTTCTTGACATGTGTAAGTCAAAATTTCAGCATAGTAAGTCATTATTTCAGTCCAATCTTCAAGAGATCCAAATTTTGGAGAAAATCAGTCACTATTTATAGAAAATGAGGCATTCTTTCGAGATACTAGTTGAAAAAAAAAGAGAAAATAAGTCATTTTTGACACAGTAAGCCATTGTTTCGAGATATTAAGTCAAATTTTTGACATGCTGCTGCTGCCAGAAACAGAGCAGGAGAAAAAATCGGGCGATTTTTTTCTATCTGGCGAGAATGTGCTTCTATATTTTCTATATTTGTAGGAATACAACACCTTGTAAAACGACTAAAACATTCAGACGTCGAAATGAGCCAGAAAAGCTGATTTAGTAAATGGCCTGTGTGAGGAGGAGGTGGGTGTGCGCGTGTGTTCCCGTGCAGTCCCGGGGGAAGTTCCTCATCCTCGCGGCGCGGCACAGCGGCGAGATTCCGCGCAGAAAGCGCCCAGAATGAGCCGGTGTTTGGCTCCAAAGTGAAGGAATCCTCCTCCGCTGGGACCGCCATGGCTTCAGCACCGAGTTTGGCTTTAACAGGCGACGTTTCGGCGCTTCGGTAACGTGTAAGTGTCGTGTGTCTGTCGGTCGGTGTTTGTATAGCGGCGGTTGTTATAACGTTACGGGCTGTTTTAAAGACGCGGGCGCTTCTCTCACACAGCTCGGTTCGGCCGTCATTCATCATACGTGTTTGCCTCTGTTATGATACTGTTACTTATCATGGTCGTCTTACATCAAGCCGGCTTGGTATAACGTTCATTTAGCTCTCTAACGTAGCACTCAGCTAGGCTACCGGTCCCCGCTTGCCTCAGAGAACAGGACTCAGACCTGTCCCAACTCGCTATTCAGAGAAAAGGACATAGTTTTTCTAGAAAAACGAGCGCGTTTGACGTTCCCACAGCGGAACAGTGAGCCGTGAGTGTCTCTGTCTCAGTATCAGTGTCGACCGCTGGCATTTTCATTTTGGAAAGATAAGCGAAATGCATCACCCTCCGGGACAAACTGTGAGATTTCTGAACCACAGCATGGTTGAAAGAACAAGAGGTGAGTGTTGGTGTGTTGTAGTTGCTGCTCTTTGCTCTAAAGCCAAGGGCTGAACTTCGCTTCTTTCCTATTCGCCACCTTCTTATCCGTGCTTTCCGTTCCACCTTAAATGGACCGGCAGTTACACTCTGGCGCCTGTCCAGCCTGTTCAGGGAGCAGAATGGAACTGCTGCACCTTTTAAGGTGGAACGGAAAACTCCATTAAGAAGCTAACTTAAGCTTCGGAACCAGGAGGCAGCTGTGTTTGTTTTCCCGGTCTTTTCTCTCTCTCTTTCCCTCCCGAATGAACTCGGATGCGGCTCTCAGTTGGAGGTGGTTAGCTAGTCTGTTGTACTCCATTTATTTAGCAGCACGGAAAATATATTTGTCAGCTGAGCTGTTTCCATACGTAGAGCTTCACATGTTGTGGGTTCATCTTAGTTAGCTTTACTTTGTAACCGCAGAGCGCGTTGCGGAGGAAATGACAACGTTCAGCGTTAAATAGCCTTCAGCTCAGGCTAGTTGCTAGCCTAACATTACAGTTTCTGCTCTTTCACACAGCACAAACAGAGCCAGACCCGCCTGGTTAGACCGCTCACTTTTCAGGTATTGGTGTTTTTTATGTCAGCTTAAGCTCAAAAATGCCACACAATATTGATGCGAATCTGTGTCTGCCTTTACCCGTTTCTCTGTCGGTCACCTCTTTTTCTCTTTGTTTACATGGCTTATTTGGTGACCTCTTGCTTCATCCCTGTGTTTCCTCTCTGACCTTGTTGTGTAAGGTCACTGCATTTATTTTGGCTGATTTGTGTCCTGCTGGGTAACACAGCGCTATTGGTGCCAACAGCAAGGTCTTAATAAACAATAATGTATAATAATAAGGATTATTAATATACTGCCTTTATACCGTTCACTTTTGATAGTTTCAAAAACCAACAGCTGGTTCTATGTACAGAGAGGGTTGGGCAAAACACTTTGAAAAAGTAGTGAAGGATGAAGATGGATGTATTCAGTATTACTTTACAATGCATAAAACGTAATATATTCAGAATACATATTTAGAATATAGTTGATAAGGTGCATGAGAAAAACTGCTGTTGTAATTTTTATTTAATGCACTCTGTTACTGGTTTAATCCTCTCTGTTACTGCTGGGAGTTTTCTCAACATTAATTTAGTTCAGTAACACTGAGACTAATAACTGATCACATTGGTTTATCAGTCTACTCAGGCTTTAGCAGACCTCAGTAACACTGAGACTAATAACTGATCACATTGGTTTATCAGTCTACTCAGGCTTTAGCAGAGCTCAGTAACACTGAGACTAATAATTGTCTCATATTGGTTTATCAGTCTACTCAGGCTTTAGCAGAGCTCAGTAACACTGAGATTAATAACTGATCACATTGATTTATCAGTCTACTCAGGCTTTGGCAGAAACTTAAGTGTTTGTAAAGAAGCTATTTAGGTATTCTAAAAGTGTTCTCCTAAAAATGTCAAATGTAACTATGTTATAACTATGTTATACTGCCTTTATAAAATGTAATTCAGACTAAATAGACACACACAAACTTTCTGTTTTCTGAAAACATATTCCCAGTACTTATATTCTGATACCTCCCAACCCTGTGTACACAGAGAGCGAAACATAATGGGATGCTGTTTTTGTGTGTTTTGTGAACTATTCATATTTTATGAAATGAGCTCATTCTTCAAGTGGAGTTGGCCTGAGCTGTGGCAAGTAGGAATTATGGGTTAAAGGGAGCATATCCCTTTAACCCATATGTTTTTCTTGTATTTATTTTAATCTCTAACGTCTGCTTATGATGTTTGTGTGGGTTTAAAGAACCATAAAATAATTTTGACCATTTTCCAACTCTCCCTTAGAATAGTTATATATATATATATATATATATATATATATATATATATATATATATATATGTATATATATGTGTATATATATATATATATATATATATATATATGATACTGGTTTTGATTGGCTGCCCTGTTTTGTGCCGCATTCAAAAAGCAAATTGGTGAAACACTTTCTGAGGCATTCAGTGGGAGTGGGTGGGGCTGAACTCCTGTAGGCTATGGTGAATGCATGTAATGCGGTGCTTTTCATGACATCACAAAAACAATGATTTCAAAACAGCTGTTTTGGCAGCTTAGGTTCCATATATTGTCCATGTGGACGGGGAGTGAATGGTACATTTTGATACTTTCACAATGTTTACACACTGAATCTAACTGTTTTATTTTAAAAAGCGAGGAAAATGAGGTTTTCTGTGATATAGGCCCTTTAAGGCCTTGCTTTGGCTTTCCCCAGAGAAGAACCCTTCCAGATGTACTGTAGGAAAAAGGACCAAAAGATGACTCATCTGTATTATTTTTTTTATTTGTCTTCCACATGGTGTGGTTTTTTTTAAGCCCTACCAGCTTTGTGAAGCTAATGGAGTTTTGGCTGAGCCAGGGTCAGAGAGGAGTCAGTGAGTTTTGTGGTCGTTTTTGAAGATTCTTGTTGAGCGTTCTCTTTTTCTTTCTTCTCTTACTGACTCTCCCACTTAAAGGGCTGCCTGTTCCTGTCAGTGAGCTCTAGCTATCAACCTTTCTTCATGAAGCACCTTTTCGTCATTTGAAAGAGGTACATTTTGGGCTCTGCCTCCTTTGACACATTCAGTTTTTCCCATTTCTTTGACAGACTGGTGCAATTTGGGCAACCATTGATTTGCCCTCTTTTACCATGCCTTAGAAACTGAACTATTAAAGTGCTGCTTTTAAAGCGTCTCTCCTGCTGCATGGATATTATAGTATGGGCTGTGCATTCAGGTCTGACGTATGAGAATTACTGAGGCCTGTGCAGACTTCTCTTCAAAGTATGACCCTTTTCATTTTGCACTTGTACCCCTATAGTGTGTGAGAGTGTCATTTCAGCTGTTAGGGGCCGTGGTCTTCTTTTGGGGCTATAATAGTACCTGTCGGCTAGTTGCCATGGAAACGCTCACCTTTTTCGTAGTTATGGTCTGTTCAAGGGTAGAGGCAAACCCAGAGCAATGAAGGAGCCTTGAAGGTTGTTGTGTGTCTCTCTGATCTGGTCGTTTCCAAGCGAATACATGCCAGTGTGATGATGACAGCATAATCTCGTCACTGACCGCAGGCTAACACACACATACACACACACATACATAACACACACACACACACACACACACATAGTATCAGCTGTCTGTCATTTCCATAATGTGACATCAGTGTTCTTTCTGTCCTAACATAACCTACATATGTCGAGCTAATAGCACTTTCAAGTCCACCAGACTGAAAACATGAGTGTGTGTGTGTGTGTGTGTGTGTGTGTGTGTGTGTGTGTGCGCGTGTGTGTTTATCTCTCAGGACATTAGACATCAGACCATCTCACCCTTTTATCTGTGCCTGTATATGCTGGTGACCTTCATTTTGCCTTTGATACCATGTTTTTTTTTCTATGTAGCGACGAGACTGTCTTTTGAAAAGGTGGAATAGATGCATGGTGTGTGTGTGTGTGTGTTTTGTGTGTTTTGAAGGGCTGTGGGGGCTTTCTGTTCCTTTTCTTCTAGTCTTTTTATTACATTCACTCATTTCACACACAGAGTGAATGGCTTTAGTTGGACTGAGTGTTAATTAGGGCTGGCCTGAATAATGCTCGCGTATTTGCTTGTTATGTAGGTGTTCTTTAGTGAATTTATTATTAGGAAGGTTCATCTTTTGTCCTTTAGACTCAGACAGAACTCTAAAACACTCTTGTAGATTCTTGACTATTTTCAATTCAGTCCTGCAAAGCTTAGAGACAAGGAAAAACAATAGAATTGCATTTCCATATCACATGGTTGCATTTCCATTGTATTTAGATCTCTACCTGAATAAACTGTTCTAGATATTAGTGGTGACTTTGGATCTGAACAAGAGGTCAAAGTTACGCTGCCATATAAACCAAGTTTTATTGCATGTTTTGATGTTTCTGTAGAAACATGTAATGCTCAAAATCTGCATTCAGTCAAGCCTCATACATATTGTGTCTGCTCAGTCTTCTGAATTTGCAGTTGTGCTAACATACAATAGGGTCCAAGACTCTGAGACCACTAGTGAAAATGCTTCTATTTTGCTTTCTTTTCTAATTTAGTGCAAAGGTTTTATTACAAATTATATTGTCTGCAACAGAAGACTCTACTTTTACTCAGTGAATTTCAGAAATTCGTAGTATTTAGTATGTCCGTCTTTTGCTACAGTGACAGCGTGCACTCAAGCTGGTTTCGACTCCTTAAGTTTTACAAAAGCCTCTGATGAGTAGATCAAATCCACCTGAGAGCTGTCTGAAAATGAGCTTCAGTGAAAGGAACAAGACTGAAGAAAATCTGACCTTTTGTACAAAGGCCTCAACATGGTCAGTGTGACAATAGTGACCTAGAAATAGAGCAGAATCTTGAGTATTTCTTCTTCATTTTACTAGTTATAACATTTCTTTTGTTGACTTTCTGTTGTTTCAAATGAACTTGTGGACCCCAATGTATGTGTTAACATTAGTGTTTCTCGTAGGCTTATCACAGCTTTCATAGCACTGGGTTGGCATTAATGTGAAAACAATAACAGAATAAGGTGAGACTTTGGTCACCCTCTGTGCCTCTCTTCTTTATTGTTCAGGTCACTAGCGCCCCCAGAGGTCAACATGGTAGCCCGTCAGTGAAATTTCTGACACCCAATCAGGTTACTCAATTTAAAAAGTACATTTAAAGGGTTTATGTTCTGCACCTTCCACTTGCTGCTTCTACTTATAAAGTGAGTGATTTAATGTACCAAAAATATCATAATTAATTTTCCATGACCATCTCAAACCTTTCCTTATCTTCTATTAAATAACTAGGCTGTTTCTGATTTCTGCCCTGTATTATGGCTCATTCAGAAAGTAATCCAGACTAAAACTATATAACAGTCTGTTTGGGCTGAAATCCTCAGGGACGTCAGACAAAATAATTTGCAGATAATCTTTGTCAATGATACATCAATTTTATTTGTTCATAGTTGTGACATCATGTGGTTTTACGTACCAGAAACGGTCACAATTCATTTTTATATGACTATTTTCCAAGCTCTTTTGATCCCTTATAATTAAACAGGATGTTTTTGTTAAGAATAATATATGTAAATGACCTCTGTTCTGATTGGCTGCCCTGTGTATGCCTCGTTTAACCAGCAGTTCGAGCTGAAACACTCCTTATAACTTCACTGTGAATGGGCAGAGATAAACAGCTATAGGCTGAACAGGCGGATATATGTAAATGGGTTGGTTTTCATGACCTCACAGAAACAATGAATTCAAAACAGTATGTTTTTTGCAGCTTCGTTTATATATGGATTATATGGACTGAGAAGTAAATGGTATGTTTTTTAGCAGTGTTTATATACTATATCAAACTATTTTCAAAAATATTGGGAAAATTTAAGTTATTCACAGTATGAACCCTTTAAAACTCGAATAATGTTAGGACTTTTTCATTTTAAAAAGTGATGCACCCTGACAAAACATTTCTTTAGCAAAAGTGAGCAAACCCTATATGCAATTGTTTTGATAGTTGAAGCTGAGATCTATTCTTGAAATCAATCCTAAACAGCAAATGTGTTGAACTGTATGTTTGTGAGTTTTGAAGGTGCTACTTGAGTAGAAAAATCAGAACAGCTTTTATTTTCTTAATGGCTTTGGAGAAAAGATGGTTCTGTTTGTGAATCTGCTACTTAGATGACTATGTAGTCTTGTTTTTCAGAAGCTGTTCCTTAAAAAGCTGTTATTTTGCTATTGTTGTTTAGGTTATTTGCTTTGTTATGGATTGTGTTGGTGATATTTATAGCTTGTTTATGGGCTTGCTTTCTCTATAATGAGCTGTTATCAGGCAGAGTGGTCTGCCATCAGGGACAGACCACTTCCTAGAATGGCCAAACGACCGATTTAGTTCTCAGATACTGACTTAGGTAGAACAGACATACACACACAATGGTACTATAACAGGAAGTCTATCAGGCATGATAGGGGTGCAAACTCTTTCACTCTCATGCTGGAAAGACAGCACATCAGGCTTCTTTATTTATAGTGATGTCTTTTTTAGAGCACAAAACATCTTCAGTTTCTCTGTCTTTTGTCCTTCTGTTTCTTCCTTCCTTTGTCTTATGTGTATATTATGTGTATTTCCACTTGTCTGATTTGGCTCATGCTTATTTGAGCTGCACAAGATGGAAATAAAATGTAATGTTCTGTAAAGCTGTTCAATTTCACAATAACAATACGAGAAGTGCTACATTATTATTGAAGTGGTTATAGTGTGGTGCTAATTGGATGTGCAGCAGATTTAGCTAACCTCTCTTTTAAGCAAATAGCAAAAAATACAAAATTACAAAAGCGCCATTTATTAATGTGCAGAATTTCATTAATGAAACACTAATAGCTACATACATCTGAATTTATAGCACATTTGTTGATCATAGTAAGCATTCCCTGAATAGCTTTTTCTATAAAATCTACCAAAACAAACAATTATATGGATGCATTTATTTTCTATAGGCCTACAAACACAAAGAAATATGTTTAATTCCTTTAAAAGCTCCTTTTTGGTGATGCAGATTTGTTGTGACAGTGGCTGTTAATGCTTAACACATTTAACACACAGCTCTGGATTTTAAGCACTTTACAGACTAGTAGGTTAGGATAGTGTGGTTTCTGGGCGCGTGTGTAGGTATGTATTTTGTAGCTGGCCATTCTCCTGAATGGACAAGTTACTCAGTCTGTACGCAGTCCAGTGCAGAGAGTTTGCTTCTAACGGTACCTTCCGGACAGTCTAATTAAATCTCTTCTGTCTTTGCAATGCTTAACAGTGTGCCTATCACAAAAGCTCATATTAGGATACCAAAAAGTATTATTTATCATGAAGCACTAGTACTTATTCAGTACTTCTACTGAATCATCTGCACTCCAGTACAATACTAAGGAGTGAGAGACTTGGAATAGAATCCCAGAGCTTTGAAAGCAGTTAGTTTGTACACATACAGAGTTTGTCTATGGTTTCGTCCTTTTTCCTTTTATTTTTTTCTCACAGTCTTCCAAAACATCCATGCGGCTTCATAATTTATCTCTCTGTTTCTCCAGCCACAGTTTCTTGCACCACCAAAACAAGATGGTGGCTATATTTATGACCCTTTTTTCCAAAGAAAATTGAAACTTGCTTTTGACACACAAAACCCCAAACGTGAGCTCGAATCCAGCCTGAGAGAAACTTCGAATGGCCCACACACTGAGACAGTCAAGCTTGGAGCTGGGCAACATGGGGAAAAATATTGTGATAAATATTTTAGCAACATTTTGACAACAATAAATGTAAACAATAACTAAACAGCAAAACAAATCGCTTGCCATGTGCTGGTAACACTGACCATTTTTTTGGATAACTATATGGAAAATGACTGTGGTAAACAGGTAAACCAGGATGGAAGGGGGAAGGGGGGATTTGTCCTGTGAAGACAACACTGTAAGTCTTAATCAATGTCAAATAAAAGAACATAATAAAGCACAGCTCAGTAAAAGTTGTGGTTTTACTAGTATGTCATCTTATATATCTAATATGGCTACAAAACTGTAATCAATCTAATAAGAAAGAACAGAATTGCAAATGTCACTCAGACTTTACCGTCAGAGAGTATGTAGCTGCCTAGCTTAGCCCTTTTCTTTAAAGCCATTTCACCTGAAGTTGTTTGAAACAACCCATTTTGCCTGACGTACTGGAGCTGAGATGTGTGTTTCCTGTGACTGAAGTTGTTTTTCAGTCTGAGATCTCACGCTGTGATCTGAGGATCCTAAAATAGACTTTATACCATAGTGACTGGTTTACGTGAAGGCATGGTATCTGCCTGTAGTACCAAGCGTGTTAAACCAGCGCAGCTCAACAGCCATGTTTACAGAACAATCTCATTTATGTTGGGTACAATAAATGCGGTATCAGTCTAGGATATCACATCCCCCTGCATGTTTGAAAGTTCAGTTGTAGCCCTGTTCAGAAGGGATTTCGCTGGTTTTGCTGTGTTTTTTGCGAAATAAATCAATAATGAATGAACAATTTTTTTTGAACTGGTGGTAAATGAGTTTTTTTTAGTTTTTAATCTTTATTATATTCAGATCAGTTTTCAGGTTGTAGGCGGTGAAGCCATCTTCTGTTCAGTCTCTGGTGCAGGGTAGTGAAATTGTGATATGACATTTGCAAGCAGGATCAGAGGCACTGATACAGAGCACATCTGTGAGAGGTGTTTGAGATTTGGTGGGTTATAGATCTATACAGGATCTGAAATATGAAAATTTCTATATGGGCCTTTGTTAAGTTTACAAGTATAACTGAATAACTATATTCATAGCAAAGTTTGTAGGGGTAACCCGCTAATCACAAGGAAACAAAACCCAGCCATTGTGAATTTTCCCACAAAAAGTAGCACATTCAGGCGAACTGTTTGAGAATGATCTACTGTACCAACATTTATCTTGGGAAGCAGAAAATCAGATGGGCCCGGTTTTGGGTTTGTTTTGGTGCTCAATTTGTTAATTTAGTCAACCTGATTTCTAATTGCAAAAAGAAAAATGAGACATCTGGAAAAATTACCAGCCAACCATTGCATCTTCGCTAACTCTTGCTAACTTTGATGCCACGGCATCTTATTTCATGCTTATTGGCAACAATTTCAGAAGTGATTCCAGCCTGCAGCGTGTTGCCAGTGAAATGTTACAGAAGTACAGTACTGTGCAAAAATCAGGAAACATGTTCGAGAGAAAATGACATTGGAGCCTCCAACACTCTGTGTAATATCAATACTATCAGTATTTAATGTGTCCTTAAAACCAGCCAGTTACAGCTGTGACCTCCAAACAAAAGCTGTTTCCAAAAGAGTCACTGACATTATGTTCCCCTTCAAAGAGACACTAACATGCAATCAAGCAACTACCCAAACATACCTTAGATGTCTCGCACATTTATTTCTCATATGCATCTAAAATGGCTAAAGGAGAAGACAAGATGTATGAAAATCCACTTGCATAAAGGAAAATACTAAGAGTTTTCAAAACTGGAGTTCAAAACATTATTAAGAGAGAACGTGGTAAAGAGAACATGGGACAACCATGCGTGGCCTGGTAGACCACCAAAGCCGCCCCCATCAGATAAACAGCACTTAAAGCTTTCATCTTTGAGGGAGAAAATTGTGCTCCACTCTTCAGATCTGAAAATAACTAAACTTAGCTAACTAAATAATGATAAAATGATAAAACTTTAACTGAAAATTTAAAGAAATTACTTTTGCATAGCACTATATTGCTAAACTGGCATATTGCTTTACTCTATGCACGTTTGAGGGGAAAAAGTGATGATTTTTGAAATCTGTATTGTATTGTTTGAAATTGTGTATTGCAATATTACAGCAGTAGAAGGTGGGTTGTACTTGCATCATTTATAACTGTGTATATATAAACCAATATATGGTATATAAATCTTAATGTCAGGGATGTTACAATATGCAAATTGATTTTTTGATAGAGGGTTTGGGAGACAATGCTTGCTGTGAGTTAAATACAGTTAGAATAAATTAGAAA
Source organism: Colossoma macropomum (assembly GCF_904425465.1). Lineage (NCBI taxonomy): Eukaryota > Metazoa > Chordata > Actinopteri > Characiformes > Serrasalmidae > Colossoma > Colossoma macropomum. The sequence goes on from NW_023494794.1 coordinate 3,681,365, forward strand.
GGCTTCACTGCTCTATTAAAAAACATGCCACGATGTTTCTCCTGCACTGCTGCTGAAGCCATTTGTACATTGTATGTATTGAAATTGTTTTGTCTGGTGAGAAAACGACTTGTTTGTGTTAATTGTGCTTAAATGTATGTTATGATTTCTATCATTTCTAACTTCTGTATTGACAATGCATTATTCATTGTTCATTAACCATAATATATATCATATTCTGAAATCATTGCAGCCTGATTTGCTATTGTTAAGACACAATACTATCAATTATTCATAATTACAGTACTGATTAGTATGCAAATAACAGTATACTAATACTAAATATAATGTGTATGTATGCAATATAAAATGTGTATTTTTATGTGCAAACATTTGGTATTTTATATATATATATATATATATATATATATATATACACACACACACACACACACACACACACACACACACACATGTAATGTTGAACCTGTTCAGTATTTTAATTTCCATCTAATGTATTGCAATGAAACCAACTGAGGAGAAGAATAAACTTTGCCGTGTCTTGAGGCTGTGTATTTATTCTGAGCTAGTTGAATGAACCGAGAGAGCCGCTGTTGGAGTTACTGAGTGCGCGATGGAGTTTATTCTGGGTTTTTTGCTTTGCTCTTTGTCTTTACTTCAGTGTGAGAGTTGTGTGCTTGTGAGAAAAAGAAACTCGTCTTTGGTGCAGCGTCTGAAATATTTACAGAAGTGAGTCGAGGAGGAATAAGCATTCATCTGGGGAGGAGATTAAATTTTAGGTAAATATTCATTGAGGGCGGAGGAAAAGAAAAAGGAAGTGAATGATGGAAGGAGATACAAAAAAGGTCACAGACTAATGATTTGTGTGTGTGGGCTGGTGTTTAACAGTTTTTCTGTGTTTATATTAATCCTCCTCCACACACAGTGCGAGAGCGTGGGTGTGTGTTGCCACGGCTGAGGCTGTAGCACATGCTGTTAAGCATGCACAGCACATCACTGAGCACATGCCGACATGCACACAGCTCCATTAGTGGGAACATAGCCTTAGGTGCCATTCCTCTTTGGCTCCAATCGAAGAGCGACATTAGATTGATGTGGGATTTCACCTGTAGAGTGATGCTCTCCACATGTGCTAAATGTGCATGCACTAGTGTCCTTCATACTGAGTTACATCTCCACTGTGTAGGGAGTCACTTTCACGTTTATCATGCTGCAGACTTAATTTACTGAGTTTGATGGACAAAACTGAGCTCAGGCTGGAGATAACACTAAGACTGTATAATATATCGTTTATGTTCGTTTGTAATATTGATAGAGATTGTAATATTGATACAGAAGGCTAGCCAATCACATTTTGGTAAATTGTGTATTAAGTATTATAATCAAATAATCTACTCGTTATTTTGACGATTAATTGAATGATCAGTTTTTAATTAAATAAATAAACTTTCTTTCCAAGTAGGCTAATGTGAGCACACAATATACATGTACAAAATAAGTAATATTAATGTTTTAATATTAATTAATGATGTAGCAGGCTGGGAGTGTTGGACTGGAGGGCTGTATATCACACATGCTTATTGGAATATTAGGGCTGCACCCACACAGTTCTCAGATAGATCTGATAAGCAATTTTTAAGTCATGTGGTAGCCTTTGGTAAAATGTCGTTTTACTTAAGCAATAGAACACGAGAGGGAGTGTATTATCACGAAACAACATCACGGCTGTGATTTGGTTGCAGGCACGAGCCGAAGGCGAACCAAATACCATTCGCCAAACGTGTAGTCTCATCTTCAGAGTCTGACCAAATCAGAATGAGCCGTAAAACTGCCGCAATATCAAGTTTAGCTCAGTTTTGTCAATTTTTGCTAGATCAATATTAATGTTGTTTTGTTCCAGCCAGTCTGTAAAGCATTTTACAGCCCATTTTGTTTGGCGAATGGTATTCGGTTAATTTCTGGCTAATTCTAGGTTGTTTAGCTGTTCTTCTGTCACAGCTGCTGACTGAAAGCTTGCTCAGTGGTAATGACAATTTGGGAATTTAGTGTAGTCTCATCTTCAGAGTTGGCTGTCGGTCAAATGTGATCTTAAAAGTATCCATTTTCTGTTTTTTTCTGCGCTTCTCATTGTGAGAAGGCCCTCTTTTACTGCCAGAACGTTCTGCTAGAAGGTCAGCGTACAGCAGGCTTACATCACATGGTATAAGATCGGAAGTTGGTATCAATACGAGTACAAGTGAATGAGCACAGAATTGGGCTGATATCAGTATCTGTATTGATGCACTCCTAGTGGTGGTATCATGAAATCAAACATGGGAGTGCAAAATAAAAGAGAAGAATGTGGTGGACAGTGATGGCTTTCCAGAACTACTGAACCAAAGCTAGTGCATATATGTATTTTATAGTGGCTTAGAATGTGGCTCATAATCACTGACTAATGACACTCTGTTAAAAGAATTTGCCAAATAATCAAGTTATCATGACAAACCGATTTGTGTGCTTCCTGAACAGTCTCTCTTGGATGTTGCTGTGTTTTTCAGTGAGTCAAAGCGTTCATATAACCCAAGAAACATAAAGCACTTTTGGGTAAAATAATGCAGGCCAGTCTTTAATCTTGTTACAGCAAGAGTTCTCTAAAGCGCTTTCAGGATATTGCAAACACATTGTGTAATACAGTTGCAGTATAGCAAGCTTACAGCCCCCCCCAACACACACACACACACACACACACACACATTACAGTGTGTTGACATTTCTGCATAGTGACCATGTCTAGGCTTGTCTCTCTGCTGTCCAGGTTCCTCATGTCCCTCCCCCAACACATTTCTTAACCTTCACCCATTACATAACATCTTAGGTTATGTTCTTAAGTTGTTTTTATGCACACCTAAGAACATTTGCACAATATTTGTGTTATAGTGCCTGTGTATGTACACAGTGCCTTGCAGAATTATTGGCACTCTTAATAAAACGAGCGAAAAAGGCTGTGTAATGTGTTTGATGTTTATGAGCTTGATCTTTCAGTGAAGAGTAAGATGGATAAGTGGATGTTAATATTTGTGTCACATGTTTTTGAGAGAAAATACTTTTTAATTTCTTGAATATTTCTTTTAGCTCTCAGATTTTCTTGCCATCTTTTTCATTTTGTTGCAAGGCATCATATCCTGATTTTCACAAAGGGATGTGATTAGATTGTGGTTTCTGCTTTGGGGTTTGTTGGCCTTTTTGTTGACTGTTTCATGGATTTAATCCAGAACTCACAATCTAGATTACTTTTGGAAGAAACTGTTGCTAAAAGAATGGACGGTTAGTGGTCATTGCTCATGCCCACAAATAGGCTTTTTATGTATTCTACTATTTTGTCACTCGTCAGTAAAAAAAAGCATGACATTAATATACTCTGCCAAAGTTTCCATTCTGAAATAAAACATATTTTATTTCAGTGTTTAATACATCCACCCTTTGCATTTGTTACAGCAAGGATGCTTGCTTTCAGTCTTTCAGAATAATCTGCAGGGATATTTTTCCACACCTCCAAAGTTCAGTCTTAGAAGTTGGTTGCATTTTCTGCTTCTCACAATCCAAGTACTCCCCAACACATGTAATGACACTAAGGTCCATTGTTCTGAGTACATCAACAGCTTCTCAGAAGTGTGCTTGAGGTTGTTATCTTGCTGTAGAATTATATTTTCCTAATCCAGAGGTACTGTGTAATGTATTAAGTTTTCTTTGTATTTATCAGCATTCATTATGCCTTTAATGAAAACAAAATCAACTCCAGATGCTGTCATACATCCCCACACTTGAACTGATCCTCTGCCATGCTTGACTGATGGTTGTAAACGTAGTTCGAAGTGTGCTTCATTGCTCCTGAGGTGTACATACTGCCTTCTGTTGCTTACTGAGATTTCAAATTTAGTCTCTTCAGTCCACAAAACCTTACATCTATCTCAGATGTCCATTGTTTTAATGCAAATTTTGTTCCTTTTTGTGCATTTTCTCTGTAATGGTTTCTTGTGGACTCATAGTGTTGAGTTGTCTTCTCACAGTGGAAGGATGAACAGAAACACATGTGGATTCTTTCAGATCCAAAGCAAAAGTGGAAGCTTTAGGTGCTGTTTATCTGGTCGAGACAGTTTGGTGGTCTACTAGGTCTTGCACGGTTCTTAGGAGTTCTGTTTTCTCTGTATCATTTTCTCTATAGCTCCAGTTTTAGAAACTCCTGTGAATGTTAGGGTGTCTTTCTGTTTGTTAAGATTAAAAGGATGGAAGAGTCAAATTGGCAGTAGGATGGACAAAGTAAGTGTTGATAGATTTTTCTGTTTAATGTTTCTTCCTTTTTTCTGACACTGAAAAAAGAATAACTTGTACTTAATGGCTGTTCTGAGTAGAGATTTAAAAAAAGTCTAGAGAAGGTGTGCTAGTTTTTCTTTGTTTCCATGGCAGTTGATCTCTTCCTGAAGTCACTTAGGAGAACAGCAAATCTCTCGATACATCTTTGAAATAATCTCTCTCTCTCTTTTTTATCTTTCTCTGATAGACAGCCGAAGCCCACATCTTTTATAGGATTTTATGATAAGGTGTTACGAAGGGCTTGAGGGGCCAAAAGTGAATAAGTCTCGCTGCTTCATGTTTTTGATAGAATTTGGCACCTCAGACTTCCTTCCGGAGCAGATTCTCACCTGAGAGCTGAAAGAAAATAAAATTCTTTGAGTGTAGCGAGAAACTTTCATATCCTGTTGTCATATAGACGCACCGTGATTGATGATGGCTTGGACGGAAAGCTCTCCCGTCTTTTTTTTTTTACCCCATCTCTCTCCCTCTGTCTCTCTCTTTCTCTCTCTCTCTCTCTCTCTCTCCCTCCTACTGTTTTGCAACGACCATCCTTTCATATGGACTTCACTTTGATAAGCGTTCCCCATAGTCCTGCTGTCAGTGTCAAAGGCAGGAAAATGGATGTTGGTTGTTTTCCCCTTCCGGAAACTCAACGTGTCTTTTAGAACAAGGAGCTCGAAACTCCCAACTCCCAGAAGGCTCGGCAAACATGGATCAATCCAGAAATCCCCTTTGCTCCAATCACTCTTTTAGTCTTCTGCCTGGTTTCACCTCTGCCAATAGGCAACCACACACACACACACACACACACACACACACACAATCACTTTGCTCTTTTAGGGTTCAGTGCTTGAAAGACGGGATGTATCCCAGGAGTATGCTCTGGAAATCTTTGAGGAAGAGAAGAGAGAGAGAGAGAACGGAGGAAAAACACGGAAGGGGAGGGAGAGAGGGGGAATGGAAAAAAAAAACAAAAAGAAAGAAAACAAGAAACTGTAAAGTTGATGGGCAAAAAGTAGAGAATTGGAGAAGTTAGAGGTAGATGATATATATCTGTTTGTGTGAGCGAGCTTGTGAAACAGAGCTATGTGTCTTTACTTAATGCGCTTTTGTTCAGGAGCTGTGCGCGTGTGACTGTGTGTGTTTTCTGTGTTGATGGCTGTAGATCTGAGGCTCTACCACTCAATAGACTCTGTCTTCTTCTCCATCAAGCCAGGCATGTAGAGTAGGACCTTCGCTGCTTTTTAAAGGGCCCATATCCTTTTTCTTGCATTTTATTTTCCTCCCCTGGGGTCCACATATAACGTTTCTGTGCTGTACCAAAAACAGTCGTACCTTATTTTTACATGACCATTTTCCAACCTGTCTGTACACCTTAGAATTAACCCTTAGACCCCAACAGAATTCTAGAACACTGCTGACAGTTTTCAGAGTTAGCGGCTTAATGATCACTGCTTTAAAAAAAACATTTGATCATAAAACCAGCTACATACGACAATTACAAGTCCTGTTAATTTAAAGATAAGTCTTGCCTCTTTAATATGAAAACAGAGCCAAGGGCTAGAAATCAACACAGAGCTCTCAGTTCAGGACTGAATGGCAAATGAGCATTGAAACTGTAATATGCATTGTTTGGGTAGTATTGGAAATACATAATAAAAATGAGAATACATAGAAATAAAGGCCAGGAATATGAAGCAAGCTGACTACAGCAACTAATGAAGCTCATTCATTATTATTTCTTAGCTATGAATATGATAAAATCACCATGTCTTACCCATATAGCTAAAGGCTGCATAATTAGTCTAAGAACTCTCTTCAGCTACGGTTTCACAGAGCCTTCCTATTTCTTTAAACTGAATTGAACTGAAGACAGAAGTTAGAGATATTAAGTAGTAAGTAAGAGATAACCAGCAGGAAATAACCAAATATGAGTTCATTTGTTTCGACTCTGAACGAAACCCAGAGTGAGGAAGCTGGGCGTCCTCTCTCACTTGTTTGGTCAGTGTAGAGGGACTAAAATTGAGTTGAGAGGAGTTTTGGTGATGTTTTTGTTCAAAAACTATTTTAGCTGTTCGAGTGACTACTGAGTTGTAGTGTTTGTTAATGTTTAGACTCCAAACATGTATCTGCTGATTGAATACATCTGGAATTCTGAGAAAATTGTTTAACTTAGATTTTTCACCGAACCATTCCATTAATCCTTGTCAAATAAAAGAACATAATAAATATGCAGTTGAGTAAGAGTTGCAGTTTATTGCTGGTGCTCATATTATCAGTCTAGTAATAAAAAACAGAATTGTCCCACAATGCCATGGTGTCTGTAGCCGCTAAGCTTAACCTGATTGTGGTCTGAGAGTGTTCTTAAATGTACACTGGTTTTTTGTACAGGCATATCTTCCTGCAGTGCTGAGCGCGTTTAACCAGTGCAGCTCAACAGCCTGTTTACAGAAGAATCTCATATATGTTATGTACAATGAATATGGTACTAATGTAGGATATCACACCACACTACATGTTTAAAGGTTCAGTTATAGCCCTGTTCAGATTAGATTAGTTGATCAGGGGGATGTCTGGAAAAAAAAAATTAACTCAGTATCTGGACGGCAATAAAATTACTACAGGAGAAGCGAGTTTTGCCAATCCTGGATGTTTGTGTCACATGTGGTCATATGCTCATGCTCTATTCATGTGAAAGGTTGATGACGTTGTATAAACTAATGCTTTGATGATATTGTTTAGCTGTATGTGAATATGAGTGCATTTAATCAGCCTGCGAAATCTCACTTCTCTAATAGACTCTCTAATGCTCTCCTAGTTTAGAGAGGATAGAGATGAAGTTCTACCACCCAGACCAAGTAAATAGCTGAAAGACTTTCAAAGTGTCACATGGATACACGTGCAAGACTAAATACGGCAGGAAGCAGCGGTCAAACAGCTAATTATTACAAAGCGATGCACATTGTGCCTGGAAAATCCACCAAAATCACAGAAACCTGTATCTGAATGGGACTAAATGTATGAGGCAACCTCTAAACTTGGTGAAAAACAGCGGGTAGTTTGGCCTGTAATTTTCTCAGGTGCTGAAAAAGCTAGGTGCCCTGTACTTTGTGGGAACATTTCATGATGAATGGACTAGTAGAAATGGCTCAAAATTACTTGGAACAAAATCTTGTTACATTATCACACATTAAAATGAAGGTTTACTATTCTCATATGAAATTACCTTGTCTGAGATGATGTTTTCTTATAGCAGCAGTGAGATACAGATAAATAGGTAAATGTAATGCAATACAATGTAATTGTCTGACAAAATGCAGTAATGCGTTGCTTAAACTGTGTTTCATAACACATTATCGCAATATTCAAACTGCCTGGCTGTATGAATTCCTCTATGAATATAAAAGGCAATAGTTCTAAAATGAATACCAATCATTGCACTTACTGCACAATACTGAACAAATGAAATCTTGTTGCAATTTAGTCTTGCCACTCATGGCTCACATTACAGCCATAAACATTTCACATAACACGAGTCTCCAATGACATGCTTGTTACAGCAATATTACAGCACATTATGAATGCTGATCACGTTGAATTAATGTGACAGGAGCAATGAGAGAGTGTTCAGATTATATGGAGGGAATTCTGTTCATATTCTACACATGCATAGTTAATAAAAATGGGTTTCTTTACTATCTTTGTTATTCCCGTAGTCACTTGTTCACATACTCTTTTCTGACTTTATACATTTGATTTTATTATAGATATTGAAATGTTTTGGAATGTTTCTAAGATTAGATTAAGAGATAATTTGTTGGGAGAGAGCACTAATTAGCTTGTCACAGCCCTAGCAGGTTTCGGTAACCATCAATTCAATATCAGGCAGTAAACAATACAAGTACTTATTCATTGCTTTAATTTTGCACAACAGTCAAACTGAAATATGCTGCTTTATGACTTTATAATCTGAAACTAACAAATAATGCACTAATGTGCAGCCCACAGGTTCTGCTGCAGTGTATATAGTGCATATATATGCGGAAGTTTTAACTTCCCATTATGCCGACATTATATTGTATATGGTGGCATGTATATTACCAGTATGTAATAATTCTATATTATGTGGCCAAAAGCAAAAAAAAGACGTCCCATTCCAAAACCTTGGCTATTTATATGGAGTTGCCCCTCCTTTGCAGCTGTAACAGCCTCCACTCTTCTGGAAAGGCTTTCCACAGGACTTTGGAGTACGTCTGTGGGAATTTGTGCCCACTCAGTCAAAAGAGTATTCACAATAAACGTTCCAGTTCATCCCAAAATTTTTTAGTGGGGTTGAGGTCCGGGCTCTGTTTATGGATCTGGTTTTGTGCACATGGGCACAGTCATTCTGGAACAGAAAAGGGCCTGCCCCAAACCATTGCCACAAAGTTGGAAGCATAAATTTTCAAAAATGCTTTTGTATGCTGTAACATTAACATTACCCTTCACTGTAACAAAGGGGTCTAGCTTAAACCCTGAATAACAGCCTAGGACCATTATCCCTCCTACACCAAACTTAACTAAGCATTCTGGTAGGTAGCGTTCTCCTGGCATCCGCCAAACCCAGATTCATCCATCAGACTGCCAGATAGTGAAGTATGGTTAATTTCTCCAGAGAACGTTTCCATTGCTCAGTGGCAGCATACTTTACACCACTCCAGCTGAGGCCTGGTATAATGCATAGTGATCTTAGGCTGGTGTGCATCTTCTCGGCCATGGAAACGCATTTAACGAAGCTCCCAACACACAGTTCCTGTGAGGATGGGCAACTTTTACATATTGCACACTTCAGCACTTGGCGGTCCCACTCTGTGAGTTTACATAGTGTACCGCTTTGTAGCCGAGCTGTACTTGCTACTGGACTCTTTCATTTCATAATGATAATGCTTACAGTTGACCGGGGCAGACCTAGCAGGGCAGAAGTTTCATGAACTGACTTGTGGCAAAGGTGGCATCATATGACAGTGCAATGTTTAAAGTAACTGAGCTCCTCAATACGACCCATACTACTCCCGGTGTTTGTGTATGGAGATTGCATGTTATGTGCTTTATTTTATACACCTGTTAGCAATGGGTGTGGTTGAAACACCTGAACTCAGTAAGTGGCCATGTGGTGTTGTTCTTGTGAGAAATAGGGGGAGTCTTAAAGTACTTACTTAAACTAAATAAGTACAAAATAAAAGTTGAATGAGTGTCATAATTTGTTTCGCTCAAAATAGTGATGTAAGGCAGATAAAGCTTTGTGCTCTTTCAGTGCAGTCTGTGTAGAGCCTGGTGAACATATGTGTATACATCATATGCTTTCAAATATCTCTGATTAGGAACTCATTTACCCTTCTCTTTCTTGAACATAAATTCTAAAGTGACAGTCACATCTATCACCGTGTTCATTAAGTTCCAGCTTGCACAGCTGTGCTGTCTCAGTAGAGAATTACATTTAGCTGGACTCATAAATAGTTAATTAGGACTGTGGAAAGGTAATCTAAGTTCTTGATGGCTGCACCAGGTAATGGGAACAATTTTCTCTGTAAAATGATTATCCTTTCTTCACATTTATTTTAGGTGTTGCTTCATACATATATTCGGTATGCTGGTTATTTTCTCCTTGGGTTAGCTACATTTCAAGAGATAGACCAAAAATCCATTTCACACAGTTTCCCCCTTATCCCAGATGTAGTTGATTAGCCAAGACATGTTTGGTCTGAAGTTTGCTTTCTTTAGTTTTGCATGTTTTAATAAGTGATAGAGGCTTATAGCTGCAAGGTTAGCATTATGCAAACTGCTGACTTCCTCTTGTTCACATTATTTTGGTTTGAAGGTAATGTTTGTGTATCTGTGGTCCACCTTGTGGTCATTCATTGCTGTGTTTCTCTCTCTCTCTGTTTCAATCTCAGATCTCATCTGATGCCGAGACTGAAAGAGTCACGCTCTCACGAGTCATTGCTTAGTCCGAGTAGTGCAGTGGAAGCTCTGGACCTCAGTATGGAGGAAGAGGTCTTTATCAAGCCCGTACACAGCTCCATCCTGGGCCAGGACTACTGCTTTTGAGGTAGACACCCACACACACCCATGTAGGCTTAATGCCACTGCAACTGTTTTTATGTGTATAAATTAGTTTTATAGGATTGCACCACTCTGCCATCATCCATTTATTGGGTTTGTTGGGATTAGTTTATTGGGCTTGCATCAAAAATAAGGTGTCTATTATAACACTAAATGTTGCTGACGTGACTAATCCTTTCATAATGTGCTGTGTACTCCAGTCTTACATCTAATGTAAGTACATAATCAACTAGAGGTTGACCAATTATCAGGCCAGACGATAATCAGATCCAATATTTCGCAATTCACTGATCATCGGAATCAGCTTTTTAACTTGTTTGCTTTCCGATAACAAGCTTATATGTGAGCTATATGCATATCTAATGCAATCATAAGTGAAAGATTTGCCTCTGGCTCAATATCCCACCCATGGCCTTGGGATTTGTGTAAATAGGTATGATTTGTTGAGTACGGCCAGTCAAAACTTGAATAGCCTGTATGCCACCCACAGCGTTATGGATAGTTTGAAACCTGGACCACATGTCAAGCAAAATGAAAGTGTCTTTGCCCCATTGGCTCTGGTTTACTAGAGATGTGGGTAGCACAAGAAATGGGATACATGTAGGACATTCTGAGATTGATCAGCGCAGTCGCTGTGCAAAAAGGGCAACTCACTCGATAACATAACGTGCAGTTTTCCACTGTCCGCTGTACCCAAACAAGCGGGACTAAAGCATGCAGCTGGAAACCGGCCCTAAACATCACATTTGTTTGGTAAGAGTAAACTTACTATGGAAAAAAGAGAAAATGGTGTTTCAAATATATATTTAAAGTTTATTTTATAATCCTTATATTTACACTTACACTGTGCGATTACAGTTTAAAAGTTAACAGCCTTCTTCTTAACTAATTATCGGTATCAGCCATGAGAAACACATAACAGTCGACCCCTGTTACCTCTACACGTACACAGTAGGTGAGACATGCCACATTGTTGAAAAGAACATTCTGATTAAAGTGCAACGGCAATGAAACTACTGACAAATGGGACAAAAACACAGTCTGGTATTTTATCATGTGTCATTTTGATAATTAGAGTGTAAATGAGTTGTCTGTTCATCAAGTAGTGTAAGATTTAAGTCACATGCTGTGTACCTCTGCGTAAACTTAAGTGAGTAAGTAATGTCGGGCTAGCTTGGTAGACACTCTTGTAGGTGGCTGACTTGGCTCGCTAAACACAATTCTACATGCTATTGGTGACTTAGCTAGCTTTATTACTAGCCTGGCTAATTATACGGTCTCTGCCTGGTCAACTTATCCATGATTATGTCATGTTGACCAGCAGCTGTTAACTCAGAATCCTCAAGGAGGCGGAGAGATAGGAAGCATAACAAATCCAGTGGAGGGCAAAAGTTTGGGCACCCTTGTCATATTCCATGTTTTGTTAAGTGAAAATAAATGGACATCCTCTACAAAGAACACACGTTTGCACATATTAATGCACAGTTACTGTTTATTTGCTGAATTTAATGAATTGGGGGGAAAAATAAAACATAAAATTTAGCCTGTGCATATATTTTAGCACATTTTATATTTTATGATATGTTTTTTTCCCAAAATGTTAAACTATAGAAATTGTGCAATAAAATGTTCAGAAAATGTATCATGTTTAAGTTTGTTCCCTTGAGTTAACTTTTACTTAGAAAATCAACAAATCATTTTAATGTTTGCATGCAGCTGTACTTGCTTGTCTTTTATATTTTCATAATTGAATGACCTGAGTGATAATGAGACCAAGAAAAGGACTGATAGCCATACATTGCCCTGCAGGTGATCACCTCAACAGGCAGCAAGTGCTTCTCATGTCGCTCAGCCGCCGAAAGGGACAAATGGATGGAGAACCTTAGACGAGCTGTCCACCCAAATAAGGTAAAGTCACCTGCATTTAGCTGGGGTTACCTCTTACACTTACTGACTTACTGGTGGAGGTCACACCTGACACACCTGGACACATCCTGGGTTTGATCGCTTAATAAGACATCTGTTTCATCAGGATATACAGAAAGCACTGGGAAAGATGGTGAGAAGTTCTTCTGAGTACTCGAAATGAGGACGGGTCTGCTCTTTAATTAAACCATTGCTCAGACATGGGAGCCACAAAACATATGGCTCCTTAAAGCACGCCAAGAAATGATGGCAGTAAGACAGCTCACCCCACCCTCATCTTTTATTATTTAACAAATTAACAACTAATTAGTTCTTTAAAAAAAAAGAGCTGGTCGTATCCAATGGTTTCTTTACCTCTTTGACAGCTTGTCTCAGGATGTGGTGGAGATCCCTCCATCATTCAGTTGTAAATTTTAATTACCTGATAGGTTTCCCGGCTCTGCGCTACCTTCAGGTTTTAGAATGCTCAACAGTAAACAAACGGTACTCACCGGCAGATGCTGGTAGTTTTGTTGAAAGGAGAATATTACAGTTCATCCATTAGGAACTGGAAGAGGAGGCTGCTTCTCTCTGTATAATTAGTGCGGTGAGTGTTGTAATGCAATAACTAAAGGCAGATTACAAAACTGGGGACTTCCACGCCCTGTTTTTGTTTCTTTGTATGTATGTGTGGCGGCTTGTGGGCACATTTTTCTGCAAGCAAATCAAGAACAAAGATAACAAATGCTCTTAATGCAGTAACTGCTGTCTGTTCTTTAATCTAGATCAGGGGTGCACAACTCCAGTCCTGGCAGGCCGGTGTCCAGCACAGTTTGGTGAGTTACCTGCTTAAACACACCCACTAAACCTGGCAATCAACAGATGAGTTGACAGGTGTGTTTGGGAAGGTAACTCACCAACCTGTACTGGACCCCAGCCCGCCAGGACTGTAGTTGTGCACCCCTGATCTAGTAGATATTTCAGTCTTGTCCAGGATATAATAAGATTTGACCCTTACTTGGATACTAAACTTACCATATCTTTCAAGTGATAAAAAGATATAAATATTTATTAGTTCTGTCACAAATCTACCGACAGTAGAAGTACGGTATGGGTGGTAGGGGTGGTAGGAATGGGTGATATGACAAAAATATAACATTGACATACTTAAAGATATTTTCATGATACACAATACGCAGCATCTTAATTTGTTTATAAGTTAGGTTTGGTAAGAGAAGACAAAACGAACCAGTAGTGCCACATTTTAAAAAAGTAGGGCTGTCAAACGATTAAAATTAATCACTAATAATCACATTATTTTCTGTTTTTATTGCAATTAATTGCATTAAAGCGTCTTATTTGCTTAAACTTTGACCCTAAAGAAATATTTAACACTTAGAACCCGTATCACTGTAATAAAATGATTGCCAAAAGTTGATGGTGTGACATAGAGAGATTTGGTAAAATGTGTTAGATTCTTGAGATGTCAGCAGAAAAGACGAGTGCTGAATGATCTTCTCTACTGGCTAACTTTGTGTTCTAAGCAAAACTAGTCTACATAGGCTCATTAAAACATGCATTTTCTTTGGTTTTCAGCGTTTAACTGCACAAGCTAATGAATCTTGCATTTCACTTCATCAGTGTCATTACTTTGGTTCCAGTATTCGATGGGAATACCAAAGCTGTAGATCCTCGTTTTCAAACTGCCTAATTGTACAAGTTATTCTGAAGAAGACTGCAGAGGGGAGAAACTTCCAGTGCCCACTGTAGACCATTATAAAAATCGCCTGTGAAGCTGTGAAGACCAAGCCAATACATTTACATTGTTACCTGGAAAAACGTGCAGGCTTCCGTTTTTTGTTTTTTTCCCAAAGCTTCATAAGACCTGTTGACACTTATATGCGTTGTGTTTTGATTTCACTCTTTGATGTGTTCATTTTTAAAGAAATATAAAAAAAGCTTCTTTTTTGTGTTGTTTTCATTTATATAGTGAATAATGAAACAGTGTGTTATACTGTATCCCAGAGAGGTGTAAATGATCCCTACATCTAGTTTAGATTCTGCAGATTCCGTAGACCTGCAACATTTACAGTCAGAAATGGATCCACTGTGAGCTTAAATATTAAGGTAGCAAAGCACACTCAGGACTGGCTTGGTGTTCTGAGGGCTAAGAAGCAGAGCATTTTGTGTGGCTGTATGAGTGAACAAAATAAGCTTCATCATATTCATGTATTTACTACTTTTCACAATGTCAATGCAGAGTTCACATGAACCCGAACATGAAAATCACATCATTTCCAGGGTGAATGAAGTTTCTAATTTTCATCACTATGTTGAATGAAAGCAACAGTGGCTGCATGCTCCAACCAATGTATTCTGTATATAACGTATACAATAAATGGTTCCAACATCACTGTGACTGTAACCTGTCCAGCATAGTGGCACTGTCCAGCGTTGTGTGCTGAAGGTAGGGCTGGACAATTTGGAAAAAAATATCTAATTGCGATTTTTCTGACTAAAATTGAAACTGCAATTTACATTGTCATTATTTTCTATAAATTGAGGTCCAGGCCTGTTTTTTTGCCAAGAAGACCAGAATATCAGTCTTTTTCTGAGGCTCGACCCCTGAGTGTAGTCTGCCAGACTGCCAGTAAGCTGTAGTTGTGATGTCACAACACATGGATGTTTTGTCTACCTTATTTCCAGGCAGTTTATAAGCTCTGAGTTATAAAGTTACATTTTAAAGTTAAAACTTAAGACAACATTGCTGACAATGTTGGCTATAATTTTTACAAAATTGCAGCTCTTGCAATTTGAAAACTGCGCTCTCTTAAATTTGCGATTTTGATAGCTGGAAATAACCGGTTTTGTCAGGAGACCCAACAGTGTGACTTGATAAAAATATATTAGTGCCATAAATAAACACAAAGTAAAATAATTTTTTCAGTAAATGCAGTTAACTGTGCCTAGCTATGTGTTCTTTGTTGGTCACTTTTCTTAAAGCGGTGTCCACGATATGCTCAGAAAGGATATAATATGACGTAATGTATCAAGATAACAATAAATGTAATTATACTGCTCACCCCTGCTGTGAGGTTGGCTTTGAGGTCCATCACAGATTAAACCACTTGGCCTCATGCTGGAATGACAGCCTCCTTTTTCTATTGGAGCAGTCTGTCTCACCATGCAGCAGTGAATGACTTTAACTGCCAAATGATGTCATGTGATATTTATGACTCCTTCCCCCAGCCTCTGTAGCAGAGCACATGAAGCGATCTACAACAGAAACCATCTTAATTGCCAGGCAGGAGTAGCTGACCTGAAACGGAAGGTTATTTAATTGCCAGGTCAAACAGCCAGCCGTATCTGCATCGGTAGCCGTTTTAGATGTCATACTCATACAGTAATAATCTTTTACTGCCCTATCCTCATGCTAACTGGTCCAGCGACCTCACTGCTGTTCCTCTCCTGTTTCCAGGACAACAGTAGGCGGGTGGAGAACACACTCCGGCTGTGGGTCATCGAAGCGAAAGACCTGCCGGCCAAGAAAAAGTACTTCTGCGAGCTGTGCCTGGACGACGCCCTATACGCCCGCACCACCTGCAAGCTCAAGGCAGACAATGTCTTCTGGGGCGAGCACTTTGAGTTCACCAACCTCCCTGCTGTCCAAAACATCACCGTTCACGTCTACAGAGACTCGGACAAGAAGAAGAAAAAGGACAAGAACAATTATGTGGGATTGGTGAACATCCCAGTAGAGACTGTGACTAGCAGGCAGCTGGTTGAGAAGTGGTACCCCGTTAGCACACCAAACCCAGGCAAAGGGAAGACGGCGGGCCCCATGATCCGCATTAAGGCCCGCTACCAGAGCATGAACATCCTGCCCATGGAGCTGTACAAAGAGTTTGCTGAATACACCACTAACAACTACATGCTGCTCTGCTCCATCCTGGAACCAGCCATCAGTGTCAAGAACAAGGAGGAAATTGCCTGCGCCCTGGTGCACATCCTCCAAAGCACCGGTAAAGCCAAGGTAAGACAAGCAGCTGAACTTCTTTAACTGTGTAATTGGCATTTCCCCTCTGGTGTGAAGGATGGGTGTTAGCCATTCAGGGCAAATTGTTCGTCTATTGGTATTGACTATGCATGACTACATTCTGGTCTTCTACTAAGGCTGTTTGTACTCCATTGTGCTCTATTTATGCTGGTGTTGTAGAGATGACGTAAACTGAATTATTAACTAAATTATTCTACACTTGCGGGAGTGAGACAAATCTCAGAAGTTAGAAAGCAGTTTTAAATGTCTGCAGTATGAAACTTTATAAAGTGGTAAAGTGTTTTGATCTCTGTTAAGCTAGCCATCTTACATCAAAACACAGTTAAAAAAATAGTTTTGTGTAGGATGTGAGTGTGTGGCTGTTATACATGCTGAGAAAAAGAAACAGGCTACTTTGCTCATTAGAGCAACTTGAAATACAGCAACAGGGTTCTCTAAACACGATAAAGTGGTCAGCTCTAAAAAACAGTCCAAAAAAACAAGCATTTTAAAGTAGTAGGCTGCTAGTATGTTGTATCTTAATTGGATTGGTTTTACCAACTCTCTGATCAAATATTGGATCGGTACTCAGTACATTCTTAGAAAAGTTTACTAAAACAGGTGTGTCCAGTATTTTCCTTCGAAGGGCCAGTGTTGCTGAAGGCTTTCATTTTAAACATGCAGGAGCACACCTGATTCTGTTTGTTTAATCAGTTGGTCTAAATCTTCAAACAATTGATCATGTGTGCTTCCACTTTGTTGGAATGACCCTTTGTACCTTTCAGAGCACAAATGCTGTCACCTTAGTACCTTTAGTGGAACATATTTGTACCATATACCACATTATTTTTCTAAGCTGCATTGACTCAGTACAGTGTGTCTTTGTACAGTGTCATTTTTTTCTGACCGTGTATGAGCAAATGCTCAATAACAGAATACATAGTAACAAAGCAGCAGTTCTAAGGCCCCTAGTCTAAAGCCCCCTTTGTGAATAGCAAGTAAAAAAAAAAGAACGTCATACAAAATGTATCAGATTTAAAACCTTTTTGTGTACCATAGGTACGTAAGCCCCGTTCATTTTTGCCATACAGAAATCCAGCTTAGACCTTGTAGATGTTAATATGGGCACAATGCTGACTACAGAACAATGCACGACTTCAGAAGTCTGTTACAAATAACTTAAGTGGGCGCTGGATGGCCTCAAGTTGTAACTGGTTGGCACTTATATTAAATTTTATTAATGTTTAATGACATCTATTTTTATCTACCGTATTTTTAGATATGGACGAAGCAGATTTAATAAATTTGACAAAATGACTTCTGGAAATTTTATGACCTATTTAGCACCGTTCTGTGGCCCCCAGTTTGAGAACTGCTGCAATAAAGGACTGGCAAGAAACTAGATTGGCACAACCCTATACATAATTTTGCCTTTAGTTATGTTGCTGGTTGGTGGATAACATGAGGAGGTAATGGTTATCATTTAGTATTCGGCATCTGGGCTGAAATAGGTTAACTTTCCCTGTAGGCCAAAAGCTCTGACATCATTTTATAGCCCCATAAATGTTTTCGGAATGGTAGTAAAGGGAACACCTTGTGACTGCTGTTTGCTGTGATGTTACTGTCATGTAGCTTCTGAAAATATCGCATGAATTACAGAGTGCATCTCTGTGTTTGTGTACTTAGCTAATCACATGTTATTTGTCCTCTAATCTCTGACTCCAGATTATGTTGCTGTTTAATTGCAAAGTTCCTGAGTGTACTGGGCCTCCTCTGTCATCTCTGCATGAATATGATGCTAGAGAGGCACATTTAGGATGCTAGATTTACCTCATGTGAATCATTCTTGTGTATATCTATGTGTTGGGTTTCTCATGCTGAGAAGCATTATTACAGGGATTATCTCCCCCCTCCAGGGCTAACACCTCACCACACCTTTCACCAAGCAAAATAACTAATTCTTCCTGTTTTGCCCCGGCTAGGGAGGGACCAGCTAAGCAGCTGCCATCTCTGTTGGCTGCCTGAGCTACTGTCTGGCCTGACTGGCGGAGTTTCAGTGACTGCAATAGATTAGTGCGTTTGTGGTGACTCACAGGGCGAGGTAAACACAGAGGGGAAAATAACCATAGATGGTGGAGGAGATGTCTCTGGTTTATGTATGGCATTTTCTGCAGAGTGTGTTTAGACTGCACTAATGTTCTTGTCCTTCTCCCGTTTTATAAAGAACAGGACAAAGCAAAGACAGACTTCTTAAGCGCTGCAGAACTACGGTAGCCGTTCTCCCAGACTTCATCTGTTGTCATGAATAGATCTTGACCAATAGAGCAATCAATAAATCACTAATTTCTGGGAATTTGAATGGTTCTAGACTCTTTTATCTCTATTATACTAATAATTTAATGGTCACTAACTTCTCATCTTTATTACAGCAATAGAGGATGAACTGATGTTTTTTGGGCATTGGGTTTCAGGCACCTAAGGCTCATCTATGCGTGAGGGCAGTGATGGCTATCCTGTCTGGTCCAAACTGACAGAAGAAAGAAGTTTTTATAGATGGTTATAGGAAGAATATGTCACAATACACAGTGCATCGCACCCTGCTGCGGAGCTGTAACCCCTGCGTTACCCCTGTCCACCATCCACCATGGCTCATCATTGTTTACAGTTCATCCAGACCTAACCTTTAGTGTTACTGAAAAATGTTACAGTACAAAGAAAGCTTAGTCTGGAAAAAAAACTGCTAAAAAAAAAGAACTAATTTATGGAAGCGGAAAAAAAAACGGCCAAGAAGGCCTGGAAGCCTCATCCCCGGCCCTGCTATATTCATTATATATATATAGGGTCGGCCCCAGTAAGTCCAGTACTCAAGCAGAAGTCTGTGAAGTTTTTTATTTAGTATGTTATGGCTGAAATTTAAAAAAAGTCTGGGAGCATTTTCTTAAATTGAAGGATGGTCACAAACAACATATGCAAGTCTGTATTAGCTTTCCACAGAAGCACAACGTTACCTTCGACCAGCGGAAATGAAAACTGGTGTTCATTCTGAAGCATCACAATGGTCAATAAATGGTAGCTTTTTCTCCATGCTGGTTCTTGAACAAACCGAACTACTACTTGAGGACATTCAGTTCACACTATAAGTGATTTGTCAGAGTGAGCTAAAGTTACCCTTACAAAAATCACTAAAACTCAATGTTAGTAACTGGAATATTCATCCGCTTACCTGGAACTAGCATGTTAAAATGGCAAACTGGTTAATTGATGCTTCAGCCTGAAGAGCTATAACATTAATCTGCATGTTTATTATCACTTACTCCTACAGCTCTTTGCATTTAAGCCGATTGCTTATTAGATTGCATACGAATTCTCAAATATCAAAATATTCATTTTTTGCAGCTTTAATATTATTATATCAGTCGATCAGAATCAGAATTTTTAGCTCCTTAAAGGATTTACATTGGTCAAGCCCTTGTCATGACCTACATGTGGAGCATATTTAGCTTATCTAAGCATGAAACAGGTTTTGGAAAAGTGACCTTATCCGTTGTTAGAGTTCAGATATTAGGGTCATTCTGAAGGTCAGCTGGCAGGATGTCAGCACTGCAGAACTTCATTCACTCTGGAGGCTCGGAGCAGGTAGGCTTTGCTCTGCCAGATCAGAGGATTGCAGTCACACGGTCAAAAAGTCCTCCCTGGTGCTACTTTCACTGGCTAGAGAAAATCGGTGAATTTAACCATGAAACAGGTTTTTACTGTGGGTGGATTGACAGCACGGTGGCTATATTTGTCTGTGTGATCAGGTGGAGTCAAAGTTAATTGATACGCATCGATGGTGCCGAGCTTCAGCGAGCCTAATTTTCCTTTCCATTTTCCCTGTCGCTCATTACTTTTCGCCCATCTAACCAGTGAAAGATGCCTGTCAGTGAAGTGAAGCAGTTCACAGCGGCTCATGATCCATGGTTAGGGCTGATTATTTCAGTAATCGACTAATCTGTTACAGAAGTGCACCAAAGTACTCCATCAGAAGGAAATTCAGTTACTCCACTGTGTGGTGTGAACCCTGCGAATATGTTCATTCCCTAAAATGTAATCAGCATAGTAACAACAAAAAGATCATTTCAAAACAATGCCTGGAGGTCTTTGATACTTCAGTTTATAATCTAACAAATACCCTATAGGCTTTGCTTTTCATGCAGTTGTAGAGGCCGCAGATTGATTGTTTTTGTGAATAATTTCGACTGCAATCACAGATAGTGCTTTTCACTGAGACAACCACTCCCATTGATAATTTTTTAATGGATTTTTTTTAAAAAGACTTTCTAATTTATCTGTTTTTCCTATAATGTGTTTTGAAATGTTGGCCTTTGGCATCTAATTACTCTGATTATTCATCAAAATAATTGTAGATTACCAGTATAGTCGAAAGTGACAGCCCTAGTTTTCGTTTAGTGTAATCTGAACTGATGTTTTAACAACTCTGTAGCATTTCCACAGAGAAAATGCTCACTCTGCTGCAAAAGTTACCTTGCCATTCACGGTTCCCGAGTGTCATTAGACATGGTCACTGGGCCAGGAATGGCTGCTTTGCCTCATTATCTGCCAAGCGCTGATTTTGAGATTGCTTTCTGCCCCGGTGTCATTATTAGCATGTCATTAGCTCGCTTCTTTTCTGGTAACTCGCACTTGCACCCTCTCCACTGTTGGAAATGGCCTTTGAGATTGGAGGAGGGTGATTGGCGGTGACTGGACCCATTAGCCCTGGCAGAGGGCGGTCGCAAAGAACCCTGGCACCACTCAGGCCCCCTTTGTGCCTGGCTCCCCCATCTTTTCTTGGTCCCAGAGGAGATGGTCAGGACTGTTACCCTGCGGTTGTTAATTACTGTTACTCAATTTCCGTGGCCCCAGAAGTAGCCCTGAGGAAACGAGGCGTTAAAAACTGGAATACCCACATCAACGTCTGGGCATTTCAAGGGCGTACATTATAACGGCTGTAAAATCCGAGTCTCTTGTGCTTTAGCATGTGTTCACACTTTGGCTCACTAATTTGCTCCATTATTTATGCTAAAAGGAAGCATTTATATTACCCTAGTAATATTATAGTCTTATAGTCTACTAGATCTTTTAGAAAGGGCTCATAGGAGACTGACATAAGACTGGCTCAAATCCTGGCTGGCTGTCTTAGAGATTTTGCCCTAGAAAGAAAAGCAGCTTTAGCTTGAGTCTGCTTTAAGGGGCTACTGCTAATTAGCAACTTATCAGTTTATCTGATTCCTTAATAGCTGCAGACACGATATGTATTCTTAATCATGGAGATGGCACCAATACATTACCTTGTATTGGTAACTGGCTGATACCACAAAATTGCTTGAACTGGAACATAATGGGTCACATAACAGTAGCCCCAAATTTAATACAAAAACAGCAGGTGGCTAGCTAAGGATTATTCCAGAATTCAGTGGCAAACCATGAATATTAGAGCTAGGCCTGTGATTTTGGCCAAAACATGGGGAAAAAATCCCACGTCAACAATAGTAATAACTTCTATTAGTGTCCCTATAGGATTCTAGTAGTTTGTTACTGCTAAGCTAAAGGCAATTTGCATTAACACTTTCTGACAAGCCTGTTCCACCTTAAATGGTGCAGCATTTTGGCACATTTAGGCACCAGAATGTAACTGCTGCAGTGTTTAAGCTGGGATAGATAATTCTAAAACAGACATTCTTCACAGACAACTTCTGGAAAACATTGCATATATCACTTGGAGCTTCTGACAGACATGGTAGCCTATAGTTTACCCTGTAGAAGTTTCACAGTGACTCTTTGAATAGAGAGCCCTGGTACAGAGCTGCTGCTAATGCTCTCCGTTTCTAACAATCCACTGATTCGGCTGCCGCTTGCATTCAGTCAGTGACGTATCTAGAACTTACAGAAGGCCTAGAGTGATGTTACTGGTCCTTCCTGATGGGAATCAAAACATGAATGGTTGATTCTACTGTCACTTCGTAATTATGCTGATGATTAATCTGCCGCGTTTGACTTTAGCTTTTGAAGTCCTAACCAATAGGATAGCTCACTTAGCTATATCTACCTGGATACCACAGAGGAAAACAAGTAGGCCTTCTCTGAAGGCCTGGAATGCCCTGAGGGTTCCCCTCTGCTAGAATTGTGTTTTGTATGAAGAAAGCTGTTTAACTGAATAAAAAGCTGCAGTTTTGTATGTCATGTTGTATAAGTCATCTACTGATGTATTTGTCAAAAAAGAGAAACATTTTGTGGGGTGTGCTTACTTCTTCACTTGTCCCTTTTGAGCCTACAGCAGTTTAGCCCCGCCTGCTTATGCTGAAGGTGTAAAGAGTGTGCCAGTCCAGACAGCTTATCAGAACAGAGGCCATTTAGATACGTTAGTGTTAAAGGTGCAGTAACAAAAACAGGCTGTTTAATTTTAAGGGGTAAAGTGTCCCTTAAATGGTCTTGTAAAAATGAATTAGGACTATTTTTGGCACATAAACCCACACAAAATTGAAATTGGACCTTGAGGAAAAAATAAAATACACGAAAAATATAGGAAATGGACCCTTTAAAGTGTAGCAGTTTTTAAGAAATAATTGGATGATCCTCAATATTGGGATCTGAAAAGAAAAAGTGGTGTCATCTCTTTGTACTAAGATCTCTTTTCACTAAGATTGAATCTTTTATTGTGTACCATGCTGTCTTGCAGTGAGCATAAAACAGAGGATACTCAGTATCCATTTTTGGTCAACCCTGCAAACATGCTTGTGTGCCAGTAGGCTGTCCTGTGCTGGAAAAAGCAAAAAGTACTGATCCAAAATAAACTCAGGCCAAATTAGGTCAGGGTGTAGATGAAGCTGGCCCTTGTGTCAGGATGATAAGGTTTGTTGGTCTGCAGTTTCTCGGAAGTTGCGGACGCTTGTTCCCAGGGTAAGCATAACCGAGCTGAGCCCAACAAAGCTGGCTGTGTCTCCGAGTCAGGACCATTATTTTAGGAATCTTGACATCTGGGTGACTCCTGCTTCTGTAATTGGAAAATACAGAGGCTGTTGAGTTGTGTTTTTGTAGCTACGCAGGCATTCCTGGTGAGTGGTGGGAGATGGCTGCTGTTACTACATGGTTTGGTTTAGTGTCTTGTGACTGTTGCAGTACATAGACAGAGAAAGGCCTGTTGTGAGAGACGAGTGGGCAAAGTGGCACAGTCGGACATGTTTATCACCTACACATATGGATGTGATTAGTGTGATATATTCACACTAAGGTGGCTGTTGGTTGTTGAGCACTGACACATACACACACATTCCACAGTACTGCTCCTATTAGCAGTTAGTGTTGGAAAAAAAAACCTTAGACACAAATAGGCACTCCTGTGTATTGGTGGGCAGTATCACAACATGTTATATATGCAATATCAATGCACTTTTTAGTGCATCATGGATGTCATTTGTCTTGTGGGGCCCGACTTAATCTTGAAAAAAGAATATATGTCTGGGGACAGCTTGTTAATTCACAGTACTGGTTCCACGATTCGGTGTTCACGCAATATTTTGAGCTAAATTAGAATTGAATTAAATTAGAATGAAGAAAAATGATGACTATCATAATGTTGCAAAACTTACTAATGGCGTTAGAGCTGGGAGGCAGGAGGAGTGCTGGAGCGAGGTGTTGATTAGTGTTTAAACAATGCAGTTGCATTAGATGGCATAATTCATAGACTGTCCATTATCCACAATGCATTGTCCACAATACACACTGTTGCATTGCACTGCAATACCACATCACCAAGCGTTGTTACATCCCTAGCAATATGGCAAAAATATCATGAAACAATACTTAAAGCCCCTGTCAACATGGTTTCAGATGTTTAAAATTTTGTTTAATAGTAAAGATATGCCATGGAAAAAGTGTTTGCCAGTGGTATATTCAAGAAATATATATAAATTAATACTTTTTATTAGATAAATACTCCATTCCAAGCATTCCAAGCTGCAGCCTGCTCAGAACTGTGGGCATGTTAGAATGCAAAATGATTGACAGTGGCGTCTCCTGGCTAACGTAAACAACCTGGCTCCTGTGTCAGTGTTGAGCAATATGGCCAATCAGTGTGGATCAGCCCTACACTTTAGAGCCCCCCCCCAATTTAGTCCCACCCAATTCAAATCGAACTGAAGAAAGCAACAAAAAAGTCTCCTAACAGAGAAGACCAAAAGCATTCTTTCTCTGTCAGTTCATTGTAAAACCTCACAGAAACTATAGATAATAGAAGAAAATCATGAGTAGACAGGGGCTTTGAAGACATTTCACAATACATGACATGCATTACAATATTTTGACACATGTACGCAATGCACTTTTAAAAACCGCCATCCAAAATTCTCGGTACAGTGATATCTGTTCAACATTTCACATGCTTAACTGCACCATCCCCCAGTTAAACAGGACTAATTATGCTCTCTTTATAATGAAACATGCATAGTCAGTGTTCTTTTAAGTACCAACGAAGTTCACAATATGCTCAGAAATGCATATTGTTTATGACAGAGATGATAAAATATCGTCATACTGCCCACCTCTATGTTAAACTTCTGGTGCTACATTGTAGATTGAAGTTAGGGAAGGCCCCTCTAAAACCCAACTACAAATTCCTCTAATTTGTGCTGTTTTTATGTCCAGAGTACAGTTGACAACACAAGAAAAACAAGCTGGCTAGCAAAACTCTGTTGATGAGTGCACCATCACCCCCTACTTTGAGCTCTGCCTTCACAAGGCATTGGATTGGTTTAGAAATTTCACACTCAGCTTGTGCCCACCCACATCTAGCCTCAAATTTCTCATTGTTGTCCCCAGGTGTTGCTGTTATGGGATTACATCTGGCCCTGCCAGTATCATCAGTACATTAGGAGCACTGCAAAACATAGACAAATATAACATAAACTGCATAGCAACAGGCAGCTGATTGGATCTCAGACCATTATACCATTATCTGATTTTATTGATATCATGATTCATACTGTGAAAAAGTCTTCAAGCATTGTGAGGTCACCCACCCCTGCTCCTGTGCACCTTCAGCTCTGAATGTGTTCCTCATCAAATTACTTATAATAATGCTTTACGTAATGCTAATAATGGCTAATGAAATCCTTTCAGGTGCAGCAAAATTAGTATTTCTCATTATTAACTCGCTGTTACTGGCGAAGACATAGTCATTATCTCTTTTCTCCTCCGGTGCACATTTCTCCACTCTCCATTCGTCAGCCTGCCACATTCCACCTCCCCCGCCCCCCGCTTCCTCTTTCTACAACCCCTCCACCTCCCTTCCTCTTAGCTTGTCTTACTCTCATTCTTTTCCTTCCCATGCCATTCTCTCCATCTCTCTGCTTCTCTTCTCTCCCCCCCTCTCTCTCCCTCTCTGTCTCTCTCATGCTCTGCTGGGCTTTAAGGCGAGCTCTCTCTGAAAGGATGCCATTTCTGGTCTGAAGCAGCACATCACCCTGGCAGCTATTACACAAGTTGTGCAGCACTGTAGAGATGACATCCACTTCAGCCGGCCCGCCAGACTCGCACACAGGCGCACATAAACAAAGTTTTGAAAGATCTCTTATTATGTGCTTTGTGTGCCTGCTTGATTTGATAGATGATGATTGCGTGTATTAAAGTAATACATCAGTATAAATACTTTTCACACAGTTTTTCTTATTGGATTTAATTTTACACTGAGAGCTACGAGGCTAATGTTACTAACAAGTAATTGAAACCTTATATTTTCACCAGTTAGTAAACCAACACGTGCCTCATACTGCAGTTAGTTATTATTTAATCTCAAATTGACGTACTTATATGGTTTCCTAATACCTGGATTTTGTGCATACTTCTGTCTATTGTATGCACTATTAATATTAATATCTTTAATATGTCTACTGTGAGTCTGTGCTATGGGTCTGAAAGGATGTGCAGCTGTCAAGAAGCCATGATGAGAAAAGAAAATGGACAAAAAAGAGAATTTCACATGAAACAAAAGAAGATGCTGGCTTATTCGCCAGCTTCTTTGGTGCCAGAATGTAACTGCTGCACCATTTAAGGTGGAGTGGGAAAATTTGAACAAGAAGCTGGCGGATAAGAAGCCAACTTCAGCTTCATAGTTTTAATGCTGGTAGTATTTTTGTTTGATAAGGAGATTTGAACTATCAAAATATCCTACCTAGAGTTTTATGTTCAGAGCTACCTATAAATATGCGGTATGCATAGGACATCACTGAGTAGCTGCAGGTTTTACTTGAGTGTGCGTTGTTGTCGAAGACAACGTAACACAGCCAGCGTCGCCCATGATTTTTAAAAGAATGGTTATAGGCCGATACGTTTCTGAAATAGTCATGCGTCCCTAATTTTTAATTTTTTAGAAAGGAGCATTGTGTATTACATAAAATTTTAAGTTACTGACAGACTATTGGCTGCACTTTTTCTTTTTTGATTAATTGATTATGGAAAACATTGTCAGTTGCAGCCGTAATATTGACTCATCCAGGCTGGAAAATAGACAAATGTGGACAGAAAAAACTCTTCATTTCATCAACGAGACGCACATCTGAAATCGCTAGCCTCACAGAGTAGCGTAGGCTTGATGTGCATACTGCATCGCTTCTGATGTAAAGTCGGCTTAAGGCTTCTATCACTTGTTACCTACATTACCCACTTGTTACCTAGTACTAGACCAAATGAGCAAACCAAACATGTCTACATTTGGGAGGAGAGAAAAAAGTCATTTTAATTTCTGTAATTTTTTTTTCTCTGTGCACACATTCTAAGTATTAGGCTTCAAGCAAGCTCGCTGAGTATCTTGACTAAAACACACACACACACACCAGCGTACTGCATACTTTGAGTGCAGGCCCAGAAGTCATACTGTTAGCTCTGCAACCTTATCTCCTGCCTGTCTGTCTGAGAGCAGTGGGGGTGAAAGGAGAGAAACTCAGCACTAGGAACAGAGAGCAGGAGGCTATTGATTAGCCTAAGGTAACCTCCCTCGCCAGGATTTTAGGTTTCAGCTACCCTACTGCACAGTTCAGCATGCTCCTTGCTTTAGCACACTCGTTTGAAATGTGTGCATGGCTTGTAAATGAGCTAAAAGAGTTGGAGGGAGAATGCCGCAACATGAAGTGCAGGACTGGGAAACACTATTGTTTCTAATGGTATTGGTAGAATTTCTTCACTGCACTTGCATAAAACTAAGACATTGGAAGAATCCCAGCTGTTGGAAGGCTGTGGAGGAGGTGCACATCAAGTGGCTTTGCGAGACTAAGCCCAGAATGTGCCATAGTTTGGCTATGGAAAAAAAACAGCATCCAGGGGATGACAAAACACAAACATACACAGTAGTGTTATCACGAACGCTGCCAATTTGACAACTCGCACACATAGATTTGACCCCAGGGTTATCACAAGTGCTGTGTGAGAAACAGGGAAAAGGGTACAAACTCAGGGCCATGAATAGACATTACCATTCAGAAATTTGTAATCAAGCTTGTACCTAAACTGAAATAAGTCTAATATGATGCTGTCATGATCGTGAAATTTTAGCTGCAGATTAATTGCTGTATGAATAATTGCGATTTACAATCTGTCTTAGTTGTTCATTGTATGCAACTATTAAAGTACAAGCCTGAAGTATCCACACTGTCTGATTAATTAGCTATCGTAAGACGTGTCTCAATAAATGCATTCATTTTATTTACATATATTTGCCTTAACAGATGAAAACACACCCACTTAAATGACTGTGAAAGCTAACAACTTAAGTTATTAGTGCAGCTTATAATAAATAAATGTAATCAGCTCATGTAATTGCAGTCAAGTATTATGTAATCATTTTGACAGACCTAGCCAGTGCTGCTCGACTTCACCAGAGATGTAGAAGATTTCATAGAAATTGAGAAGATGGCATAACATCAGTGACGAAGGAAAATATCGAATTGATATTTTATTTACCAATATTGTGACCGCGAATTAAATTGCATTATTTTCTACAAATTAGCTCCAGTTGTCACTTGCATAAAACATCCTAATTGGATTTTGGCCTAAAGTTTACCCTTCAAAATGAGCTGTGTAAAATCTCTTGAGGGAAGTGTTGAAGTAGAAAAAATGGTTGTGTTGTCGTGTACACATTTTGTGGGTGTTTGATTGCTTCTGATTGGTCCAACTCATTTACAGGTAGTTCTGTGTTATTTGTTTAAATTTTCCAACTTAAAACTTGTTGACAGTGTTGGCCAAAATTAAAATTGCAGGGATTGGGATTCAAAGGATTAGATGGATATGAACCTTCTAGGGGTGTAACGGTACGTAAATTTCACAATATGATGTGTATTTCCATACTTGCATCACGCTAGATTTTCCATACAGAATTAGAAAAAAAATGCTAACATAAATTTCCCATTTATTGATTTCTTTATCAGTATTTTTTTTAAAGTAGTTGTTATTGAAGGGGTAAGTGGCACAAGTCATTTTCGTAGAACACATAAAATAAATATTAACAAAAGTGCAAGATATATATTACATGTTGCACATGTGTGTTTGGCAAACATGTTACAGTCAGATCTTGTGTTCATGTGTAAAGTGTGGCTGTTGTTTTCGGGCTGAAATGAGTGAGAGAGGGAATTCACTCCCTGCAAACAGCAGTGGACTCTAACATGAAATAAAGGTGGACTCTACAACCAAATAGAGGTGCAGGAGCGAGTTATATGTTCTGACCATTCAGAATTGAATACTGCTTGAATACTATGGAGAGAAGTAGCTGCTGAGACTCATGTTTCCTCAGTGAGTTGGCTTCCTATTTGCCAGCTTCTTATAAAATTTTCCACCCCACCTTAAATGGACAGTAACATTTACCATGCTGCTCCATTTAAGGTGGAATGGAAAATTTGAATGAGTAGCTGGCTTTGATGGGTGAGTAACTTTAGATCCATGTGTTCTCCTCGCTGTGGTAACAGGCAAGTTTGGATGATGTCTTGTATGAGGAAGACAGTGCAGTGAATTTGAATGGCACTAAAAGGGAAAACGGGCAGTCCAGGTCACTGCAGGACAGAATCCAAAAAAGACAATCAGAGTAGCAAACACTATATAACATGGCTCAATAATTAGATAACACCAGAGACTTCACAGAGACTGAATAGCGCAAGAGAGGTTTTAAAGCCATTGGCTGACGAGGGCCAGGTGGGGGATGCAGGACTGGTGATCAAAAGACCGGCAACGCTGAGCGCTGGAGAGAGCAGGGATACAGAGCCTGGGATGTGGCAGCTGATGACTTCACAAATGAGTTAGCATATTTGAGGCATTAGCTCGAGTGTCTGATCCTCATGTTGTGCAGTGTCGACACATTGTGACCATTCAGTCTCCCACTCATCTTTACTGTACTTGACTAAGAAACCTTGCCGTTTCAAACAGCTTGGCTAATCAACCATCCAAAGAAGTGTAACCAAACCAACTTTTTCAGTTCTGAGAGCTGCACAGTGCTGCTGATGGTTTTTACGTTTAGGAATATCATGGATTGTGCTAAATAGAACTATTCCATTTATCATGGATGTGACTGCATAAAACTGTATTTGATTCACAGCGTATATTGTCTCACGACCTCCGTATCAAAAAAAATAAAAAATTCTAGTGTTCTAGTGACCTTTACATTTTTTAAGGGTCACACATAATGGCCAGGACATGGCTGTCTTAACACACTCACACTCCCCACAGATAATGCTCTGTGCAAAAAATTAGCTCTTCAAGCATCACTACCATCTCCTCCAGTTCCTCAAATGGACACACACACACACACACATTATTGCTTGTGTCTGTCAGATGGTCTTGCCTTTATGAGTTTTCGCTGCCAGGCTATGCAGCCTCCAGGGAGCTCTATTCTCTGGGATTTTATCCTTTCTTTAATCCTCCTATCCCCTCTTTTATTATCTCTCCTATGCCTTGTTTATCTCACCCTTTCCTCCTCTCCTTACTGTTTTTAGCCTTCTCCTTCCCTCTACCTATTCTGATGTTTTCATATTTTTCTTCGTATTGCACTTTTCTTTCTCCTCTCTTATGTCTTATTTCCTCGTTTGTGTGTGGGTGTGTGTATCTCTGATTTCGAGTAAGGTATGGGTTAGCTGATTAGTTGTGACAGTAATATGGAATGTTCTTGGCTATTTCTGATTAGCGTCTAGCCTCGGAGCTGTGTGTATATGCCTCTGTCTGTGTGAATACAAAGTAGCTTTATGGTTTGTTGTGCAGGAATGTCACAGTGCTTGTGAAATCTTCATATCTCTTGGCTTCCCAGTCACCGAGGGCAGTGAGAATGAAAGAGAATCTATATTTGTCTTGTATTTTTTTCTCTTAAAGGCCCCATATAAGGTTTGAGTGGGTTTATGCAGTAATAAAACATAATTTATAATTCATGTTTATATGGCCATTTCCAACCCCTCTCTATCCCGTAGATTTAAACAGGCTGTTTTTGTTACTGTTCAAGACTCCTCATCCTCTTAGGGAGCTTTTCTTTTTGAATTTTGGTTCTTCTCTGTGTTTTTTCCTCATGTTCTTGGGGAGTTTCTCCTTTTGAGTCTTAGTTCCTCTCAGTGTTTCTTCCTCATCCTCTTAGGGAGTTTTTCCTTTTGAATCTTGGTTCTTCTCAGTGTTTTTTCCTCATGCTTTCAGGATTTATTACTGATACTCTCTGGGCCCACATTTCAGGAAAAGCTGCTTTGGAGCAATGAGTGTTGTAAAAATGCACAGTGCATGTAGCATTAAGGTGAATTTTATTTGATTTGCCTGACTTTGATTTGTCAGAATGCATTTTATCAGTTTTTATCAGTGCATTGTTTAAAGTAAATTATTTGTTTTCAGAACAAAACAGTTGTAGAATATATTGTCTCTTTTTTTTTAGCCCTGGTCATGAATGGTAAGCAGATAAAGCCATGCTGTAGCCTTCTGTGCACTGAACATCTGACCTTAAGTGGACGTAAATGATTTTGAAAACAAAAATTACCATTTAATTTATCCTAGACTAGTAGCCTAATAAGAGTCCTAAGCTATGAAAACAGAAGTCAATAGGCAATCTTAACACTATGTTTTTCATACCACATTATTCATTTGAACAAGAAGCAATTTCAGGTTAAAGTGTGATTGTTGCACTTCAAACCATACCACGAATAAAGTTAACCTGCAAGTTTCTGACCAGAAATGCACATTATTATCTCCAGTTTGAGCAGGCTTTTCAGTGACATTACCACATACCACTTGCTATAGGTTAAGGTTGTAGGTCTTAGGTCTGCTGGTTAGGGTTAGGAGCAGCTTCTCAGTCGATGTTTGCAGCACTTCTCTCCTAGATGCTTTGAAAATGTGCTCAGACACTCGTGGCACATACACACAGATATTTTCTTGTGATGCTGTCCTTCATGTGAAAGAGGCTCTTAGTTGTGCTTGACGGCACACAGATTGATCTTTTTTCCACTATATAAAAGTGTGTTTTCTAAAACGTGCCTGGATACATGATTAACAGGATATGATCAAATGCTTTCCACACTATATTTACATATGTATGCAGAGTTTTGCTGAGTTGCTTAGTTCCTGAGTTACAGGGGAGGCTGTCTTAGCCCTGGACTGTGTGAGAGGTGCCCAAATAATCACACAATAATCACACAATAATCACTGTTCAGTTCTCTACAGTTAGTTAAGCACAAAAAGGCAGAACTGCATGGTGACTGAATCAAAATCAAGTGCTCACACAGTTATAAATAGCACTACTCAGCAAATGGAGCATTCTAATGAATCACAGTAACTTCTGAAGAGGGTGCTGCTGTGAGCACAATGACCAATCTCAGTTGTTCCTCATGGGTGCATTGTGCCTTCTGACAAAAACACACCAATAAATCTCAAGTGTTTCTGATGATTGTGACTCTGCATTGAAATGTCAGTGCAGTGATCATGATTGCAGTAATAAGACAAAGTAATCGCATTTACCATTTTCTGTCACAGTCATGCAGTCCTGGAACTACATTCACTCCAAAATGGATGAATCAGTCTTTTCCACTGCGTGTATTTCAATACCTACTTCAGTTTTTATCTCAGTTCTAGGCTCAGTTTAGTCACACCTAAGGGTGGCAGAGATGACAACATGGAATAGACAAAATGAACCAGCACAATAGTGCCTCATTTAAAATAGGCTATGAAAAACTATGAGTACAACATCCTAATGTGCTTGATGAACATCTCATTCCAAAACAATGGGCATTAACATTAGGGATGCACAGTTACATTGGAATGTTGTTGGTATCGGCAGATGTTTCCTAAAAAAATTATCGTCTTCAGACAGGTGTTTAGATTTGACCGATATCTTAGACTGATATTTGATGATGTATTTATTGTACCCCTATGAAGCAGAAGGCTTAGCTGATACTGGGCTACTGTGCTAAAATATCTGCATTTGTACACTACTCTGCAATTGTACCCTACAGAAATAAATGTTTTTCTGTTTCGCTAATCCAAGCAGATAAAGCACCAATTTATACATTTTATAAATGTCTATGTATCGGTATTGCCATCGGCAGATGTGCAATGAAAAATGTCGGCTTTAGCCCATAATTCCCATATCATCCCAAAGGTGTTGGATGAGGTTGAGATCAGGACTCTGTGCAGGCCGGTCAAGTTCATCCATGTTTATGGTGTTTTCATGCTGAAACAGAAAAATTGTTTCTCTAAACTGTCGCCACAAATGTAGAAGCACTCGATTCCCTGAAATATGATTGTGTGCTTTAGCACTAACATTTTGCTTCAATGGATCTGAACTCCAGCCCAAATTATGAAAAACAGCCCCAGACCATTATTCCTCCTCTACCAAACTTTATGGTTGGCACTGTGCATTTGGGAAGATAGCATTTTCCTGGCTTCTGCCAAATCCAGATTCATCCATGAGATACTGATTCATCACTCCAGAGAATGTGTTTCTGCTCCATGATGGTGTGCTTTACACCTCCGCAGCTGATGCCTGGCATTGCGCATAGTGATCTTAAGCTTGTGCGTGGCTGCTCGGCTGCTGTGTTCACATGGAAGTCCGATCCACGAAGCCGCCAACCAACAGTAATTGTGCTCACATTGCTTCTAAAGGCGATGTGAGTAATGCAAATGAAGACAGATGATTTTTTACATGCTATGCACTTCAGCACTCACCAGTTCTGCTGTGTTAGCTTGTGTGGCCTACTGCTTTAACCACTGAGCTTTTGTTTCCACTTCAGAATGATCGCACTGACAGTGGATTAGGGCATAAATTTAACAAACTGACATGTCGGAAAAGTGGCATCTTATGACAGTCAGTGTTTGTCTGTGGAGATGTATGCTTGATTTTATGCACTTGTTTGAAATTGGTGGGCTAATTAGAAGGGATATCCACATTCTTTTGGCCATACACAAAAAAGCAGCATATAACAGCATATAAATACAATCCAGCGTCCTGAATGCTAAATCATGTGCTGAAACATATGCGGAAATACACGGTTCGAAGTCTGTTTATTCTTAGGTCTAATTTCAAAACTGCACAAATGTGTGTTCGTTTTTGTCTTCGGTTTAGGTTGCTGTTTGGTTTGGCTGAGGCCCGGAGCTGCACACATAAAAGAAACTGGCAGTGCTGTGTTGGGATCTGTGTAGCTTTTAACACAAAGTGAGTCAGATCAGTGGAGACAGAGTGGAGGACTGATCCTGGATCAGGGCCCCGTGTTCCGAGTTGTACCTTACAGGCATGGCTGGGGTTATTTTTATTACAGGGAGGTTGAATAAGCTGTAGCACAACAAGCTGATTCAGAGAACATTGTCCTTAGCGGCATAGCAGAAAAACGCAACGTTCCGGGCAAAATATTCAGCTCAGCGCTCTCTTATTTACATTTGTGCTGTGTCATGAGAAGGGGGGTGGAGAGAGAGATGGAGTGGAGTAGTGCGAAGGCTGGATAAATGTGAGAGAGAAAGAGATGCGAGAGAAGAACATTCTGACAGAAAGGTAGAAAAAAGGGGGAGAAATCGATGGGCAGAGAAAGAGTCATCATTCTGAGAACAGCGTTCTCCCTAGCATTTCTACATGAGAAGCTCTGCCCCACAGCTAAAAGCTCACTGCAGCTTGGCACACAAAGTTTTAGTACCGCAGGAACTGGGGGTGCAGCACAAGTCACGATTTTTCAGATAGTTGAAAGTGAACAATGAAATTTATGCAGTTTTACCCCCTTATCTCAAATGTAGAAGATCAGCCAAGACATGTTTGGTATCTGAAGTTTGCTTCTGTAGATTTGGACTGAAGCTACGAGTCTCACTAATAATGAAAGCTCCATTACCAATTAGCATTGTTCAAACTGCATGCGTAGAGTTGTTAAGTAAAGAACTAAAATAGACTTGATTTCTCACACTATGACATTGTTATTTGTAAAAATAGACAAACACACACATAGAAATTCTGTCTTTAAGATGGCTGCTGGTACAGTTTTTAGGTCTGCAATGTGACTTAAATCATGGCTGCCAGCTCTCACACATTGGCTGCAAGACTCATGCAGTTCAGTCTAATCTCAAGCTCTCACACCACACTCAACACTTCATACACATTATTACTAAATGACCGAGGAATCCGAACGCTCAGAAATTTGTATGTTTAGTGCTGTAGCTTTCACTGATTAAACACACTCTGGACTGGCAGTAAGGGTTTAGTTGAATACAGGAGGAAGAAAAAGCTAGTTTTGTTGCTCTGCGTGTTTTTTGTTCACTGGGGATGGGACCGATATCCAACAACAGTAAACCAACTCACTCAGTGACACACAGTGCGCTCGTGTGTCAGTAAGTAGAGAAAACCTTCACTAAACACATGACAAATGGATGATAACTGAAGGAAATGAAAAGGTAAATGACATGACTTAGTAAACTAAACTTAATCAATAACGAGCAGCATTCATTACTATACATAGCAGTGCAGTTTGTGCTGCAAAAGGAACCCTATTTTGTCTTACAAGCTAAACAACAGAACAATAAAGCAATCAAAGCAGACTATTTCACCCATTTTCACTGTGTAGCTTTTAGCTTTGTAATCCACACCTTTTAAGTGCCACCAGGTGAAGAATTTGACTATACGACACTCAGCAGCAACACCAGGACTGGCTCCATCACTGGTTCCTATTAACTAACTCTTTTTATTCTATGTTCTCTGTAATTGGACTCTATTCTGCCGTCATTAGAGCAGGTTGACCAGTTCAGACTATCAATGCTGAACTTAGCAGCGTTCAGTCTGTGCTGCTCCGAAGGCTTAAATTTTGTCACTCTTCATCAACTCACTTAATGCAACAACATATTATTTTATGGGTAAATTAAGCAAAACTTGAAATGCATTAAATATTAAATTATATA
This sequence comes from Colossoma macropomum, assembly GCF_904425465.1. NCBI lineage: Eukaryota > Metazoa > Chordata > Actinopteri > Characiformes > Serrasalmidae > Colossoma > Colossoma macropomum. The sequence goes on from NW_023494794.1 coordinate 3,717,150, forward strand.
TTGTATTTTAAAATATAATTATTGGTTTTATATTAATTTTATATATGTAGTTGTGTTATGGAAACAGATCACTTTCTGAAGAACAGCTCCAGTGATGGAAGCAGACATTCACCACACTCTAAGTGCTGCTATACTAAACAGAATGTGTCACAGTTTGAGTGCCGATAAACGTCAAGTTCATTTTTTGCACTCCACCCTGACAGCTGTACTGAAATAAAACTTTCTGCATAATTTGTCACATTTTGTATCAGTTTATTACCTCTTCACAGTCTCACTACTTTCGACCTGAAAGATTGGAGATGAAAAAACTAGTCTAGTAGCGTTAGCTGAGGTTAGTATTTGTCTGTTTATGTAAAAGACTGACTGTGTAAATTTCAAGCCTCATGTCATCTCGGATGGCATTCTGTGGTCTCGATATAGCTTTAATTTAATGTAGTAAGGACAAAATGCTGGAACTAAAACAGTGCTCGGAGTCGCCGAGTGCTGGGACGAAGTGTTGCTGAATGTCAGCACCAGTGTGTGTGCCTTCATTAAAACCAGTGGTTTCAAATTTTTGGACGCTCTGCAGCATGTCCGGTGTGCTGTGGCCTTCAGAAAGCTAGATATGAGGCAGCCTTGGCACTATTCCTGATTCAGACCTTTCATCCTGCCTGATGTATTGAACACATATTTACGCCTATTTACTTAACCCAACCCTGCAGGATATTGGACCAAAATGATATTGTTTTGTGTGTGTGTTTGTGTGTGCAGGTCCTTACGCATACCAATGCTTGACTCTGTGTGCTTCCTGTACAAATCAGCTCCTGATTGGTTTCCTGCTGGTTAGCTTTGATTAGGCCAGATTTGCATTGTCTTTCTCTTTTTTCTGAAAATTGCTATTGAATTACTGCATATTGCAGTTATGCTAAAACTTACCCACCAAAATGTTTTTATATCCTCTGATTTTGGTTCAAATTGTGGCTCATTAGCTTAAAATAATGAAAAACAGTGTATTTTCACAATACTTTGATTTAGTAGTTCAAAATAATGGCTAATAACCAAAGAATGTGTTATCACTCTTTAAGAAACTGTATGACTATTTTGACGTCATTATTTTGTAAAAAAATTTCAAAACATTTTTCAAATCATTTTGAAATTATAAATGAAAACTGAGACTGTATGTAATTATTTTGACTTTCTTTATTTTCAAATTATATTATATTCGAATTATTTTGACATTTTTGATAGTTATCTTGTAAGTCACCATGAACCCACATCAACAGGAGCTCTCAAATGCATGTGTTTGCAGTAACAGCTCCTAAAATGAGAGGTGAAATGGTTCTCCACAAATGTTGTTAGTATTACATTATTTATAATGATAATTACATTAAAGATTTTCATTAAATCAGTTAATGTTAAAAAAGCAAGCAAGCTAAGTGTAGAATAAGCTGATGTGCACTGTGTGTGTATGTGTGTTTGTGGGATAGGAGGGCATCATAATAATGTGTTTGTGTGCTGTTGCGTCACCTTTGTGTGTGACAGCAGGGACAGGAGCATTTCAGTTTTCTTCTTATTTCTTTAGGTGTTTTTGCTTTCTCACTCTGAATCCTTGTTATTTGTTTGTTTACTCAGGACTTTCTGACTGATCTGATGATGTCTGAGGTGGATCGTTGTGGGGAGAACGAGCACTTGATCTTTCGAGAGAACACACTGGGCACCAAGGCCATTGAGGAGTACCTCAAACTTGTGGGCCAGAAATATCTTCAGGATGCACTGGGTAAGAGTTCTAAAGCATGTTTGTTTGTAATGACTGATTTTAGGCCTTCTCAGTTATTTAATTAAAATAACCAACAGTAGAATTGGCGAAACTAGTTAGCTAAATGGCTAATATGTTTTTATTGATTTTGTGGTGCATTAAATATCATATCATTTTGAAAAAAAAAAAAACAAACTAACAGGATACTGTAATAATTTTTGCTATGTAAGCATAAATCATTTTGAGTGTGTGCTGTGATGGCATATTTATTTATTCATTGAGTCTAATTTCATTCATAAGTTTCGATTAATGTGACCAAGGACCAGTCCAAATTTGATTCAGAGATTTGCACATTTAAAGAAACTTAAGCTTATAGTGTACAAAGTGAATTATTATTGTTTTCCATTTAGAAAAGCCAAACAACCCCCCATTCCAACCCCAACCTACACCAACATGGGACTTATCAACAGCAACTGACCATATTGCTCCACAGGAAACATGAAAATTCTCAACCTAAACGCATCATACATCTAAACAAACAAAAGGGACTTGACTTTGGATATTCCATGATTCCATGTATGAAGAGTTCTAGGAGCTGCAATGCTAATCTTGAGAACAATAGTTCCAGATAGAGGATGTCCAATAATGTATGGAGCCAGTGAAGCATAGACCGGGGTAGTCAGTGCTGGATGATGACTTTTTTTACTGCAGTTAGTCAGCCAGCCATATTTTCCAGGATCTTTCCATGGTGAAGAATCTTGACTCATCATTAAGCAAATAAAGTTCAGAGTCCATAAGGAAGTGTGTCTTAGTCAAAGAAGAGATAAACTTTTGGTCAGTCCCACATAATATGCATAAAAGTCCCCAGGATGCCATTCGGAGAGGAAGTAGAATAGCGGTGAGGACTTACGAAATGTCTTAACCTTGGTGTCAGATAAGTTCTGTGGCAGATTTTCAGATGGATGAATTGATGACATTTGGGCGTGCCAAAGGCCACAGTGTGAAGGAAGTAGCTGAATTTGCAGGTGCATTGAAGCGTACAGTCATACGGGTCTACCAGCAGTGGCACAAATCCTTATGTTTACCTTAACAACCTCAAAACAAAGTGAGGTGAAATACTGTTATTTAATATTATTAAATATGTGCTTTTAATTAAACATTTTCATATGTTCAAAAGGCAATGTTATCAATAATCCTGATTTTTTTAACAAGAAAATGTTATGCTGAATTTTTTAAGAATGTCCAGGCCTGGAAAGTAGAAAATCATACGCTGGCATATTTACAATTGCAAAGTAATTGGAAATGGAATGGGCCCATTTTGTAAATCAGATGTCCAGTAGTCTGTTCAGTACAAATAACATGAGATGATTGTAGGCACAGAAACATTGCCAATTAAGGTTCATTTGGTACTGTATTGCCTGATGGTCTTTAGATAAGGCTGAATACACATGCACACACACTGTGCAGGCCTCTATTTATTGTTGGCTTTCACTCTCCGATAAGCCCTGTATGAATTAATGTATTTGCAGTCCAGAAACCTAAAAATGCCCTTACTGGCTGTTTATCTGCAAAGAAAAATATGTCTATGAATTTCACACTATTTATATCAGCACTGGGGGATCTAATAACTGTGTGTGTGTGTGTGTGTGTGTGTGTGTGTATGTGTGTGTGTGTGTGTGAGTGAAAAATGTGGTTGAGGCAGTGTATATTTCTCTGTTTAGGTTTGCATTAGGAATGCATATGGCAGTGCTGAATAATGGATAGTTGTTTTTCAGATTAATGTGAGTTGGGAAACGCTGTTACATTATTAAACAACTCACTCCTCAAGATTGACTGAGTCTCATGGAAAGGATGAAGAAAGGACAGGACATGGACCTGTTTTTATGTGTGTGTGTGTGTGTGTGTGTGTTTGTTTGTCCTCTGATGACATGAGAGAGCATTTTATGCTTGGTTAATCAAAACAATGAATGAGACAGACAGCAAGATTAGAATGATCAGTGCCAGCCACAATAGGGCATGGGCTATGTAGCACTCAGCCATACAGCTAGGACACCCACACTGCTGTTTTTTTAAATAGGGTTATATAAGGGTAAGTCTTGTCCTCGTAGAGCAGGGGTGCACACTTCCGGTCCTGGAGGGCCAGTGTCCAGTAGAGTTTGGTGATTTACCTATTCAGAAACACCTGATTACACTCATCTGTTAATTGCCAGGTTTAGTGAGAGTGTTTGAATAGGGAAACTTCCAACCTATGCTGGACACCAGCTCTCCAGGGCCAGAGCTGTGCACTCCTGTTGTAGAGTGTAACTGTTATCACCTATCGCTTTACATAATCGCTTTACATACACAATACGTAGTCTCTGGAGTGAGTCCAAGTTATGTCTAGAGTCTCTGGAGTGTGGGACTGTCATGTGGTCTCTGGTGTGTGAGTCCAAGTTATGTCTAGAGTCTCTGGAGTGTGGGACTGTCATGTGGTCTCTGGTGTGTGAGTCCAAGTTATGTCCAGAGTCTCTGGAGTGTGGGACTGTCATGTAGTCTCTGGTGTGTGAGTCCAAGTTATGTCTAGAGTCTCTGGAGTGTGGGACTATAATGTAGTCTCTGGTGTGTGAGTCCAAGTTATGTCCAGAGTCTCTGGAGTGTGGGACTATAATGTAGTCTCTGGTGTGTGAGTCCAAGTTATGTCCAGAGTCTCTGGAGTGTGGGACTATAATGTAGTCTCTGGTGTGTGAGTCCAAGTTATGTCCAGAGTCTCTGGAGTGTGGGACTATAATGTAGTCTCTGGTGTGTGAGTCCAAGTTATGTCCAGAGTCTCTGGAGTGCGGGACTGTCATGTAGTCTCTGGGATGTGAGTCCGAGTCATGTCTTGAGTCTCTGGTGTGTAAGTTTGAGTTGTGTTTTGAGACTCTAGGATCTGAGTCGTGTCTCAAGTCTCTGGGAAGCAAGTTTGACTTGTTTCTCAAGTTTTTGCGGTCTGAGTCATTTCAGTCTCTAGTGTGCAAGTCTGTCATGTCTCTGGGGTCTAGCTCACACAGTAAGTCATCCATTTACACACAGTATCATCCATTTACACAGTTTTAAAGAAATATGATCTGTAACCTACTAAAACTTTAGAAAGATTAGTTGACAACTTCAGCTATAATAGCTAGTGCGTTAGCCAGTGTACCTGCTACCCAAACCACGAGCTAGCTAATAATTTCTAGTTGTTTTGCCCTTACATTTTTTATACTAGTGCTCAAAAGATCCGTTTGTGACCGATACCAGTTGCGCAAGTCACTAAATGCTCCAATAGTTGGTGGACTCTCAGTAGTAGGGATGCATGATCATAATCATATTGGTATCTGCAGACTGATATTTGATGAAGTGTTAATCGTATTCTGGAACAGCAGAATGTTTAAGCGATGCCCGGATGCTGTGCTAAATGTCTGCATTTTATTCATTATACTGCATTTGTAAGCCTATGGAAATAAGTATTTCTCCGTAATTGTCATTCAGGGTAGACGTAGTCCCAGTTTCTACATTTTGTAAATCTTTATGTATTCACATCTGCAGATAATGTACGTGAAAAGTACCAGATATTGGCACTACCCCAAAATTCCCATATCGGTGTATCCCAGCTTAAGAGTTTTTATTAAAGCTGCAGTAGGTGACACATAAAAAAAATAAAAAATAAATAATGTCCTGACAGTCGTACATGAGACAGATAATTTGTGAAAAAATCAGGCTCCTCTGGTTCCACCTAGTGCTTCGAATGCCATTTGGAAGAATCCACTACCCCCAAATCAAAACAACCAATCAGAGCCAGGAGGAGAGTCTGAGTGTCAATCACTGCTCATGCAAATGCTGTTGGGGGGTACCCCCTCCCCCGTGCACCGTCTCAGGAAATGCAAACGCATTGGTGGATTAAACAACCACCAGCAAGTAAAAAACTTCCCATCCCTTTATTACCAACACTAGCATACATGACAAAGACAAGTAAACAGAAGAAGACAAATGAGGAAAAGCAAGCTAAAAAGGACAATTTAGAAAGAGCCCAAGACTCCTGCTTGATTTATGTTTTATTTTTTGATTTTTGAAACAAATTAACCACAAAGCTGAGATGGCAGTGGTTACGGTTGTGCATATATCTTATGACTGTAATTTTACAGTTGGGCTATTGGCACTATTCATGACAGTTCCTGTTATCAAACAAACATCTAGGCACTGAAATAAGTGTGTGCTATTGCCATCATAGACATATATGGTTGCCTGTGCATGCACAGGTGCCTCCTCTGCAGCGTGGGGCTTTGAAGGCAGGGCTGGAGCACAGTGGAGAGGGAGAGACTCATTGTACTTATTCAAATTTTCAAGCTAAGACCACTCTCTTCTCAGTACTACCTACTGCAACTTTAAATAGTGCTTTTAAAGGCTGATATGATTGTCGGCTGTGAGTCGTGGTGGTGTTTAGCCGTTCAGCTTGTATTGCTGTAATGGGAAGTGAGCAGGTGGTAACTGTCAGCTTAGCAGTTTCTACAAAAACTGAGCTGGCATATGAGCATGAAAAAAAGCATTAGGTCCTTGGAAGTGAACAGTTTACCTCACATAGCATGTTTATTTGTCACAGTATAAAACAAACCACTAAATATCAGTGTTTTGTTTTAGCTGACTGTTAAAAAATGCCCATATGTAGCTGCTCATACCTAAAGGAGGCAGAAGCTGCTACGCATAGGCATTTTTAACGGTGCAGCTAGGTTATGTTAATACAATAAGGACTCCTTAATTTAAGCAGTCCCTTGGTTTACAGAGCTGTTTTGGGACAATGTTAAAAAATGCATTATAAAACTGATAGTTTTGGTCCTAAAATCTGATTGGCTGAGCCACGTTTGAAGCCGTTACACGATATACACACACCTACGACCGCCTCACAACAACTGAACTCTGTATTACTGCGCCACGTCTCGAAAAATCCTTGTGCTGTTCATGGAGTAATCTTTGACTGTAATGCTGCTCGCATGGACCACCGAGTGTTTTCATAAAGTAAGAACCCATTTTTTGTTTAAATTGAGGGGCTGGCAACTTATGTTCTTAACTAGAACTAGGCTGGTCAGCTAGCCAACAGGCTAAAAGACAGTTAACAGGCTAAACAACTCCATCATTAATATCACAGCCTTAAATTAAAGTACTTCACGATACGATTCACTGTAAAACAGCAATATAAAAGTCTAAAGAATGTCACTTTGAATGGCTTGACCTACATGCTTTAAATGTCTCTGTTCCAGTCAGAAGTAGCGTTAAACCCAGGCTGAATCCCAAACACCTTTGTACTCCCTTAATAGTGTGCTAGCTATGAAAGTTTAGAAATTTTAGCCTCAACAGGGCCCTATTTGTTGAGTATGGATGTGGCTGAATCCAAGATGACTGTTTTTGGCTATATTGTTCACTGTTGGGGTGCAGGATCCACCATTTAAATTGCTTCGCAATACACTATGTAGGGAGCAGGAAGCCATTTGAGATTCAGCCCTAGCGTGAGAAGAGGGGTGCCGCTGGATTGGTGCTATATAAGACTCGTGGTGGTTATTTGGTGACCAACAAATACTTATAAACTGAAAATGCTATGTTATCATATGTTCATTATTATACAACAAGAAGTTAAAGAGTTCATGAAATGACCGCAGTGCACAGTGATGGGCAACCCAATGCTCTTCTCTTCATTCAGCAGTCAATACTTGCTTGGCAACGATACCATTCTCTAAAGAAACTAAATTTCTTGGAGGAATACTTGATTATGTTGATTATTATTAATAATAAATTATTTTCAGAAAAATTGTGTATTTTACCATATTTTATGTTATGTTTTCTAAAAGCAGTAAGCCAACTGAGGCCGTGCATTACTGCGTTTTATCACAGGGAAGGGAGTTTTAGGCACTTTGCTTTGCATCATGCCTAATAACACCCTTCCCCGTGAAATAATCGCAGTAACACACGGCCTCTTGTGGCTTATTGCTTTATTATACAAATGAAATTGAATTCATATGAATTTAAGGGCATCAAGTGTTGTTCATTGTTAAATTATTATTTCTTTTATGCATTCTTCTCCTGTCAACAGTAAGTTAATGAAATCAAAATAAGACGATAAAATAGTCTGAAGAAAATCAGAAATATCCATATATGCCATTTCATACTTGCAGGCATTAAGTTCTGACTCTGTCTCTGTCCCTCTCTCTCTCTCTCTCTCTCTCTGTTTCTCTCTCTATCTCTTTATTTCTCTGTCTCTGACTAAAGGGGAGTTTATAAAAGCTTTGTATGAGTCAGATGAGAATTGTGAAGTGGACCCATCAAAATGTGCACCCAATGACCTTCCTGAGCACCAAAGCAACTTGAAGATGTGCTGTGAGCTGGCCTTCTGCAAAATCATCAACTCCTACTGGTAACTATAGCAACAAGCAACGGTCAAAGTAGAAAGGCTAGCTCCTGTGGATGTTTTTTTACTGTTTCTTATAAATTAGCAAGTGTAATGCAAACACGAGTTAGAATAACTAACTGTCAAAGAAACATTTAAAAACATATGAGTAAACATAAGTAATATGTCATGTAGGTAGATGTTAGGTTTATTATTTTTTGGGAACAATGGATGTGCCCTGTTTGAAAAAGTGGTGAATCTAAAAAGAAAAAAAAGAAATAAATAAAAAAAAAGAAAAAAGCATGCTTAGCAAGGCCATGTGCTGAAATGGGTCTGTGCAGAGAATGTAAACCAAACATTTATGCAAATATAACATAAAAATGTATGTTATATCCCCTCTATTAACTACATTAAGAACTATTGTTCTTTATTTGTTGGTAATGTTGTTGACCATAACGTCTTATTCTAAGTAAGAGTTTAAAGGCTTCTTACATACTGTGCTTCTGCCATTTACAGTGTTTTTCCACGAGAACTAAAAGAGGTGTTTGCGTCGTGGCGACAGGAGTGCGGCAACCGGGGGCGACCAGACATCAGCGAGCGTTTGATCAGCGCCTCGTTGTTTTTACGGTTCCTGTGTCCAGCCATCATGTCCCCTTCACTGTTCAATCTAACCCAGGAGTACCCTGATGACCGCACAGCGCGCACCCTTACACTCATCGCCAAGGTCACGCAGAACCTTGCCAACTTTACTAAGTATGTGGTGTTCTCATGCTGATTCTTGTGTTATCGAACAGGAAAGGGCTTTTTCTCTTAGTCAAATATTTGTCAAATGAATGCCTTGATTGGTTGGGGTACGAGATATTGTGGACAGTATTCCTGCAATTACAGTAAAGTGTTTTTAAACAATGATGTGTTTTTCTCCTTAACCAAAATGTAGTTGAGCAGCCAGTTTGCTTTCTTGGTTTTGCATTGGCGCTACGAGGCTAATGTAGCTAACTTGTAATGGTAGCAAATACCCCACCAATTAGCATTGTGCAAACTGTCAAAATCATTACACGCTTGCCTTAAACTGTGTTGAGTTGTTTAAAGGGTTGTTCCACAGATTTTTCAGAATGTCTGCATGATTCAGTCATCAAGACAAACAAAGTAATTCAGAGTGGTTTCATGCAAAATTATTCATTGTAGAGAAACTTACCAACTCGGATTTCTTTACAGTAGGAGCCAGGCACAAAATACTGACATTTAATTTACCATCCAAACAGCATGTGTTAATATATAATGTTTATATCTAATGTTTTATATGTAATGCCCCATATGTATCTCTGCCATGAATTAACAAAAGCATTTTAGGCCAAAAGCTATCATAAAACAATGCCTCAGGCATTCAGCGGTGTGCATAACCATGTCTTGTAATAGCTTTCTGTTACATAGCTTTAAGAGCCATGATGTCTGGTTTCTATCACCACTATTGTGAACAATTCTGACTCAGTAAGTTTCTCTAGAACGGAACATTTCACATCAAACCACTCTGAATGACTTTGTTTACATCTTACCCACTAAATTATGCATATTGTGATCTCAAATAGACTTATGTGGGTTCAGACACCATTTGATCATTTTATTTATATCTGTAAATGTTGTTTATACATTACAATTCTCTCTATCTCTCTCTCTCAGGTTTGGCAACAAAGAGGAATACATGTCCTTCATGAACCAGTTTCTGGAGCATGAGTGGACCAACATGCAGCGCTTTTTGCTGGAAATCTCCAATCCAGAAACCATCTCCAACACAGCTGGTTTCGAGGGCTACATTGACTTGGGCCGTGAACTTTCCACCCTGCACTCCTTACTGGCTGAGGTGGTGTCCCAAATGGATCAGGTGAATCCTCTCATGCTGCCCTTTAGCACTTACTGTAGCATGTATATGCTTTCTTTGTTTTTCCTTGCAGCATTTCAGTCCAAACTCTTTTTAGAGTACATTTGAGTGGTAGGTCGTTTGAGGATAGTGCCCCATAAAGGCAATCGATTGTTTCTCTACTGCAGCAGAAGTGTTTCTAGTAGCATTTCAGTATTACCCTTCACTTATCTTTGACTGTTCTTCCAGTTAACCTCACAGGCTATTTTTGTAGCTGCCAGGCTAAAGCAATACTCCTTGAAGTTCGAGGGGAAATATAGCAGCGCATAAAAACTAGTGGAAAAAAAGGCAGATGCAATCAAACAGTTGGAGCAGCAGCAGATCAACAGTGAAAATGCTGGCCATGTGGAAATATTTCACAGTTTCTCTGAGGGACATAGGACACCCAAGAACTTCTGCATAACAAGTTTAATACTACTTGAGCACATAAAATCCATCTCAAAATACAGAAAGCAGCAAAACAACAGAAGCAGAAAGGAAAGTCCTTGCTAGCATGCTGACGCCATCGGTAGCCTCTGTTTTTGAAATGACAAAAAAATTAAAAACAACAGTGTCAAAGTTCAAAGTCCAGCTAAAAACAATGAAATTTGCTGCGCTGGATTTTGTAGCCTATCTACTGTAATCATTTTAGTAAGTATATTTGTATTTTGAGATTTTTTTTTCTGTTTTCAGTTTTGGTTTTTGGCCGTGTGTGTCCTGAATTTCAGTTTGTTTTGGCCAAAAATTTTCATGTCTGTTCATCAGTACATTTTTATTGAACATGATAGTATTTCATCACATTGTATCGTATTGCTTTAACTGTGGTAAAATCACTGTAATGCTCTGCCTCTTGTGGCTTATTGCGTTCAGGTGTTATATTATAGTCCAACACTTAAGGATTTTATTTTATTTATGTATTTATTTTGTTGTAATACATTTGGAGGGAAGTATGAATGTCTGTTCCCTTAGAACTTGTTTTAAGAGCAAAGTTTCAGTTCGTTGAAGCTACTTTTTGACACTAGCCTTAATCCAAAAGAGAGATTCTCATAGCTGCACTTCAGTGTTGAATTATGAATAGCCTGTTTACATAATCCAAAGGCTCTTTCTCTCACACGTTTTGAGCTATACATGAAAAATCCATTGGTCCCCTGTTGCTATTACTGATTAATAGTTAGATAAAGGACATGACAGCATTAAAGATAGATTTAGATTTGATCCATGGAGCATCTACTGTTAGGGTGTTGCACGCTAGGTTGCAAGGAAAAGAAACTAGCTCTGATGTTACCCTCTTCCTCTAAAGCCTTTGGTCTCTTTTGAAGCCAGACACATTTCTGTTACGCAAAATGGTGCTGAACAGATCTCTTTAAATGATTAAAGATTCAAAGTCGGCCAAGCATTTAAAGCTTTATTTTATTTTTAAACGCTTCAGTGGAGTGTTGGAGTGTCTGCCTCCAGTCTGAGTCTGAGAGTGCCTCATCCAGGTTTTAATCAAAGGTTTTTTTAACAGTTTTCATTAGCAGTATGAAGAATTTGGTTGCCATAAGAGAAAATAACCAGAAAATCTGAGAGAATCTCATGGTGGATCTCTGACTTTTGCAAAGTACTGTACAATTTTTTTTACAAATTGTGTGATCAGGCAGGTTTTTGGAACTGCATTGGCCTTTTAAGTGCAGAAATAAGAAAATAGCCAGGCTTAATGTCACCCTTGTCTCTTGTCCTCAGACTGCAGCCTCAAAACTCGGTCCATTACCCAGAATCCTGAGAGATGTACACACAGCACTGACCAATCCATCAAGCGTTCAGGTGTCTGTGCCGCCTGAACGCGTACCTTCACCTACTGCCCCTGGCTGTAGCATCTCCACTAGTTTGCCGAAAATGGCCATGGACAGTGACCTGTCAGGGTAAGGCATGAGCATTCCATGATCAGTTACAGCTGTTTCATTTGGTATTCTTGTTGGGTTATAGCCCCTTACCTTAAAACGGGTAAATAACGTGAACTTTCACAGTCTCAAACAAGAGTTACCATAGTGCAGACGGTATGTTTGGTTGTTGTTCATCACATACCTGAATGTGGTTTAGCTAAGCAACATTTAAATTACTTATCAGTCATGAAATATTAGAAAGCTGCTGTTTAAAGTACATGTACGGTAATAACTTTTTTGTTGATACCTTGCAATACTTCAATATCATAGGAATAGTGATAACTATATTAAATTCAATTTGTACAGTGCTATAAAATGGTTTAAGGCACCAAGACAGTTATATTTAAAAAGCTATTTATCTGGTCTTTTTACTTTCTCAGATAAAAACACTTATATTGCAATAAATGCTAATAATATTCATACAGTAAGTTATTTTGTGTATGGCAATGTTAATTTAACCATTTTCAAACCTCTCCTCATGGAGGCCCAGTATTATTTCTAGCTATCATACAGTGTCTGGTTTGTTTAATCAATACTTCATTACATCAAATCAATTATGCCGCTAATGGAATTTATCAAATATCTTTGATGCCTGGGGGCATCAATGAGTAATCTGGAACAAAACAAGCTCTAATCTACTTTTTTTTTTTAAATAATTACTTCTTGTTATTTGTACAACCCCATTTCTAAAAAAGTTGGGACGCTGCGCAAAATGTAAATAAAAGCAAAATGCATTCAATCATTTAACCCCTATAGTTCACTGAACATCGCACAACGTCTTTTTCTTTTAAGACTGCTTATTTCAGCAAGACAATGTCAAACCACATTCTGTGTGTAATACAGCATCATTGCCCCATGTTAAAAGAGCCTGGGTGCTAAACCAGACCTGCCTGCAGTCCAGACCTGTCACCCTGATAACATTTGGCACGTTATGAAATGAAAAATACGACAAAAGAGACCCTGAACTGTTGAGCAGCTGAAATCCTATATCAAACAAGAACGGGAAACATTTCACTTTTAAAACTACAGCAGTCGGTCTCCTCAGTTCCCAAATGCTTACAGTGTTGTTAAAAGAAGAGGTGATGAAACACAGCGGTAAACACGCCCCTGTCCCAACTTTTTTGAAACGTGTTGTTGGCATCAAATTCAAAATGGGCAAATATTTTTCAAAAAACAATCAGATTTCTCAGTTACATTTGAGGTGTTGTCTTTGTATTATTTTCCTTTAAAAATATGGTTTACATGGTTTGCATATCATTGCATTCTATTTTTATTTACACTTTGCACAGCGTCACAACGTTTTTGGAAATGGGGTTGTACCATACCATTGGTTGTACCATTATGTTTATTTTACTTTATGCTAATTATATATAATGATTTTACAAGCAAAAATTAGCCAAGATAAACAGCTTTAAATGATGTGCTTAGGTGTCTAAGACTTTTGCACAGTACTGTAAGATAATATTGGACTCTCTGAGACTGTCATTTCTGAGGATTTGCGAAGACTGTCAGCAAGTTTCTACAAAACACGCAAACATCATTGACACCAGGCTAATGAAGACCATAATCAAGTCAAGGGAAATGAAATAAGAAGTTAAATGAGTCTTTCTCTTTCGTTCCCTTCCTCTCTCTTTCTTCCTCTGCAGCCAGACAGCCTTTATTGTCTAACAATAATAAGCCAGACACTGCTAATTTATTTCATCATAATCTCAGGCCAGACAAAACCCTGTCCTCTCTCTCCTTCTGTCGCTCTCGCTGTCTGTCTTTGTCCTCTGTGTTTCTCTCATATGATTCCCCAGTATATTTATCCTCTGTGCTCCTCTGTCTTCTCTTCTGTGTGTCTGTGAACAACCTACAATTAAAAGGCTCTCTTTCACTCTGGCTTCCATAAATGTCGTCAGGGAATGAGCTGTAAAGTAGACGGGCTGGTGTCTTTAGAAGAGGGGTTGGCTAGATAAGGCAAGGGCAGACTCTTTGGGAAGAGAGGCTTAGCAATGATAAGAATAGGACAGCCTTTTTGGATGAAGTGACAAACAGAGAATTTCGATGAGTCATTGCCATGAAATATAGCCTCTGGATCTTGAATCTAAACAGGCTTATCCTAGAGTGGTTGCTAGTGTTCTTCTAGTCACTAGTGTTTGACTAACTGAGTCATTTGCACAGGGTTAGTTCACAGCAGAATACAATGAGCTTTTAGTAAGTGTCATCAGTATTTAAAGAACACAGAATAACTATGTGTTTCATTAAAAAGAGGTTTAGACGAGTCGCTCAAGTGACGTAGCTTTCTAAAGTTTCACCTGGTTCAAATCTCAACAACACCAAAACCACAAATGAGCACAACAGGCCCTATTTAATTCATGGTTTAGTTATAGGGTAATTTATAAGTGACTTGTCTTGTGGTTATATCAGTTAAGACTTGAAATTAGACAATTGGGAGAAGTTAACATATTTAACAATTGAAAACCCTAAGAAAAAAAGACACGTTATATGTTGTCAGTATATTTAAGAATATAAGAATACATTTTCAGTACAATATTGTAATATGGGAACTGACATTATATCTTTCAGTAAGGCACTGTTTTAGAAAAACATTTGACCATATAAAATAAAATAAGCTGATAGTATCTAAAGCTAAGAGATTGTTTTTATATTGAAAATTGCTATTTGAAAGAACGCAATTTTTAAATCACCAGACCTTCACTTTTAATTATAGTGGGGAATTTTTAAACTTAATAAATAGAGCTTGTGAACTGCCTGAAGACGCGTTACACCATTCAGAAGCAACTAAACATGAACATACTGCATATAGGACAACACAACTAACTGGCCCTCTGGCACACTACATTGAGAACTCAAGCCTGATGCCAGAAAATGGAGTGCAATTTAAATCACAATCACAATACTGATCTGAAAAATCACAATTAGATGTTTTCCCCAAGTCATTCAACCCTGATATTATGAGCTGTCAGCATATTTTGGTCCTTTTCAACTCTCCATCCCTCTGTCTTCTCTCTCTCAGCCTGGTAGACTTCACCCGGCTCCCCTCACCAACACCCGAGAACAAGGATCTCTTCTTTGTCACGCGCTCCTCTGGCCTGCAGGGCTCCCCCGCCCGCAGCTCCAGCTACTCAGAGGCCAACGAGCCTGAGTTGGGATTAGCCAATGGCAGCAAAAGCCTGTCCATGGTGGACCTGCAAGAAGCCACCAAAGCTCTGGAGCTTGCACCTGCCCCAGAAGGGCACGTCGAGAAGCACATGGTGGCCTGGAATGCCCGGACGCCCCAGGGCAACCAACTGGGAGGTCCCACGCTCCACAGGCTAGGACAGAAGCCCACCACCTCAGGAGCAGAGGGGGTCTCAGGACGGCCGACACAGCTTCTGGCACCGCTGTCCTTCCAGAACCCGGTGTATCAGATGGCAGCAGGGTTACCCCTGTCACCCAGAGGACCAACGGGTGGTGATTCGGGCTCGGAATGCCACAGCTCAGTCAGTTCCCACAGTAACAACGAGGAAATGGGAGTGGCCGGAGTAGGGAAGCTTCCTTCCAGCTTCCTGAACCATGAGGAGTTGTCCAGACACTCGGGAGAGTTCTCGCGGAGGCAGCTGTCGCTAACGGAAACACAGCACTCCACTTCAGGTCAGCCCACAGTCCTGCGGCAAAACAGCGCCGGCCCCCAGCGACGCATAGATCAGCCGCCTCCACCTACGCAGGCCGCCGCCGCCCCTCGTGGACGGACCCCGCCCAACATGCTTAACTCCGCCCCCTATCCACGGCCTTCCAGCGGCAGCGTGATGTCGTCGTCGCCAGATTGGCCAGGAAGCGGGGCACGGATTCGGCAGCAGAGCTCCTCCTCCAAAGGGGACAGCCCAGAGACGAAGCAGCGGACGCAGCACAAGCAGGTACTTAAACTTTCTCACATGCACAACAGAAATTAAAGAAATAGTTTGGTGAAAAATCACATTTACTCAAGTTTCTCTTACCCTGAATGCAGCCAGGCATGACATTAGGCTAAGGAGCTAACAAGTACTAGAAGCTTATACTTCATGCTTGCACTTCATCATCACACACAACACTTGCCTCAAATAGGGTGGAGTTTCCAGCTATGCAGCATTCCTTTTTTAAAAATAACAAAATATCAAATAATGTCAGAAACCACATAAGTAAATCTAACATGAAATTACTTCTGCTCGATGTGGTTTGAGGCAAAAATGTTGGCTAATTGACTACTTTTTTTTCATACGAGGAAAATTTTATAAATTTGATCTTTCAAACTATTGCTTTAAAATATGAACAGCAGCTGTCTCAGGATACGGGTTAAATGGATGAATCCATTAACGGATGGATACATACAGTACTGTACAAAAATCAGACACTAACTTTAATTTATATAATTTCAGTCAGTTTAAAAAACTGAAAACATATATTTCACAGAAAATTACATGAAAGCCTTTAAATATAATACTACATTGTTCATTATTTAATGTGTCCACTCTTTTCCTTTATTACAGCTTCCATTCTTTTCAGTTTCTTGCTTTCAACGAAATCTGCAGGGACATTTTTCTACACCACTAAATTTCAGTCCTAGAAGTTGCATTTTCTGTTTCTCACATTCCAAGTCATTCCAAAGACATTCAGTGATGTTGAGGTCTGGACTTTGGGGTGGTCAGTCAGTATTTTTGTGAACACCAGCAGCTTCTTTCTTTGATTTTGAACTCCAGTTTTTGAAATTCCTTTCTCCTTCTTTATGCAGGTGGATTATCTTGTATCTAATCTCCTTATAAATATAGGCTGAAAAATAAATACCTTAAAGGCTATTTTCACTGGAAATTCAATAAATGAATAGTCTCTGAATTTTGTACAGTACTGTATTATGTACAGCATTGTAGTTTGTTCATTGTAGTAAATGGGAAATCTTTTCCCTGTTTTTTTCTACCTTTGCTGTATTAGTATATTCAGTGATTCAGAGATTACAGTGATAAGGATGTAATCACAGTAATTAATGAACAACCTGAATGTGTTTGTGTGTGTGTGAGTGGATAACGACACGCTTCTTTAGGCTGCCGAGGCAGTGTGTTATCTACCCTACAGCTTACACATATACACATGCATACACTCCACCATCTCTCACAGGCGCATTGACACACACATCCAGATTAGAGTGGCACTGTAAAGACCCCTCATGCATGAGAGCTTCCCTCTGCCTCTAATCTCTGACTCAACAACACACAAACAGTCATTAAATAGATATTAGTGCTGGCCTTTTCCTGACTTCTCTATCTGTCTCTACAAAGCCTTAATAGCTTCATTCACTGTGACGCAAGGTCAGAGGTCATCCAATTAGTTATTTTCTTTAATCTCTCTTAAGAGAAATGTTGGCCAATCACATGACCAACATTGTGAGTGTGGATTTGTGTATGTGTGCTTGTCTCTTGCAGAGTTTCCTAACCTGGGTGTGATCTCTCATTGATCTCACAATGATTTGATCTGATCACAGTTGAATTATTATTGATTGTAACATTCCAAACTGAATGTAGTTAAATTGTGATTTTCAGATTGTAATTGTAAAAATGCATTGTGGTTTTTTGATAAAATTGTAGACATTGTGACCCCTGATTCCTCTCACCACCACTGTAAAAAAAATCCAAGTCATTTAGTCTCTTTACAATGTACCATTTCACATCAAACCACTCTGCATGACTTTGCTTACATCTTGATGATTGAATTAAGAAGAAATTTTTTAAAAATCAGGAACTGCCCTTTTGTACAAGTTGGCATGTACACAAACATGGTGAAAGAAGCCATCCACGAATCAGACGAAGATAAAAACAAACGTACAACAGCGTTTACAAAAAGCACTCAAATTCATCCCAGTGGAAGTGGTAGTTTTTCCACAGTTGAGAAAAGAAATTTTACCCTGTTTGACCTGCAGGGAACTTCGATGCCACCATGTGCCCAAATTCTATCTATTTTTGAGAATATAAGCTGTATTATCATTGATTAGAATTAGAGCTGTCACTCAATTACTCAGAATTAAAACTGAATTACTTTATTAAAATTGATTACTCAGTAGTCAAATTAACCTTCTGAACAAATCTGCAGTGATTAGTTGGCGATTTGCATGATGACTGCATATTCTAGATTCTCCTACTTGCCTCTTACAGTAGGAAGCAGAGCCTGATGGATGATGGACATACTCATACTCAAGTGAAAATAAGTTAACACATCCTCTACGGGGAGTAAACTTAAAATATGACTTCCAGCAAAATTTTGTGCACAATTTCTATTTATTTGTTGAACATATTACAAAGAAATTTAAAAAATGTAATCTAAAATGCAGCACTGCTTTCCAATATGATAATTTTAGCAAATAAGCAGTAACTATACATTAAAATTTGCAGAAGTGTGTGTGTTTTTGGTAGAGTCATTTAGAGAATCAACAAAACATTAAACTTTCCATTCCACCAACTGGTCCAGTTTTGAAAATAGACATTTTTGCCAATCTTTCGTTATACAAGTCTTTAGCATTGCAGTCATGTGGGTCTTTCATTGTTGTGTTTTGCACACATTTTCAGTGGAGACAACTGTGGACTGCAGGAAGGCCAGTGTAGCTCTTGCACTCTCTGATTACGCAGCCATGGTGTTGTAGCACATGCAGAATGTTTCCTGGTGTTGTCGAGTTAAAATAAGCATTAACATCCCTGAAAAAGACGGCGTCTAGAAGGCAGCATATGTCGCTCCAAAATATGTTCAATGTAAATGATGCCTTCACAGAGTTAATGATGCCCTCTTAAACCAGGACAGACACTGGCTTTTTGAACTACGCTGGTAACAGTCTGGATGGTCCTTTTCTTCTTTGCCTGGGAGAACACAGCGTCCATTATTTCCATAAACAGTCTGAAAGGTTGACAGATGAGCTGGACTCCAGCGAAGTCTCAGTGTTACTTCCACTGTGCATAGTACAGTCTTAACTTGTATTTGTGGATGCAGCAATGGTCTGAGTTTATTGACTATGGTTTGTCAAAGTATTTCCAAGCCCATGTGGTGATGTCCATCACAGAAGCATGTCGGTTTCTAATGCAGTGCTGTCTGAGGGGTCGAAGTTTCACAGGTATTCATATGCACAGAGATTTCTCTGGATTCCCTGAATCGTTTGAAGTTATTATGCACCGTAGAGGGTTGGATTTTTGTTTTTTGAACATTTCACAATTTCAGTCTCAGTTTTTCAATTTCAGAAGAAACATTTATTTACAAAAACCAGTGAATTGATACGATGAAGTGTTCACTATCTTGTCCTTGCACTGTTTTCGTTCAAATATAGGTCAGAGTAGACTTATAAATCACTGCATTCTGTATTCATTTGCATTTCACACAGTGTCCCAACTTTTTTGGAATTGAGGGTTGTGTATTCTGTATATCGTCACTGTTGTAACAACAGCTCTGAATCTCCATACTCTACACCATTTAAACGTCCCTGGTAGGATATTTAAAAAAAAGAGCTATCAGAAATTTTGAGAAATGAATGTTGTTGAATTGTAGTGATGACAGTAAAAATGTAGCATGATGCATTAATGTGTTTTTACACTCCTGTGCCTCAGTGATGCTCATACTTTCTGCAACGGTTAGGATAATTGCCAGTAATCACAGACTGTGGCTGTTGTGGCGTCCTGTGGGTTTCCTTTAGCAGATCGACTGTAATCATCAGTGTGAGAGGAAAATGATGATTATACTCAGTGGTCCGACAATGAAGGGGACAGCAAGGGCATTTCCTCCCCCCACAATGCATTGCGCCCTCTCCCGGGATTTGATTGATTGGTTTGAATGATTGATGGAAGCCCCTGGGCAGCACCAGCATCTCTCTCTCCATCTCTCTCTGTATCTCTCTCTATTCTTCTCTGTCTGTTATTGACTGTGGGGTTACCAAGGCCATATCTGTATCTCTCTGTGAATAGATGGCTCTGGGAGCGAGAAAGTTATCTCATGGCACACAGACAGAAAAAATACTTTTTTTCTGCCTTGCAGATCGAACAGACTGAGAAAAAACAGTTCTTCCTCCTACATCCTCTCCCTCCTCCACTGCGCTAACTGTCCCTGCATCGTCAGGCTAATTAATATCCCAGATTCAGTGGCATTATCACAGTATTCGTGCTATATTGTATTTCAGAACATGCTTCAAAAATGTTCTGTAGTGACCCTTACTTTTACCTTTTTGTCAAAAGTTTGGGGACATCTTGCCTTTTTGAAATAGTATTTGATTTTCACTGGCAGAGTTTTTTTGTTTTTTTTTAACATAAAACAGTTATTGGCTAATTCTCTGGGTGTATTTAGCTTCATGTTCACCAATGTGTCTCTCTTGATGTGAAGAGCAGGTTTTATCTAACTACTGATTTGACAGTTTTCTTTTCCAAACTGTTCATAAAAGCACATGTTGAATTTCTTTTGGCCCAAAAGTGCCAAACAGCTGACATGAAATGTGTGTTGGTTGGCTTTGTTCTCAGTGTAGTACTTATTTTCAGTTTTTCCTTAAGTTTTGCTTCCTGTTTAATATATTTAAAGGGAATTCATTTTTCAAAGTTTTTGCATCATTAAATGGTTAAGATGTAAACAAGGTCATTCACAGTAGTTTAGTAGTTATCCACAGTGGTGGTGATAGGAACCAGATGCCTGAAGAGTTTAATGCCTCAAAAAGCTCCCTCACACAAAGTAAGTACATTGAGTGGTTAGGAATGATCTGCCTGATTTTTGAGACATTTTACTTTTTACAAAAGTTATATAAGAGATAAAGCAGACTTCCACTGTTTTTGTTTTTCTTCAAAGTCATTCAGATTGGTTTCATGTGAAATGATTTTTTGTAGAGAAACAGACTGCGACTACATCGCAAAGTCATTTTATTTGCTATCCTAAACCACAGTGAACCTGCATGTGGCTTCTGTTTTTGTTATATGTAGCATTGATGGTGTATCTTGGTGGTATATCTGAAAAAATACATTTTCTTTAGGGACTATTTCACCAAACAAAATTCCCCCCTGCATGTTTCCCCCTGCCTTTAAGATATTTAAAAAAATATACATTTTAGGACAAAACCTTCTCAAAACTTATCATAAACCAATGTCCCGGGCATCAGACAGTGTTTTCATAATCATTTAATGATTCTTCTAGCTGTGATGGTGCTTTTAGAGGCATTCTACTCTTCAGACATCTGGTTCCTATTACCACCACTGTGAACAATTCTGACTCGGCAAGTTTCTCTAGAACAGAGCATTTCACACCAATCGACTCTGAATAGCTTTTTTCACAACTTACCAATTTAATTATGCAGGAATTTAGAGAACTCATTGGAATTTCCCTTTAAGATTTTGACTTAAAATGTACATTTTAAATGCTGGTGAGGTTCATGCAGGGCATTGTACAATAAAGTAGTACCAAAAAAATGTATTTATTAGTTTTTTTAGATATACCACTATTTTACTATTATCAGCATTCCATATAAAACTTATAAGATGTGTGTAGGTTCATTGGTGGTTTTGGATAGTAAATAAAATGTCTGGATTTGTGTTGTAGTCTTCACAACCTCCCTTTTCTATCACCACTGGAAAAAAATCTGAGTCGGTAAGTTTCTCTACAGTGTGCAATGAAGTCACTCTGAAAGACTTTGTTTACATCTGAAATATTGAGCTATAAAGAAATTTGGAAACATTGATGGAATTTAGGTTATTGGTAACCAACAAGGAAAACATACTAATTTAGTACAACAAATATTGAAAAACTCAACGTCATGACACTTTTGATAGGTATTTTACGGATGTGCCTGTCCTGTGGGGACTTGGGATGTGTTTATGCCTTCACTGTACTTATGCCTGTGTGTGTGTGTGTGTGATAGGCCCCTTCCCCAGTGATCCCCAGTGCACTGGACCGAACCGCTGCCTGGCTGATGAACATGAATGTGCCGTACTTAGAGCAGGACTCAGAGACAGATCCACGCAGGGATGAGCACACACTCAACGAGAAGGTAAACAACCCCTTCACACACACACATCTCCCCCTCACACAACGGCTGCATCCAATGTACTGTGCTAAAGTATGTCTGAGGCACAACATCGGACCTTTCTTTAATTTAATTTCCAGTCAAATGGCCATTAAGTAAAAGTTATTCATTTTTCAGGAGATATTATTAATGAGGACATTAGGTATAAGATAGTCCACTTGAAAAAGGAGGAGTAAAGTCAAAAATTCCAAAACTGGAGTTCAAAAAAATGATAAAAAGATACAGAGAAAAAGGGGCTCCTAGCAACCGTACAAGAGCTGGTAGACCACCAAAACTGTCCCCATCAGTACTTAAAGATTTCATCTTTGAGAGAGAGGAGAAAATCACGTTCCACTCGTGCTTCAGTTCTGAAAAACACAGGTGTTTCTGTCCATCCTGTCCTGAGAAGACAGCTCTACGCTATGGTTCTGAAAGGATGTGTAGCTGTCGAGAAGCTGTTAGTGAGAAAAGGGAACAGACAAATAGAAGAAAATTGCCGAATCACACAAAGCTGCTGGTGTTTTCAGAACAATGGACTGACCACCACAGAGCCCAGACCTCAGTATCATTCAATGTGTGAATTTTTTGGATTGTGTGAAGCAGAAAATGCGACTTAGCGGACACACTAAATACTGAAAAAATGATATTTACATTTAGTTGTTGAGGCTCCTGTGTAATTTTCTGTGAAATGTTTTCTGCTTTTTTCCTGAAAAATGAAAAAAATATAACTTATGCTTAATGACTGTTTTCAGCTGGATATTACATACATGAAGGATACAGTACTGACTCTTGCACAGTACTGGATTTCTTGTCATCTTTAAGAATGCAGAAAATGTGTCATTTAGGGGGATTCATCCTTAAAGCGATAGCAAATCTAATCTAAACATATGTTTGGTGTTTGCTTCTTTAGATTTGCACAAGAGCTACAAGGTTAATGAAGCTAACAAGTAATTAATAAAAAATGAATAGGTATTAATTAAAATATGGTATAAACATGCATAACTTTTTACAGATTGCCATTTCTAATAATTTTAATGAAAACCATCAAACGACTTAACTGACAAAAAGAAGATTTTAAAATATGCATCATCATGCAAATCACCAACTATGTATGGCTGAGTCACTGAGGTCATTTGATTAATTTGATTAATTGTGACAGCCTTACAATACAGTATATGCCTAATTTTAAATGTGCTGGGGAAAATGAGACGCAGCACCTGATCTACATCTCTGCTTTCTGTAGGCTTTCAAAGGTTGTCTGTAATTACCTTGAAAACCCATTACACTTGACAAGTGTTAATGTCACCTCATGCAACCATTTTCTTCATTAGTGAACCCAGGGATAAGCAGAGAGAGAGAGGCTGACTTATTTTGCATTGTAATTTTCATTTACACAATCTTGTAATTATGCCATTACTTTCTGCAGGTGATACTGTTGTTTTCTCAACTGTCGGTCTCAATCAAATGTAAAAAACATAGAAAAAGCAGGGATGCAAATGATTCAGCATTCATGAGGCGATTGGTCTGTTCTGTGGAACTGACTGACGCTTCTCAAAGACACGAGAGGCCTCGCGCACCTGCCCAAAATGAAGAGAGAAAAGTACAACACTGAACAAAAGCTGAACTCATTGTGTCAGAGCGATGTGTGAAACTTTGATGTGTGTTCTGGGAAAATGCAGGACATTTTAAGCAGCTGTGAGGAGACATTGGAGTCAGTTCAACTAGACCTGCTTTTGGAAAGCTTTTCAGAAATGTGGCTGTTTTGAAGACAAGTTGTTTTGAAAAGCAGTGTTTACTTTTATTTTCCCCCATGAAACATGCAAATATGAGTGGATTAAAAAATCTAAAAATATAGAGACAGATTGAACCAGGGCTGTATTTAGGAATTCTGGGACCCAAGGCCAGACACCCCATCAGTGCGTCTATCATAGACGAACATCAGAACAATAGTACAGAACAGTACAAAAACCTTGTTGTGATGTCCTTTCAAGTTAAGATTGTCATCATAAATGGTGAAATGGTGACTTAATAAGAGAACGAGGAAACAGTCATGCTTGCGAGGCCTCCTGGTGGCCGAAACCCTGGGCTGCAGCTCTTAAGGCACATACGTGTGCAACGTGCTTCTGCAAGACTACAGTTGCCAGGTGTCCAATTTTGGACCAGATAGTCCAGTTGTTAGTTCCATTGTAAATTGTCCAGTTTGTCTCTAAATGCATTCCATCAGTTGAAGTAGATAAAGTGCCCTTCCAGTCCTGTTATTATGCAGCATATACTGAACTAAATAGCACGTCAGATTGGTACACCATCAATAGTTCCATTACTATTTAGAACATACTATTTAGTACAGTGGTATTGGGCCTGTGTGTAGGCTACTTTATAGCGGGTTCAGGATAAACCTGGTTTTTCTCAGTTACAGTTAGATTCAAAAAGTAATGAAATATAGTTCTTCATCTTATGTATCAGTTAGTCTACAGAGAACACAGTGAATAAAGAGGCTTCTTAATAACAACTAACTTAACATGTCGAACACTAACCTGTAATATACATGTAGTATTTGTGTATTTTCTTCAAGTCTGAAGGAAAATGTAAAAACACCCCCACCCCCATCATTTGAAGAACAGATTGGTTACAATTTGGGTTGTCACTATTAATTGTCTTAGTAATTGAGTAATCCACCGATTATTTTGACATTTAATTGAGTGCTAAATAAAACAGACTAAAAGTAAGAATCCCAAAACATTCACAGCTTTTCAAAGATTCCAAAAAAACTGAACCAAAGAAAGGAATCCAGGACTAGACTCAATCACAAAGCCAGTCCACTGAAATCAGCCCTACTCCCTCAGAGCTTTAGTTTTGGAATCATTGGATTTTTCTGATAGGGTTAGATGTTCATACTGAGAATGCCAGACAGAGTGAATTTAATTTAGGAGTGACATCGAACAGCTAGTATTCATGAGACTGAACGTGTGAAATAGTAATGCCACAGCACTGATTTATCAAAGAGCATCTTTTATATTCGGTGCTGAATTACTCAGACGTTGAATATGCTTATGTTCTGTCCCCTGAGCTCAGCTCATCTCTCGCTCTCCTTCCAGTTCACTTTAGATTATAATTTTTTTCTAATCAGTGGTATTGCTTTCACACACACTCACACACACGCACACACAAAAACCACCACCATTTATTGATCTTCAGTTTCTTCAGCGGTAAGTTTCAAGCACTGTTCTACATTTCTGCTCCAGTAGGTCCCAGATTTCTGGAAAATTGCTTTGGGGTAATGTCTGTTGTAAAATTTGTGCTGTCCCAGTCCTGCCCTCAATCCTCATCTGAGTTCTAGTGTTGAGTAGGGGAGAGCGGGTCACAAACATACACTAACTAAGGCAAAATATAACATGGATCATGGATGTAACTGAACAGGTTCAAATGGAACAGGCTTTTTGTCAACTTCTCATATTTCCAGAGCAACGTAGTGCAGGTTTTCAAAGCAATTGTACCGATTTTTTTTTAGATTCAAGAAGGTTGTTTTTGTACCATAAAAGTAATTTTTCATCATTAGTGTTATTGATTCAAAATTTACTCCTATATTATTTTAGTCACCCTCTTGACAGTAATAAAGCACCAGTTTACACTGTAAAAAATTTCACTGTAATTTTGCAGTGATTACTGGTGGCTTTGCAGTGATTTACCATATTAACAGTAAAATGCCAAGTGTACTGCACAGTCAGCTGGACCACAAGATTACTGTAATATAGCTGTATTCTGCTGTACAGTAAGCTATAATTAAAAAACAGTCATCTCCTTTTTACATAACTGTAAAAGCAACTCAGTAGGCAGTGGTTTACCATATCTGTATATATGAAAAAAAACTTTAAATTTTATAGGACAGTATTTCAACAATATCAACATGAGTTGATTTCACAATAGTATAATGAATAAAATGAGTATTTTACTGTGACAAAAAGGGATTTAAACATTTTGAAAATCTGACAGTAATTAACAGCGTAACTAGTGTTAAGAACTTAGACTTTGCACACAAACCTGAGTACAAACTTGCAACGTGCAAAATCAGTGGAACCCACTCCAGATCCTGACATTCCCTAGTTTTGAACAGAGGCTGCTGAAGACGGCGGTGCTGTACTATTAAAGTAAAATGAATTGCGCTGAATGGAATATCTTACTAATTCATTACATTTGATGAGGCGATTAACAAAGATACATTCTGTGTCTCTCTCTCAGTACCAGGCTGAGATAGCTATGCTGCAGGAGAAGCTGCGTGGGTCGGTGCAGAAGCTAGAGGAGTGCGAGTTGCGGCTGCAGGGTCAGGATGAACAGGCACAGAAGATGCTGCTGGAGTACCAGACCCGGCTAGAGGAGGCTGAGGAACGCCTGCGCCGCCAGCAGGACGAGAAGGACCTGCAGATGAAGAGCATCATCAGCAGGTGCGAGACACGGAGGAAGGGGGCTCAGTATTAAGCACACAGCTCTCTGACCTCACAATGATTCGTTTTGATTACGGTTCTTCAGCAAAGAATTCAGTGCATTATGAAGTTTCAAATTTCATTAATTTTGATTAGACTTATTTCAGTTATTTTATAATTCAGACAAAACTGATCTTTATAAATACACTGAATCCACAAATGTGAGTGGAGGAAATTTTTACACAGCAGTGGAATAAAGCCAAAGTGTCTGTTTAAGATGTGTGCATAGGAAGATAGAAAAGTCAGGCCCAAAAATGAGTGCCTAATGTATTAAAGCTGCACTATGTAAGATGTGGGGATTTGGAGACCTCTCTGGTGGCAAAGTGTGGAAGTACACACAGTAACAGTTCCTTCGCTGAGTGCATGTAGGTCCTTCTACTTATTTCAACTTTAACAAAAACCTTACATAGTACAGCTTTAAGTATTATTATAATTAATAGAATAAATTCTGATATTACAAAAGTGGTGCTTATGAAGTGCCACCTTTGAGATTGATGAAATTATACACCCCTAATCAGGATGGAATAAAAAATAAACAAAAAAGAGATTCAGAAATAAAGGCCTTGAGGCTGTGCAGCGCATGCTGGGAACAAGCTGTTTCTAGTCTGCCGTTCTTTTTCATTAACACTGAGGCTCTAACAGGCAGGATGGAGGAGAGCTGTCAGCGTGCATTGGTTTTCATCTTGTCCTGCTTATTGAGAGGTGTCTGCTACAGGGATGGAGCAGACAGCTGTTTAAGACAATTACAAACTGTCAAGAAAGCCACACTGAGTAGACACAGCAGCCACAGTTGTACTTATACATTCAGGCAAAATTGTTACTTTGAATTTGAAACAACAGGCCCTTTTGTGTTTTGACCAGCTGAGCTGGTTATGGATATTGGTTATATTGTACTGGCCGCCACAAGACTCTGGTCAGACAGTACAAAGTCATCAGACGGATTTAGTCTGTTTACAATGTAGAAAGGACTAACAATTCGAAATGGTTGCAGCTGTACATTTGCATGTATGTACGCAAAAAACCCTTTCTATTCATAATAACCCCCAAAACACACATAACAACAGCTCCTGACTGTCTTAACTGAAGCCTCAAAGGATTAACTTTACCTCTTGCATTAACAGCTTAAATATAGAATGTAAACTCACATCATCTCTGACTGCTGTACAGAATTCCACTGTAACATGAAGAGACAGAGAATAATAGTCCCACTTTTTTAGTCAAAAGTTTTGACTCAAAAGCATAGAGATATGAACTAAGGCTGGGCAGTAAAACGATAACAATAATTATTGCAATATAACTTATTTATGCCTTTAAAAAATATTAGTGATCTTTTAATTCTTAAGTTATTGGATAAACAGTTTTTGTCACAAGCGATGACATCATTTACCACACGAGTGACACAAGTGACAAATGAATAGTAGTATTTTTTTTTCCATTTCTGACCTCATTTCTATCCTAACATCCTAACAAGCTTTGGCAGTGCTAAATCATGTCTGCTCCTTACAGCCCTATTCATATTTTATTAGTAGTGCTTTTCCCAGGCCACAAAAGTGAAAGAAAGAGGTGGGTTCATGCTAATTGCAGCACTGAGTTAAACAAAAGTACACTGAGGATGCTGTATGTGTGGCCTGGGAGAGTGAAGAACTCTAGCTTCCCAAGTGAGCTGTTTTAATCAGCTGGTTGACTTGAAGCAGTGCTCTGTCACCCGCGCCACACAGCCAAAACGATGTTACTGTTGTGAGCTACAGTGTTCAAACAAGACACAAAAGATGGACCTTGGTGGCATTAACTCCCCTCTTTTTAGGTATGACGTTGTTTGTCTGGTGCAAGAGAATCACACTGCAATTAATGCCACGATGTCTGCCTTTGACACGGCGAGCGTCACACACATTGCGGTTCCTCCACCCCTCAAACTGCTGCAACAGCACAGAGAAATCCAAATGTGTGCAAGCTTGTTTGAATACTGTGACATGCTCTGACATGGATGTGGTAGGAGTGACAGGAGTAAGGCAGCGTGATCCATCATTGATGTACTTGAGCCAGCTCATGTTTTAATTTTGAATATTAAATTGCAACCGTGCTGTGGGTGTGAGAGTTTCGGTTGTTTTGACAGATACTGAGGTCACCATAACATGCAAATTTATAATCTTTAAAAAACAAAACTTCCATTTGCTTTAGAACATAACCATAACTGTAACATACCTAACATAACCATACCTTTAACATACCTAACACAACCGTACCTGTAGTAATGCGAGGACCACTCGGTTCACACCACATGGGGGAGGGGAAAACATATGTCACATGAGAACTTTGATATTTCCCAGAGGTTTTAACCGGTGGGGTCAAATTGAGTCCAAGGATAAAAGATATTAGTTAGTTTGAAGATAACAGGAAGAATAAACAGCATCTGAAACATAAGGGAATTCATAACTTGTGCATAGTGTTACATTGCTTTTGTTTTGTCGATGCAGGTTGATGTCTGTGGAGGAGGAGCTGAAGAAGGATCACGCCGACATGCAGGCCTTGGTTGACTCCAAACAGAAAATCATAGATGCACAGGTATGAGCTTCTAAAGCCCCATGCTCATTTTTTGCCTTTCCGTTGCTCATGATAATACAGAGATAATACAACATGTACCTTCTTGTGGAGCCAAATGTGATCTCTAAGAATACAGGTCTGGTAAACTTTTGACGCTGGACAACACCTCCTGTTAAACCCGGCCCCGAATCCGTCAGGTGTCTGCTCTTGTAAAGTATGCAGTATGTATGCAGTTCTGGGGGGGATTTTTCAGCAGTGGTAACTGATGTTGCAGTCATGGGGCTAACATCAGACAAACTTTTTCTGTCGGACAGTGTTGAAGAGCGCACCATCGCCCTGTACTTTGAGCTCCGACTTTACAAAGCATTGGACTAGTTAGAAATCTACTGTTTGTTCTCACCCTAAAAAGTCTGCATTCCCACCAGTATTTAGCCCAAAAATTCTCATGCTTGTCCCCAGATGTTCTTGTGGCAAAATCACATTGTTTTTTTGTTTTATTTATTTATTTTTTTATCCAGTTTCCTCCCCGTCATGTCTGATTCCACCAGCTAGTTAGGTCTCCTCCTATCAAACAATGTTACCAAGCTGGGAAGACTAGCATGTGCGTCCTCCAAAATACATGAAGCTTCATCACCTTGTTTCAAACTGCGGCTAACTCAACGTCACTGGCCAGCTCAACATGCTTGCAGGAGAACACTAACTGCCAATTCTGTTATACCATTTAACCGATGTCCACATTTGCTAGCCAGGCTAGACCACCCAGAGGGAGCGAGGCCAGTTGTGCTCTCTTGGACTTCTGGCTACAGATAGCTATGGCATCACCAGGGACTGAACTCATCTGTGTTGACCTGGTGATATTTTCAGTGATTTTTATGTAAAATATTACTGAACATAATGATAATACACGAACATGCTAATCGTCATTCTGTCTGAAGTCCTTTCATTCTCGATATTATATTTTGTCTAGATTTTTCACACTTTGGCATAATGTGGAAAAAATGTCTGAACACCTTTGTATAGACTTCAAATACGTTTTAATATTTACAAATTACACTGATCTAATACTCATTCTTAAAATCACCCTTAAAAACAAATATTTTAAAGTTTTTTTATTGGTGTATATTCAGCTGTCCCACTTTATTTAATGTTCTAAACTGCATATTGACTAAAATATGATCTTGTTGGTGGGTCAGTTGCAGAGCGGCACCTTGTACTGTGTGTGTGGAGGACGCTCTTCTCTGACACTTTAGGAAAAAATATAAACAATTTAATACGATAGGAAAAAGCTGATATTCCTGCCTGAAGCAGTTATGGACTGGGCTGAGTCAGAGGTGGTGTGGATTGGACACATGGTGGTACTTGGACGAGCATCATTTACTTACATATTTGAGATGATTCATCAAAGTTGTCGAGTCTCCATGTTGAGTATATATAAACTTTTTCTTATAATGCAATAATTCAAAGTCCTCTCCCACAAGTGGTTTCGTTCAGAGGCATCTTTGCTCTTTTAGCTTCAGACCAGGTGGAAGGCGGAGCAGTTTGTTGTGCTCTCAGGGGAGGTGGTGTGTGTGACTGCCAATGAAAAAGAAAGCTCTTATCTACAAAGGAGAGGCTTTGCTGGAATGGACAGATGCACAATCACAATCACATCGCTGTTGTTGGAAGAAAACCTCTTATTTTGAAAATAGTAACTTTACAGGAGAAGGAAAAAACCTACTTTACTTTTAATGTAAGTCAATGGAACCAGATTTTTTCCCCCCCAAGTCGTTTTGGGTAGTTTCTTTTAGTCCATTTATCATGAAAGTAACACAGTGTTAAAGGGTAACAGGTATTTTCAAATTATGTCAAAAATGGAGATATGAGGTTTTCTTCCGACAGCAGCGATATGCATACACACGACAGATTCTCATGATAATACTTCAAAAGTTTTCCCCTTTTAAAGCCCCCTTAAACACACACACTCATGCCCGCAGCCCGAACACTCACATCTATCTAATATTAACCACCCACACTTTCCTAATGAGGAATGAATGTGCATTTGCAGAAAAATCAGTTTTCCAACTCTGAACCCAGCATGAAAACTTCATTAACATACAGCACTGGACCAAGAGCCAAGAGTGCTGCACGAATCTGAGCCAAAATGGCACCAAGTGCCTTTAAAATTTCATGGAATCTCCCCCTGCTGGTCTCTCATTCTCTCACCAGCCTTTGATCATCTCTCTATACTTATTTAAATTCCAATTCACTTTTTAAACTGATGAATCATTAAAGTATTACATGAGTGGTTATGAAGAAAACTGTGCAGAACCCTAACGTTCACAGAGATCAAAGTAGTGTCATGAACCATTGTACGACATCCAGCTGTCATATCTTTTATCTCTTACGTCTTATCATGGTGCTACATCCCATTATCATACTTAGACATTTTAGGTAAAGTCACTTTATAATAATAATAATAAT
This sequence comes from Colossoma macropomum, assembly GCF_904425465.1. Lineage (NCBI taxonomy): Eukaryota > Metazoa > Chordata > Actinopteri > Characiformes > Serrasalmidae > Colossoma > Colossoma macropomum. The sequence continues at coordinate 3,748,574 of NW_023494794.1, forward strand.
AATAATAATACATTTGTTTTGCCAAAACTTTGTGTACTAAGAATATTCATAATATTAATGGGAAGTCGGAAAGTTGTATCCCTTTGAAGGCCATTTTAAAGGTATATTTGAAAGAGAGGGCCCTGACCACAGTTTATATCAGCAATAAACAACGTATGGTCAGCTGTGTGACCTACACTGTATATGGTTTGAAGGGCCAAACTAGGAAATTGCATTAAGCCTATTAAAAAAAAATGTAGCATTAATAATTTAAATGTTACCTTGAGTTGCAATCTGAAGCTTCAACTGCTACATATAATATCACATTTTTCAGTATTTAGTGTCTTTATTCATTGCCTTTTTTACAGCGTACATTCTTTTTAGGAGAATTGCTTTCAGTTTATCACTGAAATCTGAAGAGATTTTTTTCCACACCTAAAGTTCAGTCTTACTAGTTGGTTGCATTTCTATTGTCTGTGTTCCACTAAAGTCTACAAAGTTCCTCCAGTTGTTTTTGTTGTGTTTTTAAAAATAGTTGTGGTGAAATTATAAGGTTCCTGTCAGCAGTCGAACCGTGAACTGTTGTGAGGTCACCCCAAATTATCATTCTTCCCTCTCTCAGTGTGTCTTCATGATCCCGTTGTCCTACTTATCTCTCTCTCTCTGTTTTGTGTCTCTCTACAGGAGAAGCGGATAGCGTCTCTAGATGCAGCCAACGCCAGGCTGATGAGCGCTCTGTCGCAGCTGAAGGAGCGCTACAGCATGCAGACACGCAATGGCATCTCTCCCACCAACCCCACCAAACTGCAGATCACAGAGAACGGAGAGTTTCGGAACAGCTCCAACTGCTGAAGCCAGCCTCCAGAGATGTACGGCGTAATCCAGACAGAAAGCACGGGGTGGAGAGAGGAGAACACATGGCCAAGAGGCTGGGAAAGGCACGGGAAATGTGTCTGTGCGGACAGTTTCTTTTTTTTATTATTATTTTTATGGACTCTGGTTTTGAACAGCTGGTAGATGATATTGGCTGTTCTGTGGAGCAAGGATACGAGGTAAACCTCAAAGCTTTGGCCATTAAGAGGCATCCACTACTTCAGTTTAGGACAAACCACTAGATGTAAATCTCTGTACTAGAATACCTAAATGTAAGCAACAACTGGACATCAAAAAAATGACATACTGGGTACATACCGCAGACGTATAGTGGCTACAAGTCCCTCCGCAGTAGCTTTAGCCTCAGATCTCCAAATTGTTGTCCAGTGATTATTTTAAAAGCGTGTATTCGTACTCATTCACGCTTCTTCAATACCAGGTATTGAAAACTTTGTTACCTGGATACCAAGCTAGCAAATGCAAAATGCTGCCTCCTTTCAGAAAATCTAGCGCTCTCTTGCACCCTTTCTTGCACCCACGTCTACTGCACTTTCTGTAACCGCTCCAGCTCCCCACACCTAGTGCACTTTGTAAGCTCTTCAACATGAGAAGCCTTAAGAATGGAATGCAGCTCCTTTATCCCCTTAATCAGTTTGCCTAAAAACAAAAATCAACACTTTTGCTGGACCATTTTCAAACATGTTTACAAAGGCATGTCTACAAGGAGTGAAGCACTAAACCTTGTGTTAGCAAATATTGTTTATAGCAAGTTTTCATTTTGGTGTATATATATATATATATATATATAGCCAGTTTTCTAGTTTCCATTTTAGTCAGTCGCTACTCCCTGAGACATTCTTAATAGCCTTTTTAAAAGACAGTATACTGTGTGTGTGATTGGTTCTAGTCTAAGGGTTATAATACATAGTTTATTACAGTTTACACTTAAACAAGCTTCTGTAGAGTCATGGTGAAGTTATTGTTTTGATGCAATTTGCCATAGATGAGTATGTTAATTTGGTCTGTGCCCACCTGAGGTATTTCCCCATTTTAATCAGCACAAGCTGCAGATATAAAGCAGTATGAATATTACTAATTAGGCAGCAGACATAAACATGAATTAACTTTGTCTTAATTCTGCTTTGGTTTCATATTTAACCTCATATTATAGAACCTTTCTATAACCGGTGTAAAGTCTTTCGAGCTTAATCACTTTCTAAGCCTTCAATATTGATGCTTCCCACTTTTGTTGCTTCTTTCTTGAAGGCAGTGCCAGGTGTCCACACTTTTGTTTATGTGCGTGCCATTCTCACCGACCCAGCAGGTGAGGTCCGTATACAAGCATAGAGAGCTTGTTTATTTTTGTATTTCTGTTCTTACATACAAGAGGAGCCACCTGCATTTCTCATGCCTGGCACTACAGTAAGATGCGATGCTGCAGATCTGATTTAGCTGTTTTGCCAATAAGGAGCGAGAGACAAATATAGTTCTTGTCATTTGACTGCAAAAAATATAAAATATATATAGCGATGCATAAGCATTGAGTCTCGGGACATAGTAAACATTTTTACCTGATTATCAGTGATGAATTCTGCTGTAGCAAGACAAGGTGCATCCTGTAAATATTATGTAAAAGAAAATTAAATATATATATGTTCTCACACACACACACACACACACACACACATATATATATAAAACTTTTCATTTCAACATGTGTTCTGCTGATTTAGGACTTTAGAGATTACATTTATTATGATGTTTCTGCTGTTTCAATGCAATGTACATTATGAATCAAATAGCCAGTCATGAATGACACTGTCCCATTGATTCATTATATTCAGTTTGGTCTGTAAAGCAAAAGATGTAGGGGCTGTAGTTCACCCAGAGCTGTTAAATCTGGTTTACCAAATACATAAAGCACAAACTCTAAACCTTCATAATGCCCTAATAAATGCCTGTTAAGCCTATGCACTTTTTATTGTAACTAAATTCAGTTTCTCATATGCGAGAATATACATCCCCACAGTGAGATCAATTCAGAAACCCATATTTGTCTCGAGGGTCCCTCACTGATATGATGAGCTTACCTTCCATCATAGGCAGTGATTTAAAACATATGAAACAGCCAATCCATTTGGTAGGAAAAAACATGTAGCTCAGATTGCTTTTTCTCTCATGTCAGTGACTGGCAGTTAAATATTGGGGGAAAAGTCTTCTTTCAGTTTCTGTTTCGACTCGTACCCACGTCATGACCATGCTTAAGTAGCCAAATCAAGGTGCTCATTTGTGGGTCAGTGAACTACAATCTTAGCACTTTACTGATTCTGTTAAATTTGGTGCTTAATTCTCACAAATGTTAGCGAATTTGTAGCCTATGACACCATGAGTGAATATGTGCTGCAGTTGCTTTTCATTATATCAGTATTTAATATTCAAAGTGGTAGCATAAAGGAACCACGCATTTCAGGAGTTTTCAGTTGCGCGCATCCAACTGATCACCAAGGCCCAGTCAAACGAAAAGCTATTCTGAATCGTCACGTTTCCAAGAATGAACGAGTACGTGTGGACTGATTCTCATCAACTGTACAGAACAGCATACAAAGAAAAGTGTTTGCTGATGTCTCAAGGTTCTTTCTGACAGACTGACGTCTTTATCCGGCATCTTTTCAGCTCTAGATTATCAAAAAAGAAAAAAAAAAAACTCACAGTGGCACACACTCTTTACTCAGTTCCTGTTCTCAGCAGTCAATGTGGTATATTAGCTTTGTCAAAAGAGACATTCATCTATAACTGAATACAAAAATATGTTGTATGTTTTATAATCCTTGTAGAAAGGAGTTTTGTAAGTATGTTTAAAGTAAAGTATTGGCTGGACTCTGGCTTCTTTTGAAGACAATGATGAGAACAATAATGTACAGAGAGATATGTCCATGTTAAGAACTATGAAAATGTGGCTGTGCAATTTATGTACATTTGCAACTAGGATAATTAAAATTTTATTTAGCTATTTTATACCTGCTTTGTTGTCTTTATTTTCTTTTAGGAGGATTTCATAAACAAGCGTGAGGCTATATTACCCTTGCTTTAACATGTTCTCAATTTTTAATGTTTTTGAATGTTTTTAGAAACCTCACAAGAAATATAATGGAAATCTAAATTTGAATGGATTGACATCTATTACAGAAACAGACTTTGATGTACATTAGCTCTGGGACTATGTAAAGCTATGTTTGACATTATAAAAGTGCTGCTCAGTCTAAAACTACTGCATTAAATAATCATTTTGGAGTTTCTTGAAAATATTTAATGTTTATAAATGTGTGTACATTTATATTAAAGCTGATTTAAATAAATACTTCGATACCAGATTCTACAAGTAAGACTAGACCATTCACTTTCACAGTCTTTACTAATTCCTTTATGGTTGTACTGATTATTACGAATAATTATTACTCCTTTACAAGAGTCAAACATTACTTGAATAAAAGAGAGTAAACGTATGTGTGCAAATCAGCTTAGCTTAGTGATAGCATAGTATGTACAGTACCCATCAGCAGTTGGGATACACTTTGTAAAAACCAGGGCTTTCAAGATGATCTGTGCTTTAAACTGTGTAAACTTGTCTATAATCATTTAAAAGTTTATTTCATGATGTGGGGCAAATCAATGAAAATGAAATCAATGAAATCATGACCCAAAGAATATCCCATGTTTATAAAACTGTTAGTAAATGAATTGTTATGTCAATAATACTGCTAAAATAAATGAACATGAACAGCCACCAATAAGCGTTATGGAAATGACCCCAGTGCTCATTGGCAGCTACTAGCTTAGTTCACTGTGAGCATCATTAGTCTGTGTAGATGAGGCAAAGCGGCCTCATTTGAGGAATCCAAGATTTACAGACAACAGTCATCTTGCCTAAACATTGCCTTAGTACTTCTTTTTATTTTGTATACTGGAATGCGTTTTCAGTTTTGAGTATGCAGTGTAAAACATCTCAATTACAAAAAAACTGTGTACTTGTTGCTTTTGGCTGATACCGTACAGCTACAGAATTTGATGTACTCCCACTTTTAAGTCTAAAACTTATCTTTGACTAACAAACAGAAGTAGCCTAAGCAGCTTCCTGATCATATTTTTAATGAACAGAAAACAAAACAAATACAAAATATCACTCCAAGGCCAAGGTTTATTCTGCATGACCATCCAAAGCAAACACCAGCCAAGCTTTTTAGATGCCTTAAGTAGTGCAATAAAAAATAAAAGTGTTTATCAGAATATTTTTTAATTGCCTAATATACGATTAAGACCTGCCCTTTTTAGATTTACATCTAATGTGTGACGCAGTTATACTATGGTGGATCACTCTTTTGTGAAAAAAGTCAACTTTGAATACAATAAAATAACCTATGAATATAAATACAGTAGTTTAAGTAAACATTTAGTGCACTCAATGCCAAATCCTGGTGTCAACACCATGTGGTGATATAAGGCCGCCATTTGGATTAGCTAGTTAGTTGCAGACGGCCATTCTGTGTGATCAGCTGCTTGTCTGAACAGAAAGTTAAGTGGTGTGGTCCGATCCCTTTAAGAGTCTGCTTGTCCCTGATTCTATGGTAAAAGGGATACATGGTCATCCCTCCTTTGATTCGCACAAGTGTCACCTGAACTTTATTTTAGCATTGCTGTGCAACGTGCATGCTCATGCGCACACTGTCACACACAAGGCAGTCCCTATGTACTGGCATCAGGGTGCACAACGTGGATTTACTCTACTGATGCATCCTTGTTGTGTGTGTTTGTGAAATAAATACTTTAACTGAGCCATGAAAAAAAAATATACGTGTATCAGAGACACCTGCAGTACTAACAACACCCCTGAACGAAGTTGCATGTTCTCCCTCTGTTGTTCTGTTAATTCTAACCTGCATACTTTCCCATTCCCTCACACTACAGCACGTACCAGACTCTTCGGCTCGTTCATAAGAGTCGTCAACACTCCACGTTTGCTTTTGCGGAATGTCGCAGTGTCTGATCTGCTCGGTCGTCCTGGTGACGGCGCGTGTGGGCAGGGGAGCTGAGTGTGGGCGGTGCTGTGGAATGAGCTGAGGCAGGGTTAATGCTGGAGAGTTGCTTTTGAGGGCGTGACTTTTCAACGTGTCCCTGCCCCTCTAGGGCACTTTCACAAAGCTCCAGCAGTGACAGCACCTGCTCCCTCAAAGGTAATGCCTTAAATCTGCGAGCCGCCAAGTAGAAAAACGCCTCCACAAACGCCTGCAGACCCATCCCTGATCAGAGACAGAGAAACACAGAGGGCATCATGTAGTTTTTCATCAATCTTAACTGCATTTAGAAACTTAGATTTCCAAGTAGTGACAAATTATCCATTGAACTTGAGTTCTAGTGTTCTATTGAACTGTTGATTTTCTGAGTGAAATACGTTAACATTCAACACATTCAACTTAAATGTGGCATTTAATATATATTTTACATTTTAATATATTTTAGTGCATGAAGTGACTTGTTGAGATTAACATAATAGAAAAGAAACGTTAAATATAAAATATCCCATAACATGTTTTTCCCTCCAAAACATTACATTTAGCAAATAAACAGTAATTCTGCAGGAGTGTGTTCTCTGTAGAGGAGGTATTAACCTGTTTTTTACTTAAAAAAATCAACAAAACATTGACTAGGGGAGCCCAATTTTTGGCATATAAATGTAACTGCCAGTTCCATCACGGACATCGTGTTGAAAGATTTTTCACATAAAATTTGTGCATAAAATAACCAACTTTTCTTTGACTCAACCAGTCCTTTACTAGATGGGCTGCCAGGCCAACTTCTAAGTGGAAAAATACAACTGTGGAAAAAGTATAGCAAAAATAATAATAAAAGTAAAATGAATATATCCAGAAGTAGTGGACCAGCCCAAGTTACAGGAGTGTTACAATTTGACATCTTCACTATATGATAACTTTGTCAAATAATATCTGATTTCACAGTATCATTGAATAAAACATGTAATTCGACCATGGGAGCCCAAACTTCTGCAACTGTAGCTAATTTAATAACATATAAAATAATAATAATTACTTTTTCATAACATTTGTCATGATAAGCAGATTTTGTCAATAGTCAAACGTCATTATAAGCCAAAATGCAGAATGAAGTCGTGCAGTGTGCAGTTCAGAGCCAAGAATAAACATGCATGTTGCGTGTTCAGAATGAATGAGCCATGAAAGTGTCAGATATTTGTTGTTTGGTTTGTTTATACTCAGTGTTATTTATCTATTTATATATTTAGCCACTTGTGTAATATTATTAGCTAACTGTGTTGTCTACCAGCGATATGAAGTCTTCATCCCCTGCACATGCAGAAAAGTGAAGACAGCTACTGTAGAGTGTTTCAGGACGAGTCGAATAGGAAGTGGTTGCAGCTAAAATAGCCTGAGAACCACTTTTTAAGGAACTGTAACTAAGAGGCAGAAAAGCATTTTAATTAGTATTTTGGAACAGTTAACGGTTAGGTAACCAACCCATCATACACCGTGTCTAACCATGAAACTGTAACAACCTCATTTCAGTGTTTAGGTCCTTACTAAATATCATAATGCAACAGCAAAGTACCTCAAGGTGACAACACGTAATGATACCTAGCAGAGTGCTTTGAGAGTAGTGAATCATAAGAGTGTTGTTACAGGTATCATTTAAAGGTCTTTGCTCTTCCACAGCTTATTTGTTTGTTTCATAATAGAGATTTACTTAAAAAAAACCTACTCTTTAAGTATGGATGAAGACATTCAATTAAAAAAATGGATGATTTAAAGAAAGACCTTAGAGATCTAATTTCCCAAGCACTAAGTTATCTTACTGCAGTCAAAGCTGTAAGATACTCGGCTTTATTAACACTGACAGTAATTAGAGTCATGCATATGCATCTGAATTTTTCCTTCTGCATATTTATTCATTCACAGGGTTTCTTCTCTCTATTATTTAGTACATGCAGTCTAACCCAAATCCCCGCGGCAATGAAAACTTAATCATGGACCTTCTATATTTACATATTTCTTGCGTTTAAAACCTCATTTACAAGCCAGTATTGTCACAAGAGATTCCTCAAGGTAATCGAGCAGCCTGAAAGTTTGGAAGGAAACACAGATGAAAAACTAAACTTCAGTGAAAGGGAGATTTCAGCCTTTGAGCGAGAGAGAATCTCAGGAGCTTTTTCTGCACATTCAGCTGGGGTGTCCCTTGCTTTAATAGACTGTCTTTATAGGCTCTGGAGCTCTGTGGCTGAAGGTGAATGTAGCCTGTCTTATGGACTGTGTTCATTTTGTGTAACTGTGGACAGGATGACGTGTATATTAGTATGTTAGCCGACTGATGAATTCTTTTTTTTATTGTAAAAGAAGTGGTGCGGGATCACTAGGTTGAAAGTGGCAGAAATGAAAGAATGGTCACCAATTCTGCAGTGTTACATTTACAGTTTATCAAGACCACTCTGTGGATGCACGCAAGGGATCTGAGTTATGCTTGCTTGTGCGCCAGTAGATGAACTTTACCTGAAGCAAGCAACATGTTGGTGGTGTGGGATTCAATCACAAACAGAAGTAAAAATGCTCACTGCAAAATCTGACGTGACCGGCAAGGATTTCGATACATCAAATTTACTAAAGAAGAGCCTCTTTTCATAGCTTTCATGGCTTTTCGAAACTGTTCAAATTTGAATTATCCAACCAGTAAATGACCTTCATACAAGCTTAGGATGTTTTATTTGTGACCGAATACTGCTTTTACCAAAATAAAATATTCAAAAAGTGTAATGGTATAAATACCAGGACTAATAGGCACCTATGGAGGAGTTAGACAGTTAGGTTTGATATTGTTACTCGGTATCGGCAGATACTTGAGGATCAGGTGTCGTATAGAAAGGGGAACAAGTTTTATCGGTGAGCGTTTCAGACAGAGGGTATCAGGCACAGTGGGTACTGAAGTTTTTAAACACCATTTTACATACAATATTACTGCTAGGTTGACAATAATCCAGCAACTGAAAATATCCAGCCAACCGTGATCCTGTGGTCAGACACAGATCATTGAGACTAATACAAACTGTGTGCTGAAAGAGCTACAGGCTCAAACTGTACACCTACAGTACTGCACGGCTGTGCATTTTTCCACAGATATTTCTGAAGATATCTCTGAGTTCAAAAAATTCTTAAAAGATAAAGAGACAATGGGACCCCTAACAACCAAGACCTGGTAGAGCACCAAAACTGTCCCCATCAGATAAACAGTGCTGAAAGCTTTCAGCGTTGACAGACAATCAATCTGATCAGATCTGAAAAATCCACAGGTGTTTCTGTCCATCCTTTGACTATGAGAAGACAACTCAGCACTACAGAAAGGATGTGTAGGTGTCAAGAAGCCATTACTGACATCTGAGGTGTGGAGTAAGGTTTTATGGACTGATGATTGTAAATTTGTAATTGGGAATAGTTGGATTGTTAGATGTAGAAAGCACAACCAACTTCTAAGACTGAGCTCTGGAAGTGTGGAAAAATATTCGCGGAGAGCTGAAAAACTGACACTTAAAAGTGAGAATGTAATGCCAGTTTTGACTACAAATTAAATAAATAAAGGGTGGTCTCAGTCTTCTGCAAACACAATACAAGGAGTAGGCGATGGTACTCCTTGTGCGAATGCTGCTGTGCATGATACACTCGCACCAGCACCACACATACTGCCACGTCATTACCATTCTGATATTACCAAGAGTGGTCCAACACCCAAATGCTATGTGGTCAGGGTCCCTTTCCACTGATAGATGGGGTATGTCAGTATGGCTGATAAATTGTGCAGCAACAGATGGGCTACAGTTAGTAACTGTATATGTACAAAGTGCACCTTTGCTGATAAATATTACTTTTTAAAAGAGGACCTATTATGCTTTTTTCCAAAAAGAAAAGAAACAACTTTTCTCAGCTGCCTCGTTGGAATTCCAGCCCTTTTCCTTTGTTACAAGATGATGCAATCTAGTAACACAATCCTTATTGGCCGCCTGTAGGGGTGGAACTTCTAGCAGGATGCCGCTACCGATTTTAACTGCTCTGACTTTCATCTGCTGAGTGGGCGAGCTAACCATTCAGAGCACACTGGGCTCATTGAGAGGGGTGGGGCTTAAACATACATGAGCTTTAACAGAGCGTTTCAGACAGAGGGTGAATTGAGATGTACAGTGTGAGAAAAATAATGTGGTTTGAGGCATGTAAATCCATTGTAGTGACTCCAAAAATAAAATTAAGAACACTGAGAAATAGGTTTAATAAGTCAGTGTGTTTGGCACCCATTTTTTCCCCATCTAATATTTATATGGAATGGAAAAGTTGGTTAAGTTTCCCAAAATTTTCTCATAGACTGACTCTTGCTTTGTTTGGGAATATTGTTATGGAGGAATTCTGGGGGGAAAAAAAAACAAATCATTTTCATTTCCCTAAAAAGCAGGGTAGTGTTAAGGATTTATAGTTGTGTACATGCTAAGTCAGCCATATTCTATAGTAAACTTATTACTATTAATGAAAATTGTTCCCAGGCTCTTTCTGTCTGCCCTCCTCAGGGATAAACAGTCCAATCTCTCTCTCAAGCACAGTTTTATTATTCATAATCGCTGACCTTATCCTCCTGTTATTAGCCTCCTCCCACTACCGTTCAGATTGTGTTTAAGTGTGTGTATGTATTTCTCCTAACCCAAAGCACTAAAATCAAACCCTCACAGTACATGACCAATAAACATATTCTGGAATTCTCCTCACGGCCCACCCCTTTGGCTACTCTGAACGACTCACACTTAAGTATATACTCTCCTGTCTCTCCCTCTGATGATTAGGACAGGCAAGATGAGGTATGCATTATTCATATTGGGCCTATTTCCTTGGGGAAAATAATACCGGCATGACCGCAACCTAATGCTTATCACAACGCATATTAGAAGTGCTAATTTAAAATTGCAGCATGCATTACTTTCTCGGGTCATTAACTCAGGCACAATCTCTGCAAAGTACTAGGGGAAGAAATTTTGAGGTCAGGCGTGATGATAGCTGTTTGGCATTATTCAGTCTAATTGGTTTTTACTGCAGCAGGACTGTCTACATTACTACAATAACTATATAAAACTTCCTACTTATCAAACAAACTTGTGGAAGCAGGCCAAGAGTGATATAGCTATTAGCAATCCAATATAAGACAGTCAATATGGTTTATAAGTAACAATTGTTTAAGTTTCTCACAATGAAGTGCTGCTCAGCATGTTTTTCCTTATTAAAGGCACACAGTACTTGTTGATCTTATTTGAAAAAAATAAATCTGTACTATGATTCTGTTGTTTGACAGATAAGCCATGCATCACAGTGATTTTAAGTCAGGGGTGTTGTTAGGCCTGACAGGAAAATAATTATAAAAGAATAATTCATCAGTATTAATCATAGCAATAAACAATTCTTATGCCAAGGAAGTGGTTTGTTCATTCTAGACTATGTTTACCAAAAATATATTTGCCAAAGATGATTCTATGAACAGCACAACTGTTTTAATAACTTATATGTTAATAACTTAACACACACACAGACAAGTCACTTACCAGCTTCTCTAGAGTCTGGAACCATGCCTGCCCAGCGGCGTGTGATATCAATGTAAAGGATGTCCACTGATGCCATGGTGAAGCTGCTGTTGCTCAGCTTACAATTCCTAAAAGAGAAAGTGTGTTAGTGAGCTTGTCTATCTCTGTTTTTAAAAGAGGAATTAGATGTTGAAAACTTATGAGCAGTTAAAATGAATGGGAATTAGGCGTAACAAATGTAATATCGAGAAAAAAGCAAATGTTAACTGGGGTCATACGTAAATGTTGTTGTTCTACAATGGCTGAAGTGACCTAGGAGGTTACTCTCTATTCTATTTCAGGTTTGTCATATAACCAGTCAAACAACCGTAACCTAATAAACTACAAGGTACTTATTGTACCCTGAAGTATTTCAATACAATGAATACAATCAGAAAGACTATGAGAAAGATTTTACGAGCGTGTTGATATAAGATGTGCATATGAAAAAAAAAAAAAAGAAATTCCATGCCGAGTGCTAGACGATGCTGATAACCAATGTCATGATATTCAAATCCAAATGTATCAAGGTATAAAAGAATCAGATTTTAAGAACTTTTAAGAACATAATTTTAGAACTTACAGAACTTTCAGTAGCTATTAGATATTCCAGTCATTTCAGCAAATTTATAGTATTTGTTCACATAATTCTGAACATATTACAGTTGTCTGTCTCTTAGTTTCAATAAAACAGGATTTTTCTGTATGGTATGATTAATACGGTTTCAGGTTCTTTACTTCATATATGTGTACACGCCAGGCCATATTAGTACTACGTTCTACTGTCCATGTAAAAAACACTTTTTAATATCTTGGTGCATTAATGCACAATTGAGTTCATATGTGCATGCACATATATCATGTATTTTACAATGGCTTTGAATGTGGCTCAGCCAACCAGATTTCAGAACTGGAACTGGATTTGTTTAATGTTTTATATTTTGATGGGTTGCAGGCTTGCTGGTTAACAATGAACTGAAGACTAATGATAGTTAATGGTCCAAAGAATTAGCCAAAATGTGTGTCCCTATATATAGTTTGTATGAATAAAATTAATGATACTTCCTTGGTGTTGGTACTATATTGAAGCTGTTGGAACAAAACCTTGTATCTCCAAAATGGCAACTTTATACAAGAAAAACATTCTTTACTTGTAATGGAAGTTAATAATGAGATTATTGTGGACCATTTCTATTAGTGCGTTTATCATGAAATTTTGCCATAATGTAAAAGGCAGCTAGAAGAATGTCTTATTAAGTAACATACCATGTTTTGGTTGCTGCTGCCAGTATTTCTACCAGTGTGGCAACTAGGACATTTGTTTATGCAACAAATTTTGATGATATATAGCCTAATATCTATATTATCTATCAATACCGCTAAACTACAAATCAGTATTATTATGTGACACCAATACCAGCATAGACAATACATCGCCAAAAATAGTCATGTCTGTAACAGCTAATACAATATACAAGTGGATGGTCCTGCCTGATAAAGGTGCGGAAGCCAGTTGGACCAAGTTTCATGGTCCCTTTGACTCCGAGGAAGCGCAAGAAAATGTCAGCAATTCGCTCCACTATTCGTAGGTAGTTGAACTGCTTCATGTACTTAGGGAAGACTTGCTTCAAACACAGAGAGGGAAGTGACTCCACCAGCCCCGCCTTCTCATCGGACCCCACCTCCACAACGATCGCCTCTTCTGAAGCCTCACCCAGAAGGTTAGATCTGTTGGCACAGAAACAGGTGGATGAGGAAAATATATGCTTATCTCGAAAATTTTGATAGTTCTGAATATTACTGTGCTGCAGTGCCAGCAAGTGAGACCACAAATTGAAATATGGAAATGCAAATGAAATATCACGAGGAAGGTCACCTTGGAAACAGCCAGAGCATAATGCACACCAATGATGCACTCCTTTTTCACAGACTGAGCATACAAAATACACGCACATGCACACAAATCAAATAAGATGTTTTGGAGGGAATCATTAGAGAGGAATTCCACTGATTTTTCAAAGGTTCTGCATAATTCAGTGGCTGAGATGTAAACAAAGTGAGTGAGAGTGGCTTGATGTGAAAGGATTACAGTGGTGGTGATAGAAACCAGGGCTTGTGATGTCTACAATCTTATGTACTATTCAAAACCACCAATGAACCTACACATCATCTGAGGTTTATATATAATGTTGATAATTAGTGGCAAATCTGAAATTTCTTTGGGGACTATTTTGCCACACTTCATTTGTCACTGCATGACACCTCTCAGGCAATAGGAAGTGTATTCATAACTATTTTGTGTAACAACTTTCTGTGAAGGAGCTTTTAGAAGCATTAAACTCTTTCAGTGTCTAGTTCCTTACAGTACTACTGTAAACAATTTTCACTCTTTAAGTTTCTCTAGAATGAAGCATTTCACATCAAAAATCTCTGAATGATTGTTTACATTTTAACCATTTAATTATGATTTATTAATAATAATTAATAATAATTACGTCTTAATAATTTTGAAAAGTGGACTTTCCTTTTTAAATAATTATCAGTGTTTATTTATTTATGAGCATCTGCATTCAGCAGGAAAATGTATTTAAAATAAAAAAAGAATTTGTGGTAATGTTACGAGAGTACTGTTAAGGAAGGCTTTTCCCTAATCGCCCCTACCAGAAAACCTTAGGGGAAAGGAATGCAACCAGAACTCGTTCTTTACTGTTATTCTGTTTTAGTGTTCAATAGTGCTTATACACACACAATCCAGTAAAACACTTGTCTGGTTTGATATCTTCTCTAGAGAAACAACATAAAAGAATCTCGGCCTGTTTACCAGTTCGACACTGAACCAGAAGACTGTACCCAACTTACAAATGACTGTATTCCTCCCTGGTAAGCACAATATTATTTGCACATGCTGCAAAAATAAGGGTGAATCAAAATGTATCTAACAAAAGAAACACAAACACAAAATCTTAGAGAAAGCAGAACACAAGAGAAGGCAAGCAGTGACCCCATAGCTTTGGTTGCAACATCAGCGATACTGTAGTTTCATTATGTACAAGCACTGGGAATTGTGCCTGAACCTCAGCAAAGTGAGAGATATCTTGTAAACAATAGTTGTTGGAAAGAAAGAGGGCCTTTTTTCATATGAAGGACACACCTTGCAGTATTACATGGTCCAAAGTTATGAGGGCATATCTAAAAGACAGTATTTCTAATGCAGACACAAAACACAGAAACAGAGTAAAGAGCAGACAGAGGAGCTTCTCATTCTCATACCAGTAATGTGCTCCAATACTGTTAAACCACATCACATAAGGTGGCGAACCGTGACTCTTAGAGCCAGGCCTTCAGTCAAAAGTGAGGAAAATACACCTCTATGGGAGTGTTATTTTCCGCTAGCCTCCCTGAGGGATTCTAATAGTATGTCAGCTAAGCTAACACTGGTGCACATGCACATTTTTGGCCATTCTCAATCAATCAACTTGTTTTTTGATTCGGAAGTACATTTAGGGTGACCCTCATTTACAATGTAGCCGAACAAGTTAAACAGGGATTAGAAAATTTAAAATAAAATTTAATCAACTAAACAAATCAAAAACAGCAAGACAAAATGAACAAAGATTAAGAAAGAAATTAAAATAAATAAAAGCTCAAATGAGGTGGTTAGAAATAAGAAGCTTAAAATGGTCGAGCGACACCAGTGAGCAGAGCTTTGGAGTTTCCTGTAGTGTACTCCTGTTCGCTGGTGTGCTACAGCTAAAAGCAGATTTTCTCAATTCAGTGAAAACTCTAGGAAGCTGACAGGTGATCTAGTCACTAGAGGGGGTCTGAAAAATACCATTATTTACAGAGGAGCATAGATGTGATGATGTACGATAGTTCTAGATCAAACATGAACATTTGAAGCTTGTGAAAATCCTGCATTGTATTTGATGCTTGTAACACACATAATAACATTGGCTGGAACAAAACTATATTAGTTTAATCTGGCTAGTGCTGAAGTATTGAAAAAGCTGAGCTGAACTCATATTGTGACAGTTTATGACTCTGTACATAATGCAAACAATCTATTTTCTGTGGCATAAGGAGTTGCCAGTATTAAAGCACTTTTGATACAATGTTCAGGGCTTGTTTTCTTTACTTTTTTTGTTCACAGAACTGTAGTATAAAGATAACACACTCCCTCTCATGTTTTATTTGTTTGATTATCAACGACCCACTACAACTGACACGCATTTCCAGTGTATGCAATATGTGCATACACACGACATTCAGGCATACACTTTCTTGCCTTCAACTAACTTTGGGAGTGTTTACTGAATTCTTGTTGATGCTCATCTTCTTTTTCCTTAAATCAAATGGGAATTGTGGTGGCAATGTTTTTCTGGAGGCTGGAGTCAATTTTACTGCTTCATTTATTTTAATTTAATAGATCATTTGAGACAAGAGCACAGTCAGAAATACAGATGCCTTGCTCGTGATGGAGTTTGAATTCATAATGCTCACTACTGGTGATTTGCTGCACTGGGAAAAGAAATATTCTTAAACAAGCAGCAAACACACACACACACACACACACAAACACACAGATGCACACACACACACAGATGCACACACTTGATTAATCTGTTTTCGTATTTCCTCTGTGACAACGAAGCTCTATCGTATGGTCCTGGTTTTTAATATCAACTGCTCAGATCAAACGGATAAATTAATAGGTATTAAAGAAAACATGTGTAATGATGCATCTGTTTCAAACAGCCAGCCACACACAGAGGTCTCAGTTACACTTCATCTACTAAGATGACACCATATTTTCCTCAGAAACAGCAGCTCACCCAAACACTTAACTTTTTATTTCCCCAGAGTTCATAAAATCTTTGTGTCTGTGCCTTTGCGGAGGCAGGGGGCGATAAAGCCTGGTACTGTGGAGCTGCTGGAGGAAAAAGCGTGAAACACGAAGGGGGGCAGGGCATTTGCATTTACACACACACACACACACACACACACACACACACACACAGGTTTTCTGCCATGTTAGGACATGAGGTCTTACATATATTACATTTGTATTTATCTTATTTATCTATAATAATATATCTGTAATAACACACACACACACACACACACACAAACACACACACATACACATATATATATATATATATACTATATATATATATACATACATACACACACACACACATCAACATTAAAAAAAAAAAATCAACGTATGATTTGCCGTATCGCCGCAGTCAACGGCAAAGGATGGAAGAAGTGATCTCTAGATGGAACATTCTGATTGACCGCTGTGGTACACTGCCATTACTGCTGAGAGTTTGAATATTTTCCAACACTGCTCCATTAAAAAAACGATCTGGTTCGCCTTTGACTGCCCACCGACAACATATAAAAGCAGTATTAGTGCATCCACTCAAGCTTCCATTCCTTTCAAGACAGTTTTTCAAACAAATCTGCAGGGATGTTTTTCCACACCTCCAAGTTCAGTCTTAGAAGTTGGTTTCATTTTCACCTTCTCACAATCCAAGTAATCCCAAACACATTCAATGATGTTGAGGTCTGGACTCTGGGTGATCAGTCCACTGTTCTGAAAACACCAGCAGCCCCTGTGTTTGATAAGTACATGTTGATCTTATCAGCAGAGTGCCTGGGGTTGTTGTTTTGCTGTAGAATTAGTTTCTTCCCAATTACACACTTTCCTGAGGGTACGGCATGACGTATTAAACTTTGTTTAAACTTATCGGCATTCATGATGCCTTCACTTAAAACCGAAACCAACTCCAGATGTAATATATCTTGAAACTTGCAGTGATCCTCCACCTTGCTTGATGGTTGTAGACATGGTTTGAAGAGTCTTTCATTGCTTCAGCAGTGTACACACTGCCTTCTGTTCCTTCCAAAGATCTCAAATTTGGACTCAACAGTCCATAAAACCTCACTCCACATCTGAAAGTCTAGTTCTGATGTTCTAGCGCACATTTTTTTCTTTTTCTGAGTAGCGGCTTTCTGACAGCTACACATTCTTTCAGACTCATAGTCCTAAGTTGTGGAAGGATTTACTGAAACAATTGTTTTTTTTTTTTCAAATCTAAAGAGAAGGAGCTAAGAGATGTTGCTTGTGTGAATGTTTTTTATAAGAATGCTTCTATTTTTTGCACATTAAAAAATGAATAACTTGTGCATAATGACCATATTAACTGAAAATTCAGTAAACAAAAGGGTGGTCTCTGATTTCACACAGTCCTGTATATATGTAAGTACCTATATGTAATAAGAAATGTTTAATCCTAAGCCTAACTCTAACCATACCTTCAGTAATGAAAAAAATGGCTTTGCTCTTTAAGTTTTTAAAAATGAAACACAGAGCTTTTGTTATGGTTTATTTTGCTCCTGTAGGTTAGCACCATCTTTCTCAGGACATTTTTGTCCTGAAAATGTACAAAAACAAACACAAACACACACACACAGAGCTAACATGACTGAGGACAGGCAAACCGACCACAAGAGTGTGAAATTCCATCAGAGGATTTTCAGAATTGAATTTTTCCATCTAAAAGGCTTAGACTGGAGGCTCAGCAGACCATCACTCCAACCTCACTCAACCATAACGAAGATACACACATGTACATTCTCACAGACACACATATACACACAATCATACCTATACATATACTAGGGCCAGAACAAAATCAAAATTTTACCATTACTGGTACCTGAGATTGGATCCCATATCAAAATGACGCCTTTTTAAATATCATGTTTTCTGCTTAGTCTAAAACAAAATAAATGGAAAAGTAGGGCTATAAAATACATTTTTATTGTTATTAGTATTATTCAGTATTCATATTATCACAATACTGATATTGCAAGAGGACTATAATATGCAAATCAGTCCGCTAGCCAAATGTGTGCTGTAAACATATTGACCAATTACAGTTCCAGACGCATGGTTTTGTGAGTGTTTTGATGAATGACTGAGTTCATCTAATCTAACAAAAGTAAATTATTTTGGTCAAATGGTGTAGACCAATCCACTGGCGTAGGGTATGCACTTGCATGTGTACTAGTGTTTTGAGGGGCCTGTGGATCACCTCTGCTTCTAATGTTGTCAGTGCATAATTGCCTCTGCTTCTTATCAATGCATAATTGACATATTCCAATCCTCGCCTCATTTTCATAGCTCTCCAATCAGTGCTTAGCACCTGTTACTATCTGGCATTACCTTTTAGTGTTTCCTGTGAATATATTTTGAATTTGAAGCTCCATCAGCTGAACACTCATGCACCTTAACCAAAGACACCTATGTCTGCTCAAAAACCAGTCACTTCATTCAACATTTCAGTGAAGTTTGTACCATCTTGACAAGGTGCTTAAACCGTTTATATTGTATGTATTGTATGTACTGTTTGTATTGTATGCCTGTCTGCTATTTGCATGTTGGTAAATGGTTAATGAAATCAGATACGGCTCACCTCTCTCCACAGGACCACAAACGACTACCACAAACAAGATGCTGCGTTGTCATCTGTTGTCAACTGCATGGGTGTCCGCTACTCCTAATGATTGACGCAAATTTGTGTAACAGTGTTTTTCTGATACCTTTTTTTTCTGAGGCGGTTTGGTCCAAGGGCGTTTAGTCCTAAATGTACACTATAGCCCTACCTAGTGTTAATTAATATATATTTCCATGTTGGTTAACTTGAAAACGAAAAAGCAAAGTGGAAAATGAAAAGTAAATCACCAGCAGGTGGAGCCTGTGTTCGTTTCCGTTTGCCTTTTCATTCTGACACTTAAAATGCGCCCATGCCGAAAACTGAATCGCAAACTGTCACTTTGCTGTTCATTTATCCATTTTGCATTTTAATTTTGTCAGATATGCAGCCGCTTGCTATGAAAAAGAAATAAGAACGTAAACATTGCATTTTGATTTTAGTTTTGAAACGTATTCTGCATTTCATGAAGAAAAGGCAAAGCCAAAGTGAAGCTTGGATTTTCTTTGCTCTATTAGCTTTTCCATTTTAAGTATGGCCATGAAATACAAGAATAATAACTAAAATGAAATGATAAATGCTGTTTTAAATTTATTTTTATTTTTGTCACCAATGGCTCGTGCTTATGTGAAAAATTTAACTGCTAATGTAAGTATTTCATTTCATTTTCAATTTTGGCAGGATATTTGTGCAGATGTTTAGAAAAAGAAATGGCAAAAAGAGGTTTGCATTTACATTTTATTGTTTTAATTATAATATCATTTTTGGCCAGATTTGCCTCCCATACTTCTGTACAGCTGTAAGTAAAGTACGGTTTATTGTTTGATACTCCTCAGCTGTCTCTTTCAGTAACAGTCTCTGTAGCACATTCACAGCAGGAATCACATTCAAGGCTCCAAGCATCTGAGGAGCCCACGTTTCGAGTTTTTATTTTTTATTTTTTTTTCAATTTTTTCTCCCCAATTTAGTCGTCTCCAATTCCACCCGCTAGTTAGGACTCCCCCAATCACACACGACGCTATCAACGCTAGGAGGGCGAGGCTAACACAGGCTTCCTCCGAGACCTGTGAAACCAGCCACTGCATCTTTTCAAGCTGCCGCTCACGCAACGTCACTGGACAGCTGAACGCGCTCGGAGGAAAGCGCCAACCGCCAGATCTGTTACGTCAGCTAACAGACGCCTGCGCTGACTAGCATCGCGCTGAGTGAGTGATGGGGGGATAAAGGCAGCCATCCCACCCACCCAGAGAGAGCGAGGCCAATTGTGCTCTCTCGGACTCCCAGCTACGGATGGCTGTAGAATCACCAGGGATCGAACTCGCAATCTCCTGATGATAGGGCCAATGCTTAGACGGTTGCGCCACTCGTGAGCGTCACATTTCGAGTTTTACGTGTTGTTTGGTTGGTGGACCTGTAGCTGAATGTCCACTAAAGCCAGACATGTACAATTTTATAAATCTTGTTCTTTGGTGAGTCGCACTGCAAATTTGAAAAGACCGTCATGTAGGGACAAAGCCTACAATTTATTTACTCACACTGTGGGAAAAACTCTCCATCGATGCTATGTGAAACCAAAGTCTTTATAGGAAAGTCTGTTCACTCGGTAGCCATCTTTGCAACACTGCTGAGCATTTATTTCCAGACATACAAGACCAGACTCCCATCTCTTTGGGAGAGACCAAAATACTCAAACCCGAAGGTCAAATTACTGATTAGAGCCACAAATAAATATCATTTGTGATCATTGTGCGTTTTTTTGACCAAAGTATCAAACATAGTCACTGAATTTTTGTGATGTTTCAGAGCTGATCTGATTCCATCACCCACCCACATTTGTTGCACTGATATGACACCGAGGATATAAATACACAGTAGTGTGTGTGTGTGTGTGTGTGTGTGTGGGGAAAAGTGAGAGGAAGAGTGTGAAAGGCAGACTCACATGTGAGGTTTCCTTTGGACAGGATCCATGAGACGCAGTGTATCTCTAATAACTCCTACTTTGACCTCCTCGTCGACTGGGCTGGGGACATACTCAAACACTCCAGGTGACACCTGCAACACAGCAGCATAATACCAACAGTCAATAACTCAGCATTATTATTTTGTGAAATTCTGTATAATCCTACATACACCCTAAAATTCCAACATGACTGCAATTTGTAATTTCATATATATTACAATAGTGATAGGTTAGGTGTAGGTTAGACCTGTGCTACCAACAGTTTTTTCTTTGCTATTTCCACAAAGCACCTAAACACAGCAATAATAATGATAACACGAATAAGAAGAACAAGAAGAATATTAATAATAAAAACAACAATAACAGTATTCAGATAACTGTGGAACACAATTTTGGTAAACAGTTAAACTGGGACTTCAGGAAGAGGACGGCCCCTAACTCTAGTAAGAAGAACAAACTTTACTGTACAGGGCAGAGGCGTCTGTAGCCGCTTAGCTTCAGGAATGTCTGCCTGATGCATTTTGTCCAAGAATGTTTTATCTAAGGTCAAATTGTATGACAGCTGAGACATGGCAATGCTTTCTCTAAGACCTGAAGTTGTTTTGTCTGATTTCTGAAACCTGACGCTGTGATCTAAAGTGTTCTAAATGTTCTAATATGCCATAAGTGTCTTTTTGTACAAGCTTGATATCTGTGGCCCTCCAGACGTCCCCCCGAGTGCGTTCAACCAGCACAATTTAACAGCTTAAAAGCAAAGTTAAGTTAATGTTTGGAAATTCCATTTAATCAATCAATAAGGAAATTGAGTTTTTACCATTGCTGGGAACTGTTACCATGATAGCTTAGTTAATCATTACTAGGCAGAGGCCTAGTGCAGGTCTTTTTTTGGAAACATTTGTCAAATTTATGTATTTATTTGATGGCTGTACTTACCTCCTGTTCATGTTCAATCCTCATGCTGGGATTGGCATTTACCTCCAGCAGAACAGGCTTCAAGTTTTTCATCAGCAGGATATCAAAGCCCAATATCTACAAAACATTATATGGTATTACTATACAATTTATTTTCTTTTTTAAACTTCTGGCTATTTAGCATAACTATTTAACATAACTATAACTTGTTTAGAATCTGTCCTTACAGAATAAAAGTCAAAATTAAAAAGCAAATATTTAACAAACAAACAAATTTTTTAATACCGTATAATTAATTATTTTCATTCATGAAAACAACACCTGAAATTGTTCAAACTTGCTGAAAGAACACTGACATGGCAACAGATGGGAAACATTGCTTTTACATTGCTGTTTATGTTAAATTTTAAGATGCTTGCATGTGCTTTATTACTCAAGTACTTTATTATCCAAGTACATTACTTGGATAAAACTTGAAAACTGCCCTTATCGAAATACTGTTTACAAATCTTTTTCACTGTTTGAAAGTCAATACATTTTCTTCTGCACTGGATTTCTCTGACGGTTTATATAAGTAGCCAAAAATCTAAATTTTGATCTTAATTTTACACCCATAAAAGAATCACTAAATGTTGTGGAATTAAAGAAATGAGAGAGCTGATGCGGAGCAGAGAAGGTTTCTGCCAATGTCAGGGCAGATGAATACACTAAAGAGCCACAGTGGAAATTAGATCTGTGTTGGTATTGGGCCACTGTGCCAAAAGACACTGGAGAAGATTGATTAAATGGATCCAGATGACATGCTATGTTGCATCTGGCCAAAATCTGGGCAAGGTACTTTCTGCTTTCTGGTGTATGTCCATGAGAAATTATTCTTGGGTCTTTTGCAAGCATTAGTTTTTTGCATGAGCAGACAAGTAAATTTAAGAGGCTTACAAGTTTGCAGTAATCACAGCACAAAATACCTGGAAACAAGTAGGTCCTGGTTTGCCCGGTGGTATGTCGGCTTGATAGTAGACCTTCAATTCAGGAACAAGTGCAATAACTGTCTTGATAACCAATGCAATGATGTCTGACCAAACCTTTTTAATGTCCACTCCTTTAGAGGCCAGGCGATAAAGAACACTAGAAAATGTGCGCTTGCTGCCCGTGTTACAGCTGTCCGAATGGACAAAGTTCCCACTATGTATGTTCAAGGAATAGTTTGTTAGGTGCATGAAGACATGATTGAGGTTCTTCTGGCAAGGTTCCTGGTAGGGTTCTGTGCAAAACCTGGATAGGCCCTCTTTAGCAATGTAGATTTCTAAAGGTTCCAAAGAACGGACCAAAACATACAAGCGAATGTCAAACTTGAGCTTGTCAATGAGCAGAGGCTTTTGAATGTATTCTTGAACTACTGCCTGCTTGACCGGAGAACCTGAAATGACTCGTAGGTCAGCAGGGTCCCGTATGAGGTAGATACCGTCGCCTTGGGAGCCACTGTCAGGTTTGACGATGAAAGTGGGTTTCAGAGTGGAGTCGTTATCCTTCAAGAGACGAATCTGTGAATTAAGACAGAAAGAAAGCTGTGAAGGCATCCTGGAAATGAAAACTGTTTCAGCACTACTTACGTGACAACTACATGACAATCCTAACAGAAATATGACAAAGATAAAAGATCAAGTGTCTGTACTCAAGCCAGAACATCAAAATGAATGCATTGTTTTACCATTTTATTCTTGAGGAGCGATGGATCTTTTGCAGACATCAAAATGTTAAAATTAAAATTAAAATTACATAAAAAGAGACATGCAATCATGATTGGCAATAATTTATCACTACATCTAATGAAGTGACTGACTGAAATACATGATATGTCTGAAGAAGTAAAGCTCCACTGAAGTGAAGCTTGGGGCACTTTGGTAGCCCTATGGTCCAGTTGAGATGCCACCCTGGGCCATGTGCCATGTCTCACCCCCATGCCAGGTTCCCCCGGTGCCCAACTTTTGTTTTAAAAAAAAAGTGTCTTGACAATGAAACACCAGGTCCAGTGGCAACATCTTTTTAGAACACCTAGCTCAATCTTCTGAGCTCATGTCAGACCCACAGGTCCTCGTGACATTTTCACAGGGCTACAGATTACAGTTTCACTCCCAGCCCCCAATGCATACGAGTCTGAGGGTCACAGTTATTACAGACCTGGTTAAGGCCAAGGCTCTTGGCAAGGAAGTTTGTTCCCTCCTCGACAGAGCGCCATCAAAAAAAGAGGACCCTGCTGTTAAGTTCAAAGGGTTCTATTCAATTTATTTTTTGGCTTCCGAGAAAGATGCTGCAGATTTTTCCTCTCCTAAGAAAGATTCTGGGGCAGATTCTGCACTATACTAAGTCTTTGTATGCTCAGCTTGTTAATAAAGCACCAGTCATTTCATATAACATACATACCAGACACTCTTCATACTAAGACAAGTGGCTTAGGCCCATAGATCTCAAGGATGCTTACTTTTATGTGTCCAGTTATTTGCACATCCCCAACCACAGGAAGCTTTTTGGCTGAATTTTAAGATTTTGAATTCAAAATACTGCCCTTTGACATATCGCCCCTGAGGATGTTCACCAGGTTGGTTTCCACTTTTGCTGTCCATTCTAGGCAGATCACAGTTGACCACAGTGGTGGCTGAATAGTTCCAGCATCATGCTATAGCCCAATTAAACATTTCACCACAAGGTGATAGCTTCAAACTATTACGAACATTCCTCTGGTTCCTCTCACTGATGAGAAGGATACTCAACACTGTACTCATCTAAAGCTTTTTTAAAAGATTTTCTAGTTTTATAGTAATAAAAAAGTATACTTGTAGATGTGCCAGAATTACGCCACTAAGACTTCTTAAAGGTCCCAGACTGTGCATGGACACAACCTTTTAAAAAGTCAAGCAAAATCAAACATCAGCCATCGCCAGTTAATTGTATTTTCACAGGCTAATGTCTAAATGGAGGCTCATTAAGTAAAGGGACACTTCAGAATAATAAAAACAATCTTCTCAGTGACTCTTTAATATCTTTTCTTGATGATTCAAGAATAAGGGATGTTCATTTAGTCCCTGCACAGATTTATTTCAGTTTATACTTCACTTAATTAAGAAGAGAGAAACTTTTAGTGTTCATATCATAATAGCTCACTGTAAATAAAATACATGAAGAACATAGTGAGTTGTAAGTTTGAATAAGAAAATCGCTCCGGTCTTTTTCTGCCACATCAAACAGAGAACCAACTGTTCGCTTACCAAGTGTTGAATTGAATGAACAGATTACCCCACTGTGCTAGGCTGCAGCATTCCAGATGTGGTGTTGAGTACATTACTGATTTTGGCCTAAAACAATTGTTTTATACACTCAAAGCAGAGACATACATTCAGTGCACCATAAGGCAAAACAGTCTCCAATAAAAACATACTGTTAACACCATTTACCACTATTTTGCCA
The DNA here is from genome assembly GCF_904425465.1 of Colossoma macropomum. NCBI lineage: Eukaryota > Metazoa > Chordata > Actinopteri > Characiformes > Serrasalmidae > Colossoma > Colossoma macropomum. Next base: position 3,773,928 of record NW_023494794.1, read on the forward strand.
CTAATAACACTATTTTGCTTATATGCCAGACCTTGACATATATCATTGTTACGTGTTATACTGGGTGATTTAAAAAGATTCATCCGATTTCAAAACAATTTATTTCACTTGTAAATCATTACAGAACAATGTAGTAAATTGTAAATGGTTTAAGTGAGCATAAAATTTATTATGTAATTTTACAAGTGCTCAATATGACTTTCTGCAGCTGTATGGACAACATCAACATAGTCAAATTCATCCCATACTCGATTGAGCATGTTGGGTGTCACTGTACTCACAGCTCTTTCAATGTGATTTCGGAGATCATCCAGTGTTGTTGGAAGTGGTGGCACATAAACAGAATCCTTAACGTACCCCCACAAAAAAAGTCACACGGCGTGAGATCTGGTGATCTTGGGGGGCAGAAGTGGAGAACACAAAACGCTTTCTGCTCAGGGGTTGCCACCTCCTTGCAGACTGAAGGGAGCCATCTTCCGGTGACAGTCAGAAACCCTTTGACCCCCTCTTTCAATTGGTATGTGATTGGTTCCTAGGTGCCTCACGGTTGTAAAAATATGGTGCTTTGAAATCAGATGAATCTTTTTGAATAACCCTGTATTTGACATGATCTATGCAAAGAAGAAGAATTCAAGGATCAAACAGGTGAAGGCCAACATCTTGCTGCATCAACACAGCACAGCATAAGAACAGTGCGTTATGGAAAGTTTACCCAGTCTAAAAATGTTTGGACTGTTGTCCAAAAGCATTACTTGACCAATACATTTTCTGAGGCTCAGTTTATGTTCAGGCTCAAAATATGATGCTGTGCAATAAGAGGTCTAGCATACCCCAGTGGCTACACTTGGTAAATGCTATTTAGCTTCTTAGCACTACAGCAGTGGTAGTACCCAGTCAAGATGGCTTGGTCATCCAATTAGTTATGTCCTTATCTAGGTCTAAGTAAGTATGAATGACAAGATATCCTTGGAGTTTTGCATCACTATGCAATGCTATTCAAATTTCAGAATGGCCTGGCATAGTGGACTACTTTGGATTCTCCTTCAAGGGAGTTAAGGAGCAACCATGCATCCTAATTAGTGCAAATCAATGCCCTGTCATTGCCATCCTAAGACCATATATTTAATCTTCAGGAATAAATCCAGTAAATGCAGTAGCATGGACTCTCTCCACGCAAACCCCAGCAAATAACCTTCAGTAGAACTCTGCTGCCCTCTACAGCATTTGTGATCAAACATGTATTTGGGACACAAACAGTGACAAGACTTAAATTTTTATCAACAATAGTCACCCACATAAGAACAGTTCAAGCTAAACAACTAACTGGACAAGGGAGAAATTTAATCAGTCCAACAGTTTAAGATTACAAACTCCAAGATTAAGAACCTCTTCTAAACTAATAAACTACTAAAGCGCTGTCTGTTGCATGTAGAAGGGGCTTAGGAATCAGGTAAATCCCATATCTTCTAGATCTTGTAACACACTTGTCATTCACAATTAGTGGATGCTGGTAGTTAAACTGCTTAGCCTGGTTTTACGGTGATTCTGTCTTTGCCAATTACTAACACACAAACTGCCACTCAGCCAGACCACAGAAATAGCCTCTGGGTGTGTGAGAGTGACAGAAGAACCAACAGAACGAGAGATTTGCTTTGAGCATGCATGCCAAGTACAAGGAGTAGGTTCAGTTAAAGGAGTGCTAAGAAACACCTACGTGTTTTGCTTGGCATATGACTGATGATCATGAATAAGGTTTAATGGCTTGGGCACAACATACAGTAGAAAACAAGTGGCATGTTTGATCTAACTAAACAGGGAGAGCTGTCTTCAGTTCTGTGGAACACGATGGAACACATGAATTGAATGAATAGAATCATGTTTTTGAATGGGGAAATTACCGAACTGCCTGGGCTGCGGCACCATAAATCTGTGGCCAGGTACTGCAGATCCAAAGAATTGTTTCAAAGTTTCTGTGTAATTAAATCACTAAGAGTGGTTTGAAATGCTCAGTTTTAGAGAACCCTGTTGAGTTATGGTGATTATTAGAACCAGACATCTGAAACATTCAATACCTCTTAAAACTCCCACACAGAAAGCCATAACTAGAAATGGTTATAAATACGCTGCCTAATGCCTGAGACATTGTTCTACAATAGTTTTGAGATATGACTGGCCTAAAACATTGTAAGGCATAACAGCCTCCAAAGCACTATTTTACCGCTATAAACACAAAACTCGAAGACACGTGTAGATTCACTGGTGGTTCTGGATAGTAAACAAAATTGCTATATTTGTGTTACAGACATTATGACCCCTGCTTCCTGCCACCACCACTGTAAAGAATTCTGAGTCAGTACACCATTTTAAATCAAACCACTCTGAATGGCTTTGTTTATGGGCGAGCGATTTAATTCCAAAAAAATAAAAAATAATAATAATAATCAGGGGAATTCCGCTTTAAAATATACACCAAGTTGCCAGTTTATTACCTTGTATCTACACTTATCTGCCAGTTTTGCAGACTACTACAGTTCATCTGTTGCTGCACATTTTGCCACCCACCTTCTACTGCGTCCATCAGTGGAACAGAACCACCACAGGACCACGTCTGAGCAGAAATTATTTGCTAGTGGACCATTCTCAGCACAGCAGACAGACAACTTTGTTAGATATACCTGCCTTGCTGGTACGCCTATCACAAACATGAAATTTCAGCTAAAGATTAAACACCATACAAAATAACTGCAGTTCACTTTTTTTTTTAATAATTGCATGCAACTGTTAAAGTATGAACTAAAGATGCACAGATCATGAATTTCTGATTCCAGGTTCTTTGGCCGATTTTTATTAAGCACTTTTTTCTAATCCAAAGCTCACACTGCGTGTGGTAAACGAACACATGAAACATATCAGCACATTTCCAGTAGCCTTGGGGCGATAAACGACATTATCGAATATCGCGATAATTTCAACCTGCGACGATATGAAGTAAATTATCGTTTTATTTTTAATCATGTACCCTTGACTTTTTTTTGTCGTACTTCTTTTTTTTCTCTCAATTTAACCATTGACTTTATACAAGCATTCTAATCTATGGTAGGTTAAAAATTTAGACCTAAGCTATAACAGAAAAGACGGCATTTAAGTATAGACCATGCAAACATAACTAATTAATTACAGATATACGTTTTTAAAACACCGCTCGAAAAGAGTAGAATGTAGCGTTTCAGTCTGGCAAAGAATGCTGGGTATATGCAAATGAAACACTCCGCTATGTGACCTTCTCCCTATACGGTGAAAAATGGAGGAGCTTGTACAGAAGAAGGGTGTTGGCACACCCGTTTGGCAATATTTTGGTTTCCAACCAGTTGAACACGGAGAACCGTTAGATGTTAACAGTGTTATACGCCGTCTATGCAGAAAACTGATCATCAGCAAAAGCGGTAATACAGACCTTGAATCCACAGTACGAGCTGCCAAGCCGTAAGTACTTCAGCAAGACAGCGGCGCCTGAGATGTATAATCATGTTAATTGTGTATGAAACAATCTAGGTTGTTAAAGACTATAATCATAACAATATTAATAATTATTTATAGCACGTCATGCGCTACTCCGGGCTCAAGGAGGACACTGGAGACAGGAAAAACTTTCGCAGCAGCCATTCCTTTAATATTTGCTTCAAACTCACACAAAATAAACTTAACAAAACCAACGCTATGCTCGCCACTTTTCAGTGGCTTTCATTAGCCAAACTTCAGCCTTTTTCTTACTCAAGCTTTTCAGCTCTTCAGTCAGTCTCTGTGGCTTCTCTCTCTCTCTCTCTCTCGCTCTCTCTCTCTCCTCTTTTTAAAAGACGCTCACGCTGCCAGCCAGATCAGCATCAACTGGCACTCATTAAGGGCAGCGACCGAGCCGTTGACCCCCCGAGCCGAGAAGGTACGAAAGCTCGCCGCTCCGCCTTCTCGTCACCGCCGCCCGCTTGCAGCTCGGCCGCTCGGGTTGAACGTGAGGTGTACTGAAGCGGCCTCGCTGCGGAACAGGGAGCGGGGCCCAGGCGGCGGAGCTCGCGTGACTCGATTCCCTCGGCGGAGTTCCGGCTTTGCGCTCGCCCCCCACCCTCGCGACTCTCTCCCTGCCGGCTATCGCGGCCGTCATCGTCAGGGCCCGGGGTCCGGGGGGGGCATGCCACATTATTATTATTATTATTATTATTTATTCTAACATAACTGTTTTTTTCATAACATAACATAGCTGCATTCAAATACAGCACAGATCTGCGAAAATAACAACAAATAATTGTCAAATTGCTGATCTCATTTTTTTTTCTTTTTTTTTGAGCAAACATCTGTTCCTATATTGGTTCCGATGCATCCTTATTATAAGTACTATAACTGAAGTACCCAGACTGGCTGTTTAGCTAACTTGCTTCCTAGCTGTCAAAACTTAGCTTCCAACTGATACAGCTGGAGCTCACTTACATGCTGGTAATAATATCAAGTTGGTTCTGATGCTGTGGTGGACAGGGTTGAGGAGGGCTGACAAATTGTGCAGTTACAAATGGACAGTCACTGTAAACTTAGAAAGTGAACCTACATAGAGTGTGTTTCTTAAAAAAAGTCATTTTCCAAATGACTGAGAAAATGACTGAGGAGCTACAAGTTACCTAACAAACTGGCACATAAGTGAACATTTTAATACATCACATTTACAAATTTAGATCATGTGTGCTGAGCTCTGGAGGGCTGCAGCCCAGCACTGTTTGGTAACTTCCCTATACAAAAACATTTGATTCAACTCTTAATTACCAAGTTACATGTGTTAGTTCAGGGAAATCAGTCACCAAACTGTTCTGGGCTGCAGCCACTCGCAACCACAAGAGTACCCCCACTTTATAGGGTTACCAAATCACTTAAGCATAATATTGTCTAGTGTAGTACTATGGCCTTAAAGTGTGTTCTTGTTCCTTTGTTTTCAAGGGCGATTTCGTACCTGAGTGGAGAAGAGCTGGTACTCCTCAGGCAGTATCCATGAACGTGGGTAGAAGTTGTACTCCTCTGGGAACAGCTCCTGCATGGTGCGCACTGCACGACTTAAGTTTATCTTACGCAACATCTCTATCATCCCTGCAATTGAACAGAGACAGTGTGATGTGGTACTGCTAAAATAGTAAAAACACTAATTCACTATAACTGACCCGGGAACAAAAGAAGAACAGGCAATATAGGAAAAAATGTCCACAGGCTTCTGTCAGTGTGTTGTGCTGAAAACAGTCACTATATCAGTGCAGTGGGTTTAATCTATAATTGAGCAGCAGAAAACTTCATGAGGTCTCACTGACTGAGGATGATTTTCCACCCTATGCCTACAAAGAAAAGCTTAACCAGACTTTCAGAACTAAAAACACATTGCACAAAATTTGCAATAACTAATGGCAGAATGTGGCATAAACATGTTCTACCCTTTACTCTTTAGGACACACACTAGCAATCAAATTTTGGGATCAACATTTTCCATAAACTTAATTTATTAAAAAATTAAAAAATGCTGATGACAAATGTATAATGATTCTATTATGATGCCACTACTCTACAATTTTATAGATTTCGACTATTAGTAGGAAGCTATGAAAAATAAACATTCAGATCCAGTATGATGAACAGAGCTGTCGAGGATTCCTTAATGACTGAGAAAGCTGTAAAAGCACTAATGGAGTTCTGAGAAAAGTGTTCTGCTAAAGTGACATTCAGAATGCCTCACATTTGAAATGTGGTGAACAAAACTTGGGTAGATGACCTATCAAGACTATCTTATGAACAGATAATTATATTATATGAGTTATTATTTATTAACTTTGTGGTCTTTCCCAAAGAACATTTGAAAAATTGAATAAAACATCTTGAAATACCTTTTATTGTCTAGCTTATAGTATTTCAGTCTAGACTGTACTGTTAAATTGAAAATGACAGCAATTATTAGTATGACAAGTGATTCCAAACCTTTAAATGCTGCTGTATCTCTGAAACTAATATAATTTCTAGAACCTTAAAATGATCACAGACAAAACGTACATAGTAAGTGTTCAATGTCATTGAAACTAAATTCTGATTTGAAAGGTAATATGGAAACAGGCATGAGTCTATTTCAGAACACTGGCCGAGATATGAACACAGAACCACTGACTAACAAAGTATGTGGCTTACCTGGGAACTTGTTGACCTGTCCGGAAACAATGTTTTCATTGTCATGGAAGGAGACTCCATGCCAGTAAATATCACAGGCTGACCGTCTGCCCATTGGAAACTGAAGAAAATGAGAAAGAAAAGGAAAATAAGATACAATTAATGCAATAACACATTCACCTCATCAATCATAATAAAAAACCTTGTGTCTACACTCTTTGGACATTTTATCAGATGCACCTACCATATAGGTATCTGTGACTGTACAATTTGTCAGTTATCACTCTACCTTATCCAGTAGTGTTAGGGGACCACCACAGGACAAAATATTATATGCGTGGTGGACTATTCTCACCACAGCAATGACACTGACATGACAAGATCACACAGGTATCTTTCCCTCATTTAACAGATATGGTGCGTGCATTTGTTGCCATATATTTATATTATTACACTGTTTTAGAAGAAAAAAAATGAGCATTACATATATAAGCATTCCTATCTCCTTAGGTTGTGCTATAAACGATATGTTGTATAGTGAGTATGTAAGATTACATGGCTGAGCTGGATCCTCAGAGGATTATGTCACTGTTTAACAGGCTAATAGAGACTGAAGCAGTGTTCCTATATTAGGCACCTGGCACACCAAAGAAAGTAGGATCTGTGATCAGATTAGGAATGTGGGCTGAGTGTGTGTGTATGTGTGTATATTTATATTCCACAAGATCCATGAGGAAGGCACACACCTATACAGTCCTGTGCAAAAGTCAGAGATCATTCTTCATTTATTTAATTTCCAGTCAAACAACTGTGCAACATCTAGTAGACCACCAAAACTGTCTCCATCAGATAAACAGCACATAAGCTTTTATCTTTGAGAGAGAGGAGAAAATCAAGCTCCACTCTTGCTTCAGATCTGAAAAGATCCACAGGTGTTTCTGTCCATCCTTCCACTGTGAGAAGACAACTCAACACTATGAGTCCGAAATGATGTGTAGCTGACAAACAAAGAAGCTGCTGGTGTTCACAGAACAATGAACTGACCACCCCAGAGTCCAGACCTCAACATCACTGAATGTGTTTGAGATTACTCTGATTGTGAGAAGCCGAAAATGCAACCAACTTCTAAGACTGAACTTTGGAGGTGTGGAAAAACATCCCCGTAGAGTTCTTTGAAAAACTCAAAGCAAGTCTGTCAAAAAGAATGTCCTTTCCTGCTAAATATGTGTTATGCCTTTTCCTGATGGTAAAAAATGAATAATCTAAGTTAAACAAATGGTCAGTGTTAGTACTGTGTCATACAGTACTGTACAGTACTGTACGAACATCCGCATGTTTGAGCATGTCAAGCAGTAAATTAGACCAATGCTAAAGAGTTCCAAAGCCTTGATTTTATTCTTTATTCTTTATAACATTACTGGGTTAATGCTAAATTTTAATTTTAAAGATTTTTCAAATATACACAAGAGCTGACACAAGCAATTATATTTAAAACTAACTGATCAAGTAATAAGTTCAAACAATAAAGCAGTAAAAATGTCTTCCTTATCTAACTGTTTAAAGTGCTTTGAGATTTTATAACTAAAATTAAAAAAAGCTATGGAAACAAGCATGTCTTAAGAAAAAACTTAAGTTGAAAAATGTATTTTAAAAACACAAGGTGGCAGAAAAATGCATCTAAATGGGTTTATCCAGCAGGTTCTTTAAGAGAGACTAGCAGGAGAATTTGAAATGTGCATTATCATCATGCAAATTAATCATGCAAATACTAATCATTGACAATGTATTGAGAAGGTGAACTGTAACCAATCACTTTTTAAATCAAGGAATCAAATTTAACTGAGACATCCCCAAGAGACATTTCAACGTCTTCTCTACCCATTAGCTCTACACAGGATCTACTAACAAACTAATAACTAAGCACTTATAAAGACGTTTGAGCTATTTATCTTCTGCCCACCAGCCCCCAGCCCTCAACAGTGTGTAGTATGTGAATGAGGCTGTGCCTCACTCAGTTGCTTTAGTGTTAACCCGGTGAATGAGGTCATGGGCCTTCCAGCCAATCACTATTAGCCTGAGCTAATTGGTATCACTTGGCAGAATTTAGCAGGTCAACTAGGACACGTGAGATTGGCATGAAGCAAATGAGAGAAAAGTCTCGCAAGAGCCAAAAAGACACAAACTAAAAAATTTATAACACAAACCTTGAGCAGATTTCATTACAGCTAGTATTGGAAGGTGAGGAAAGAATGAAGGACTTCTGAGAAGAAGGTTTTTAGTTTTGAGACCAACATTCTTTAAGTTAGTCTTAGACATGCGTGTATATGAGAGGAAGTAAACACAGTCTTAATTAGACTGATCCACAATAAAATGCTATCTGACTTCCAAGTATTCTTCCACAGCGTTAGCCTGCAATGAACTGCAGAACTGAGGAAGGGAGGTGGGGAAGGAATGGATTGAGATTATCCTAGATTATGCTTAATTATTTCCTACTGTTAAAGCATGACCATATGCCTAAAAAGTGCTGCGGTTTGACCATGACACACCAAAAGCTAACCATTTTCACTGTACTATTTTTACTCAGCCTTCACTTTCAGATATAAAGTCAGAATTGTCAACAGGCTGTTAAATGTCATTCTTGAGATTTCTCAATATTAACAAGCACATCTCCATCGGTATAACTAACAATGTGTGAGATTAAGGGATTTATTAAAGAGTTTATAGTAGCACTTTGATTCTGACACAGTATCACAGTGAAAATGAGAGATAAATCATTGAGCATCAATGACTACTCGTATGTGTAGCTGCCTTGCCTTGGTTATGCCTTATCCTGAGGCCTGAAACACTGCGGGTGGTTTTCTGGACACAGATTACCCTAAATCTTGGATTAATTACAATGTCAGTTGGGATCCTTCACTGAAAATCCCTTTAGTTGAGGACTAGGCCCAATCTGTACCTCAAAAACTGGCCCTCGGGCTTGCAAGGAGCAAAAGTTGTCGTTCATTTCCTCTGGCAAAGACCAACATTTTGTAACGGTCCTGTCATACTTTTCTTTTAGCTGCACCGTGAATCAGAAGGCTCTGCAGGCCCTAGTCACGACTTTCCCAAACTGAAATGGCTAGTGCCAGATTTAGCTCACAGATCAAGTCCCTGATAAATAATCCATTTCATCCTATCACTATGGCCTGATAGAGGTTCAGTACGTAACTAAATTAACAAAACATGTCATTTGCCAAACGTTTACTCGGTTACAAAAGAGATACTGCTGCCTGGTAAAATTATATGCTCATCAGTGGCCTCACAAAGTTCTTACTTATCAATAGCTAAGGTATGTGAATTTTAAAACAGAAGAATTAGCTTAACTCCTTTTCTGAAGTAGCCATTGCCCCTTTTTGGAGTATCTGTAAAATGCAATTTTTTATGCACTATGCGTAACTTTGAAGGAGCATATTTGGAGAGAATATGTATAATATGCAAAACCAAAAGCAAACTGTTTTTTAGCTTTGTAGGTGTGCAAGCAAGTCAACGTTTATAAAAGTCTTTTTAATGTCTTTAAACGCTATTTTTTGTGGCAAAATTGTGGACATTTTATTACATCAAGAAAGCTGTAGCTTGTTTTATTTCATTGTTTCATTGTTTTATTTTATACCAGAAGAGGTATAAATTGTTTTCACAACAGGGGGTTCACACCCCTCCTGTTTCAGCCTCTTTTGCTCATTAGCAGCTCAACCCAGAGGGAAATATATTTATTTTGAATATCACTGCTGTCAGAACAAAATCTCCATTTTTTGTTGTTTTTCAGTTTATAAATCAATTTGAAAGTGCCTGTTATTTACATTGTGTGTAAATTTCATGATGACTGGACCAAAATAAACAGCCCAAAATGACTTGTAAAAAAGTCTGGTTCCATTGACTTACATTAAAAGCAAAGTATGTTTTTTCCTTCTTCTGTAAAGTTACCATTTTGGAGATAAGAGGTTTTGTTCCGACAGCAGCGATATGTTAATTAAAAAAGTAGGGGGTTCTAGTGAAAGAGGTTAAGGCTTTTACTTGCTAGGTCTGCTTCAGATCAATTTCTCAAGCCATCAGTTTTACTATTACACTCCTTACAAATGTGCTGACACAAAGTTCTGTAGAAGGAAATACAACAGGCTTTGACACGCATTAGTAACTTAATAGAGTGTTTGTTTACCAGTCATTGTCTTTACCATTAGCAGAGAACGTCTCCTACCTTTGACTTTGTCGTTGCTGGACGAGACAGGACAAAAGGTGAAGCAGATACCGTTTAATTTGAAACCCTAGCCTTACGAGAAGGGCATAAGGTTACAATGCTCCCTAGTGCACGAGTGGATACAGAGCCGGGCTGATGACATTCATTCAGTGTGCGTATGGACCGTCCTGCGCCAGGCAGCTGACACATAAGCACGTAAGGTTGAGGGCATGGTTTAGTTTGACAGCTAATTAATATATTTATGGGAGTCATGGGTTGGTTTTTAATACCATCTGACTCTCACAGACAGCAGAATGAAACAAAATACAGACACTGCTGAAAGGTTAATACCTTGATGTTTGCCATAATATATAAATAAATATATTTAATTGTGCAAATATTTGGGTGCTTCGATCAAGTCACATGTTTTGTTGATTATCTAGGTGAAAGTAGGTACAGAGAACACACTTCTTTACACTTTAATGCACAGTTACTGTTTATTTGCTGAATTTAACATATTGGGAAATATATGTAACATAAAACGTGGCCTGTGCAAATGTTATGGCACATTTTACATTAATTTTTTTTTTCCAATATCACAATTTTCAAACATTTGCGGAAAAATGTCATAGAGGATATGTTAACTTATTCTTACATAGAAAAAGGTTTCAATGATATGGCCCTTTTAAAATTAAGTATCTGCCCTTTTTTGAGTTAACTGAACTTTTGAAAGTAAACTGAGAGAAAAATAATGCATGTTTTACATTTCTGTTATTACTTGTTCAATAAAATTTCATGCCAGCCGGATTACTTACTTTTTAAGCTAAAACATCATTTCTTTTACAACGTAGCAATGTGTTTACAAAATAGCTTTTTGACCTGCTACTTTTGTATTTTTAATTTTTTGGAAAGCTACTTCTACCTTTAATTATGAGTCATTATTTCACAACAGTCACAGTACTTTTACTTATTGCGGTATTGAACTGCAAAAATGTGACAATGTGCATCATGGAGAACATCAAATCCAGCTCCACAGCCACTTGTGGTGCCCCTGGCATTAGAGCTCTAGTGCACTATTCTCACAAAGCCACTGATAATAACCTAAGTCAGTTTATGAAAAAGGTCTTGGTTTTGCTGAAGACTCATTCTATTCTTCACAAAATAACTAAACTGAATGAGAGTTGACTCCTCAGCTATGATTTTCAGATCAAGATCAGTCAGGTTTCACTACAAGATGCCAAAATAAGATGTCAAAATGATTTTGTCTATGTTTTACCTACTGTCTGCCCAATTTATACAATGATGTTGTTTTTGGATATTTATGATTGGACTGAATTGTCAGGCTGTTGCTGTGTAAATAGGTTTAAAGTAAATTGACTGTTTCAAAAAGGGTTAACAAATTAAAATAATTTAAAACCTTTTGGTGCCCCTGGGCAGTGGGTGTCCCAGGTAGGTCTGGTAGATTTACCAATGCTCAGCTTTAGTGTGATTAGTAAAATCGTAATTTCTCTTCTTTCAAATTTAGCTCAAAATATCGTAAGAATACCAAATCATGAACCCAATATCTAACCCAATATATATATGTATGAGATTCTAATAGTGGGCTGAGTGCACATCCCTAGTTTAGGCTACTCTACTCACCTCGCCTGTTTATTTCCCTTTATTCAGAATGCAGCTCATCCATGATAACAGTAAAACTCATTAATCAATATCAGAACAAGTCTAATTGAGAGCATCGACATCGACACTGACATTGACGGATAGTAACAGTGAGTAAACAGGCAAATTAGTCTTTTTAAAAAAAATTATTTATAGTATTTTTATGGGGGTCCCATAAGACCCTTGTTATGCAAGGAGTTTAACTTATTTGTTCACTGCCAGATGAGTTGGTAGGTGTGTTTGAACATGAAAATCGCCAAACTGTGCTGGACCAGCCCACCACGACCGAACTGTAATGCTCTTGCTATACGGTACTGTAGCTCTGCAAACCATTCAGGCATAACTTTTGCACTGTGAAAGGAGGGATGGGGTGAGAGCCACTGTCGTCCTGGAAGAGGCTGCTTCCATCAAAACAGATATTAAAGGGGAACTTCCAATTTTTTCAAAATGGTTAAGATGTAAACAAAGTCACTGAGAGTGGTTTGATCTGAAATGGTTCGTTCTGGAGAAACTTGCTGGGTCAGAATTGTTCACAGTGGTGGTGATAGGAACCAAATGTCTGAAGAATTCAACTCCTCTAAACACTCCCTCACAGAAAGTTACTATGCAAAATGATTATGAATACGCTGCCTGATGCCTGAGACATTATTTTATGATAGTTTTGGCCTAAAACATCTTGTTAATCCAATTATTTTAATCCGTTCATAGTAGAGGGGAAGATGCAGGGCATTGTAAGGCCAAATATTACCCAAAGAAAACATATTTATTCAGATTCAGATTCAGACATCATCGACATTACATATGAAAACTCAGACGACACGTGTGGGTTCAGTGGTGGTTTTGGATAGTAAAAAGGTTATATTTGTATTGTAGACATGGTGACCCCTGGTTCCCATCACCACCACTGTAAAGAAACGTGAGCCTCTGCAATGAACCATTTCACACAATAACCACTCTGAATGACTTTGTTTACATCTCAACAATGAAACTATGCATAAATTTTAGGAAATCGGTCGAATTGCCCTTATAACACAGGACTGACACAAAGCATGAAGGCGCATTATTGCTTAACTCACTCTGTTGTCATATAATTTGCATCCCTTATCAAAACTAGAGCCGTTATTTTGAGAGCTATCTGTAGTGGTATGACGTGGTATGTGCAGCATTAGTGACAGTAATGTGTTAAAGTGAAAACCACTGGGCTGCTGTAGTGCTGTACGTCTCCACTCCTGCCGATATAAGGTTTAAGCACAGTCTTGCCTCGTGTGGGTGTGAGCCTTGTTCTGTTTTCCTCACCTCTTTCCACTTGAGCTGCTTGATGCTGAGTTTTAGCGCCTCCAGTGATGTTTTGGCTTTAGACGTATCCACTGTGACAGCTCTCCTCTTCTGCACGACTTTGCTCCCTCCCTCTTTCCCGATCGCAGCTTTATCCTCCTCTCTGCTGCCATTCGTCTCCGCTTTGCCCTGCAGGATCTTCCCCGTGCCCTTTATCTGGAGCATCTGGTCGCTGCCCACTCGGCTCGGTGCCTTCGACTTGTCCGAGTCCTGCTTGACATTCGCGTTTCTGTCACGGCTGCTGGTTTTGCTCCGGCTTTTGCTGCGGTTTCTCGGCTGAATCGAGGTCCTGGAGCTTTCTCTCCGGGCCGACCGGGCTGAGGCTGGTACGCTGGCCGAGACTGGGAGCGCAGCGGCCGGAGCCACCTCAGCCTCGGCACCCGTATCCTCAGCCGGAGACTTCATCTGCTCAAGCTGCACTTTTACCTTCTCATAGTGCTCACTCATAATGTCACGGAGGTGGTGATGGTGCCAACCGGTTCATTAATCTCCTTAAACACGGGGGTGGCGGTTCAGTGAACGGACTAAGGTTACACCAGTGCATTTACCGCGGTGGTAACGTTAATATAGCTAATTAGTTAACCTAGCTAACCTAGGTACGCGAATATACATGTTATCTAGCCAACATGGTAACAGCTGGTGAAGCTCAAAGCAAATTTACATTTTCTTGCATATAATAAATAAAAACACCGTTAATAGCTAGCCTTTTTAAAGGCAAGGCCAGTGTTTCGGGTTTTGGCAGATAACATTCTGCTAGAAAACCCCAAATCAGGTGGGCCAGCTGACATCACAAATCACCCAAACGACCACCAGCCAATATTAACTAACTACTGTCACCCTATGTGTTTTAATGTGAGAAGCCTTTAAACATTAACCTACGTGTTGCAAGTGCATTGTTTATATCCAAACCAAGCCAATTATTCCATAATAAAAGACTCGTTAGACTCGTTATTTATCCCATCATACTCAACACGTATTATTAAACAGAAGGCATAAATCACACCATCATAATGTGACAGCGCTAACGGTCGGCAGTGCTCATCGCCCCGCTGTTAGCCGTTAGCTAGAATCGCCTGAGCGCCGTTAACGGTACAGTTTCTGTTCTGCCTCAACAAAGAGACGAGGTTAGGTGAGGAAAACCAGCTTCCTATGTAGTTATTTCCTGAAGTACGCACGCCGCTGTAATGTGAGGAGTCCGTTCAGGAGAAGTCATTCCTCTGTACTGTCCTCTCCCTCCGTGTGGCTCGGTGCGGGGCGGTGTAGGTGAGGTGAGCGTTAGCCTGGCCGGCCGGGCCGCTCAGTCTGACAGCAGCAGGCGGGGCAGATGCGGAGTTACTGTTTTGGTAGCGTTGACAACGCAAAGGACGGCGTCCGTGGAGGCACATCACTGCCTTAAACGCGTTTCTTCTCTTCCTCAGCTCCTGTTTTAGAATAAAAACACAAATTTTAAAGACGTTTTTATTACTCAGGACAGCAGGAATTTAATATCACTTTACATATAGAAAATCACGGATCTGTCCATGTTAGGGGTGGGCAACACGATGATATTTTGTTATCGTGATCATTTTTGTTATTGTGACGGACAATAGCATATCCTGGACATCGTCGGTACTTAAAAAAAGAACTGACCAACTGCAGGTTTCATTATAAGAAGCGCATATTAGTCCAGTTTAACTGGGCTTAGTATCTGTGGTGAATAATAACTGTATTAATAGTTTTTGACTGCCGTGTTTAAAAATGACACCACTGGCACATTTTGTCTGTGTTCAAAAATATCATAGTATGTATCGTGTATCATGAACATTTCCACAATATACTATTTTTTCGATATCGTCCACCTCAGTCCACCTCCAGTCTCATTACATCCCACCCTGTCCCACCTTCGGTTCTATTTCGTCCTACCCTGTCCCACCTCCAGTCCTATTCCATCCCATCCCATCCTTTTCTGACCTCCTGTCCTATTCTGTTCCACATTCTGATCCAGGCCCACCCTGTCCCACCACCAGTCCAACTCTGTCCCACCTTATTTATATTATTTCCACTTTCATTTATTAGTTTGTTATTTTTTTCTGGATCACAATTAATTAAATATTAATTACTTTTCATCTTTCCATACAAAATGATATGGCTGAGGTGGGTGAGTGCCTCCAAGCAGGACGTTGCTTAGGGCCCTGAAACGTTAAGAAATGACCCTGGCTGGACACCTCAAGATGACTCAGATATCCAGTAGGGTAGCTTACCACAGGATCCTAAAACACTTTCAGAGTTAAATAAGGTTTCTACATGATGGAGTCACAGTCGATAAACTTATGCAGGATTCAGATTAGGACTATCTAGCTCACTGGGCAGCCCACCATGAAACACATGACTTCAGCTCTAGTTTCCGGGACGAATATTTATCATTTGAGTGGATCCTCAAGCACTTTGAGAAAACATTCAAACCTCTGAAAGGTTGTTTTTAAAACAGCTGCTCCTTCTCCATGGCTTCAGTGATTAATTGCCAGTAGATTGAAAACAGTGAGCGAGCTTTTCGTTAGGCTTTACTGGCAAATTCAGCTGAATTGACTTGGACACAGCTGCCCTCCACAGGTGGACACAACTTCTGCACACTGACGTCAACGTACATAAGGCACCGTTATACAGTCCTATAACTGGAGTTCAAAAGCTCTTAACAATATAACAGCAGTGTTAAAATATTTTATTCAGAAAATTACCACATTTAAAATAAAAAACGATTAAGCATTTACAAACTATGATTCTGCACAAAAAGCTCCACAGGATCCCATTCAGTGTGGATTCGTTCAAACCTGTCAGACATTACTGGGTGTCAGTTCTGCTCGCTGCACATTCTCTGATACTTAAACTCGCATGGTTTGTAGAATATCCTGCAAATATGTGCAGGAACTGCAGACTTGAATGACTGCAGTTTGTAACCATCAGTATTTTGGAGTATTATAATAGCAGTGATAGTAAAGATGTCATCAAAACTAACTTTTTTTTTAATTAATGTTTCAGTCCCACGATCATGACGTGTTTTATCGTTGCTAACAGAGCCAGTTTAATGAGGAACCTAGCTACTTCCTATTTCCCATGTTATATCAAAAACATGACTGCAAAACACCAGCGGGTGACTGTGAGCAAGTCCACAATGAATGGGAGTAAATGGCGCTCAATAGCTAAAAACGAAAAGTTAAAATAGTTTCTAATCACTTGCCCAGAACGTTTTCTTAATTTTATAAAAGACACGTTTCGATAAAAAAGCTAAGAAAACTTACCTATATGTTTCCTTTTTTCTACAGCAAACGGGTTTTGGACGCTGACGTTACTGCTAGTGAGTGCTGATTGGTTGGTGAGCGGAGCAGCTCATTGGCTGTTCGTGCTCACTGACGTCATGGACGTTCATGAGGCACTGTTTTAAACTCCTATAACTGGAGTTTAAAAGCTCTTAAAAATACAACAGCTGTGTTAAGATGTTTTATGCTGTTCTGTGTTCAAATAATAAATGTATTCTTTTATATTAAAAATGTTTAAGCATTTAAACTATGATTTTGCTCAAATGCTACATCTTAACCCATTCATTTTGGACTCGCTTGGGAGCGCCCTCCAGCGTTTGAGAAACCCAGAAGACATTCTCTTCTTTACAAGTTCTCTGGTTGCTAAGCAGAACTGTCCTAACATGGAAGAGCTTCACTGATGTCAAGGCCGGAAACAATTGACTTACAGTTTACGGCGTCAGATTTGATTGGCTGAGCTGAACGTTACACTTTTCCCAAATGCCAAAAGAGAGATTGACCACAACTTCCCTTTATATTAGAGAATATCTGAATGCAGGCTAAATTCTACAGTTTAAGGGTCTTACGATTCACAAAATGCCCAAAACTCACTGCATAAAGTGGGTCACATTTCTGCTAAATAGGCCTTTGATCCTGATTCCAGCTCTGATTATTATAAATATTTCAATATGTTTATAAGACCATATTCACACACTACTGCACAACACTACTGATCCTAGCTTTAAAAAGAGAAGAATGCTCTTCAGGAATTAGACCTTGTTAATAAACACTTGATTCGGGCCACCACAAGGGGGCAGCAGCCTAATGCTGCAAATCTGATTTCTTTCCTTCACTGCTCTTAAGAGCTTTTATGTAGTTCCTTGTTTTTCTTTTTCTCTGTTTATCCCAGTGTAGTGACTCTGTTTTTCATGCTATATAACTACGTATAACTATAGTATGTTAAATGGAGTGCGGTAAAGTCTGTCTGCAATCAGTTACAAACCGCTGGGAAACTTGTGATCAAACCCAGTTCTAATAATATTAGTTATATATTAGTTAGTAGAATAAACTACATATCGCTGTTGTTGGAAGAAAACCTCGTATCTCCAAAATGGTAACTTTACAGGAGAAGGAAAACACCTACTTTATTGTTAATGTAGGTCAATGGAACCAGACATTTTTACATGTGATTCTGGGTCAGTTCTTTTGGTTATTTCATCATGAAATATATATACAATGTAAAGGGTAACATGTATTTTCAAATTATGTCAAAAACTGAAAAACATCAAAAATGGAGATACGAGGTTTTCTTCCGACAACAGCGATATACTGTCACTGAACTGTGGGTTATTCCCCACCAACTCTTCTACAGCCTGACAGGTCATGTCATAGATTTCCATTAAAATTAAATTAAAAATCTATTTTGGAGATGACAAGATCCCTTAATTTCCCCAAAGAGACTGGAACAATGTATTTGACTAACATATACAATATAAAGAAACAGTAAATCTAAAAAGTAAATAGAAAAATAACTGTAAAATTATTACTGACTGATACCCATTGTATACTAATAGTACGAGAGTAAAAGTACTGTAACAGAATCCCCCACATAGAGGGGAGCGATATTACCACTACCATCAAGATTAAGCCTAAAGACTAAATATGATAAATAACCCTAACATTAAAATGAACATTAATGTGACCTTTGTTAAGGCTTAACATCAATTAACAGTGCTAGTAAAATGAATGCTAATTCTAACATTAACTTTCATTTTGGAGTGAAGGGTAATATGCATATTTTCTTCTTCCTAATGCAAAACAGTGCATGACTAAAACGGGTGAGGAGGAGTCTCTGCAGGAGCGGGAGGCAGCACTGAAAAGGCAGAAGCAGAAGAAAAAAGGAGTGAAGCAGGTGTTTGAGAGTCAGGGGAGTGCAGGTAGAGTTCTCCTGCACAAAACTGTGCAGAAAACACCTGTAAAGGACTAAGAAGATTTTTTTTACAAAGCACTTTGAAATGAGGCAGTGGTGTTTCATGTGTCTCAGAAGAAAGCATGTATTAGACTTCACTCTCCCAGCTCCGTAACATCATTTGATAAGGGGAGATCTAACTAGCAGGTGGAATCAGACATGACTAAATTGGGGAGAAAACTAAAAAAGGTATTTAATGAAGTGTTTTGTTTCACATTATTTCCATTTAGTTGTCTAAACTAAAGAAATGGTCCAACACGAACATAAAGAGAGATGAGAAGTTCCCCCAGATCATGCAGCATCTCAGAAAGTCTCTCTGCAACTCAGACTACATCAAAATGAAGAATATGATCAGCAGCCTGACTTTAATGCAGATATATCTGACCACGCTGCAACGCCAGGCCGCCACCCTGGACAAGTGAACAACACACACCCACGCACACACACTCACACTGCACTTAATTGTCCTTCAGAATGTAATGATAAAATACATTTTTAGGTTTGATATGATTTTGCAGCATGTTGTGCAATACAGTGGTGATATAATAGTGTAACTGAGCCATAAACAGCACAGAAATAAATAGAATGCACCCAGATGTGTAAGCTCCCACCACACTCACTCAACTACTCAACGCTTGTAAAATATACAACCCCATTTCCAAAAAAGTTGGAAAGATAGAATGCAATGACATGTAAACCATATTTTTAAAGGAAAATACTACAAAGACAACATATCAAATGTTGAAATGTTGTAGAAATTTTATTGTTTTTGAAAAATATTTGCCAATTATGAATTTGATGCCAACAACATGTTCCAAAAAAGTTGGGACAGGGGCATGTTTACCACTCTGTTTCATCACCTCTTCTTTTAACAACACTCTTAAGTATTTGGGAACTGAGGAGACCAACTGCTGTAGTTTTGAAAGTGAAATATTTTTCATTCTTGTTTGATACAGGATTTCAGCTGCTCAACAGTTCGGGGTCTCCTTTGTTGTATTTTTCATTTCATAATGCGCCAAATGTTTTCAGTGGGTGACAGGTCTGGACTGCAGGCAGGTCAATTTAGTACCCAGACTTTATTATGGAGCAATGCTGTTGTAATACATGTAGAATGTGGTTTGGCATTGTCTTGCTAAAATACGCAATGCCTTCCCTGAAAAAGACGTTGTCTGGATGGCAGCATATGTTGCTGAAACATGTGTATATTGTTCAGCATTAATGGTGCCTTCACAGATGTGCATGTCACCCGTGCCATGTGCACTACTGCACACCTACACCATCATGAATACTGGCTTTTGAACTGTGCACTGATAACAAGCTGAGTGGTCTTTAGCCCGGAGGACACAGTGTCCATGATTTCCAAAAAAAATTTTTAAATGTTGATTTGTCAGACCACAGGACACTTTTCCACTTCACCTCAGTCCATTTTGAATGAGCTCAGGCCCAGAGAAGGTGGCAGCATTTCTGGATCCTGTTTATATTTAGTTTCTTCTTTGCATTTTAGATTTTTAACTGGCATTTGTGGATGCAGCGATGACTGTTTTCACAGACAGTGGTTTTCAGAAGTGTTCCTAAGCCCATGCAATGATTTCTACTACAGAATCATGTCTGTTTTTATTGCAGTGCCGTCTGAGGGCCCAAAGATTTTGACCAGAAAATACTAGTTTTCGGCCTTGTCCCTTACATACAGAGATTTCTCCAGATTCTCTGAATCTTTTAATGATATTATGTACTGTAGATGATGAAGTTCTTTGCTATTTTATGTTGAGAAACTCTTTTTTGTTGCACTATTTGCACTATTTGGTTGTGCAGTCTTTCACAGAGTGGTGGACCCCTTATCATCTTTACTTCTGAAAGATTCAGCCTCTCTGAGATGCTCTTTTTATACCCAATCATGCGACTGATCTGTTGCCAATTAAGCAGTGTTTTTTTTTTTTAGCATTACACAAATTTACCAGCCTTTTGTTGCCCCCATCCCAACTTTTTTGAAACATGTTGTTGCCATCAAATTCAAAATGGGCATATATATTTTTCAAGAAACAATAACATTCATCAATTTCAACATTTGAAATGTTGTCTTTGTACTATTTTCAATGAAATATAGGGCTTAAATAATTTGCACATAATTTGTTTTTATTTACATTTTGCACAGTGTCCCAAATTTTTTGATAGGGTTGTATGTTTGTTTCAAAAACATATCTTAAAATAAACACCTATAAATTTTCAGCGTTGTTACATATTACTGTTACATCAAAAAGCAGCATTGAGAAATGATGTTTTTAAAGGAGAAGAATAAATTAAAGACAGAAAAGGCTGCTTTTTGCTGTAGACATTAAAGGCTTAAATAGTGAAATCTCTGCTTACTGTAGTTATCCTTCATTCTATTTCTTACCAGTCAGATCTGATGTCTGTGTTTTATACTCCGTTATAAAATCTATTTTGTCTTGATTAAACATCGTTTGACAAGTAAATAGGTTATCATTTAGCTTTACAGATCTATGATGAAGACCTACAGGTCCTCAGTGAGCTGCTGGAGCTGCAACAGGAGGAGCAGAGAGAGGAAAAAGAGAAAGAATGAAATACAACATAATCTGCAACATCGTACTGCAGTATTTCACCAACATCCACTGATAACAGGCCATTCAGTTTACAAACCCAATTCCAAAAATGTTGGGACAGTAAGTAAAATGCAAATAAAAACAGGGGGCAGTGATTTGTAGATTCACTTTGATGTGTATTTAAACACTAACAGCACAAAGACAAGATAATTAGTGTTTTAGCGTATAAACATCATTGTTTGCCAAAAACCTCAACTGAGTACCTGTGACCTTCGACCTCTTAGGCTACACTGCATTGAAAATCGTCTTGCTTCTGTGATGGATATCACCACATGGCCTTGGTAGACAAAAAAAATCTGCTTTTAAAAGTGGATCATTTTGTGTCTTCAGTCTCCAAGTGTTTATTAAGTGCTGTTTAAAGGAAAGGTGATGTAACACAGTAGTAAATGTGCTCCTGTGCCAACTATTTTGGAAAAAGATGCAGACATCATATTTGGAATGATTATATATTTGTCAAACATCAGAATTTATTAATCCCTGCTGTCTGTTTTTATTGGCATTCCACTTACAATCCCAACTTTTTTCTGAACTGGGTTTGTACATTAAAGTAACATTAAAACAGCACACGCAATGAACTCTAACTGAATTGTGCATTCATTTCCTAACTGTAATTTTAAAGGGTTCATATAACAGAAAACTTCTATTGAAATAAAAGACTTATTGTTCACTGCCCAGTGTTTACAGGGGTGACAAAATCTTAAGGCCTTTTCACAGTTTTCCCAGACAAAAATAAACAAATGAATAATTCAAAAGCGTCACATTTTGAAATCTTACACATTAACACCAATTCTGTCTTTTAGTCAACGCTGAATCATCAACTTTAATCTAGCAAATCTACACCTGCACATAAAGATTGACATCTTGTATGTTTTCTATCCATATCTTGCCTAATCTGTAATATATATATCGATATTCATTCTTCTTTGTACCCTGCATCTCATTCATCTACCTCTGTACACTGACAATGGTGCAATACTGGTGTATAGTAATGTGTATACAGTGTACCTGTGTACATATTTAGAGTCTAATGTGTGTGTATATGTTTCTTTCTTATTTTTTTGTATTTAAATACTACAAGCTTGTTATGCACCTACATTTTTCACTCACCTATGCACTTGTGTAAATGTGATGTGACAAATGTAATTCGTAAATAATAACACAAAAAGAACAGCGATAAGACTGCATGGAGTCGGGCAGCCTATGAATCAATGAATAAATGGTTAGACATAAAAGCACAAGCAGCAAACGTTCACTTTGTCTGCATAATTGAAAGAAATTTGTCTCTAAATTTTACCACACCAGCATTTTTCCCAAACATAAAAAAACCCTTTATTTTAATGAAAAAATTGTTCCACACCACTGAACAAAATCCATTATTGTCATCATGGAACTCTGAATAATAAATCATTAGTGATGAGATTTTAATATGCAGTGAGGACCTACATTACAAACCAGTGTTTTTTTTTTGTTTTGATTTGTTTCATAGTTGGAAAATAAATAGCATGAGATCAACAAAAGTAAAACAAGATTCACAAAAATAAACGAGATCCATGAATAAATAATATGCACAAATATTTTTGTATCTCCCAAATAACTAATCACTTCACACATGTTTGAGATTCGCAAATAAATATTTTTCTCTCATTTGTTTGTTTGAATTGATTTTCTTTGATTAGAAATAGCATGACTGACAAACCTTTGAAAACTGAAGTGTCACTTAAGTGGTGGTGTGTTAGTGTGTGTTGTGCTGGTCTGAGTGGATCAGACACAGCAGTGCTGCTGGAGTTTTTAAACACTGTGTCCACTCACTGTCCACTCTATTAGACACTCCTACCTTGTCAGTCCACCTTGTAGATGTAAAGTCAGAGACGATAGCTCATCTGCTGCTGCACAGTTTGTGTTGGTCATCCTCTAGTCCTTCATCAGTGGTCACAGGATGCTGCCCACAGGACGCTGTTGGCTGGATATTTTTGGTTGGTGGACTATTCTCAGTCCAGCAGTGACACTGAGGTGTTTAAAAACTCCAGCAGCACTGCTGTGTCTGATCCACTCAGACCAGCGCAACACACACTAACACACCACCATCATATCAGTGTTACTGCAGTGCTGAGAATGATCCACTACACAAATAGTACCTGCTCTGTGGTTGTCCTGTGGTGGTCCTGACCCCTGAAGAACAGGGTAAAAGGGGGCTAGCAAAGTATAAACAGATGAACTACAGTCTGTAATTGCAGAACTACAAAGTGCTCCTATATGGTAAGTGGAACTGATAGAGTGGACAATGAGTGTAGAAACAATATCAGTTTGTACAATTGGAATGTGCACAATACAAAATACTCTTTGAGAAATACGCACTCCAGAGTGATACTGACGGGTTTGGGTGGGTTACTTTAAAAATGTATTACATCACAGATTACTGATTACCTGTTAAAAAAAGGATTGTAATTCAGTCCAAAGGATTACTATATAATATTAATGTGATCTGATTACTTCCCATTACTTTTAGATTACTTGTCTTTTTAAAGTCATAAAAATTAAACAAAGACGAGAAAAATAGTTAAAATAATTTCTCCAAGGCTTTTCCATCAAGAATTTAAGACAGGGCAAACACGAAAAGGCATAACATTATGACCACCTCCTTGTTTCTATGCCCAAGGCTAACAAAGTATGCAGAGAAACAGATGAACTACAGTCTGTAATTGTAGAACTACAAAGTGCACCTATATAGTAAGTGGAGCTGATAAAATGGACAATGAGCGTAGAAACAAGGAGGTGGTCATAATGTTATGCCTGATCACATATATCCAATTGGCCAAATCTAAGTGTAGCAATATATGGAAGTAATTCAAACAAAAAGCTGGCAATTTTTTACAGTATAATTTGTGTGAGTTTGTGTTTACTTGTGAGCAGTGAAAAACATGAGGAGTTCAGAAATCAAGGCACAGCACCCCAGAAAAAATGAGCGATTTTAACAGGAAAATTAAAAATTGTGGTTCACTGAGATTAAAAGCTTCGATACTAAAACACAGTGAAACAAGTAATTGCTGTAGAATGATTCAGTCCATTGACTTCAATACGCAATACAATATAGTTACTACAACTTACTATACTGCTCTCCTGGGATTTTGCCCTATTTGTTAAAAATCTGTTGCTCAAGTTAAAAGATCAGTCTGGTAGTAACCATATTTGGGACCCCTCATCAACAGTAATTATAAATTGAGGTCTTTTTGAAAACTCTGGCTTTCATGTGTGTTCTATCTGCTGAAAGGCTGTACTGGCTCATAAGATTTCCTGTTGGTCCGTCTGGCTCAGACTTTGGCAATCAGTTCTCAGCTTTCAAAAACTGGGAGTGGGAGCTGATCATTTAGTTACAAATAATAACACTACACATATTAGGACACTGTCAGTGGGTCCAACCTTTTGACACGTCTATAACTTAGGAGTAATTCAGCTAGTTTACATTGTAGACCATGTAGTTACTGAATAATAAGCATAATAATAAGGAATGTAAAAGGCCTGGGATTTGAATGGGTTAACCACACATGGCTGGCTGGTTGTCTTTGGTTTAGAGCACACATTCTGTTAACCCTAATTCAGTTTTCAGAGCTGAATTAATACAAAGAGGCGATCAGCAGAGAAAGCCAGCTTACTAGGTAGCTGTTTCTTTGCATTATAAACTCCGATAACAATCATTTCACATGTTCTCCACAAGACCTGGCTGTGTGTTAGGGTGTTTGTTTCTAACAAAATAAGAATATTCAAGCTCATTTAAATTATGCCAGTAGATACATTCACTCAAAACCTTGTAGGAAAATGTCTTCTGATCTGATGAGACCACAGCTGAAGTGTTTAGCCCTAATTCCAGGAGATGTTTGGTGCAAAGCCAACACAGCTCTTCACCTAAAAGCATCGTGGGGCAGCATTTTGTTAGAGAGCTGCTAAGATATTTTGGCACAAAAACTGCTGTCCTCTGCCAAAAAGCATAAGGAAAATGTCATGTGTTTAACATTACAATAATCCAACACACACAGCCAGGGCAACTAAACTGCTAAATGGCCTGTATGCTCCATGGGCAGCTGGTCTTAGGGTAGTCCCAAACAGCTCTGAAGCTGCAATAGAGTGCTCCTCTTTAGAAAAGATGGCATTCAAAAAGAGAGAAAGGCAGTTATCTATGGAGGGAAGCAAAATTCCCCTCCATAATGTGCCATGCCTAGAGTTAAATCATAGAACTTTGTCAAATTCCAATAAAAAGTTATATGTTTATCTTCCAAACTAATTCTTTGCCTTCTTTAAACCCTATCAGACATCTTCCATTGACATTTTTCAAATTGTCTGCATAATTAAATTATTAAGAGGTAAACAAAGAAATATTAGAAAAACTTATAGACTCAGGTTTCTTTATATTGATGGTCATAGGAACCAGGGGTTGCCATGATTTTAACACAAATATAGCCATTTTGCTTATTAGTTTCCTTAGAATGGAGTATTTCACATCAAACCACTCTGAATGACTTTGTTAACATTTTAATGAATTAATTATGCAGTGAATCGTGAAATAACAATGTTTTTTATTGTGTACTGTGACCCATTTCCGAGTCAAATTTTGCTCTGTGATGGGAGAGTGAGAGGGGAAATTTGATATCATTGGTCAGTACTATTTTCCCCTGAGCTCTGGAGCAAGTTAACAAAATCAAAACTCAGAAGACATTTTAGAGGTGGGCAAAAGTCACTACACCAAAGATTATGGCAAAACAATAACTTCGTCTGTTAAATGGTAAGGTACAGTATTGATTTCTGCAGATTTATCTGCAAATTACATCACAAATGGCGATCCAAGCACCTCAAACCTTATGGAGCCAGTATAGGCAGTTCAGCACACAGAACACAAATGATATGTGGAGTTTTTAGAATGTCTTCTATTTAAAATAACTGTTGAGGCTTTATGTCAAAAGGAAATTTCTGACAAATTTCACACATACTGACCTTTCGACCTTGATATGTTAAACAATGGCTTATTTTAAACAAATGATGAGTACAATTTTGGACTTGACATATTGGCATAGTTGTTGAACTCATTGAACAGAATTGTTCTACAATAGGGTCCTGGTCCTGGGGGCCAGCACCCTGCAGAGTTTAGCTCCAGCCCTTATCTAACACACCTGATCGTAATGAAGGCCTTTAAGGGCATCTTAATATTAGAGACATATGTCTACGATTTGTGATGGAATATGTTTTGGTAGACCTCCAGGACCAGGATTGGGCAGCCCTGTCTTATGACAATTACTTGTGTCCTTGTATTTTATTCTCAGAGTGGACCATTATGCTTATTTTTATTGAAAAATACTAAAATTTCCTCTGGAGCTCAAGTCCTAAACACACACACACACGCGAAATAATGCATGTGGTCAATGTGGATAATAAATTATAAGTATTTAGAGATATTAAGAGATAATTATGGAGCTATTTGAATTTGAAGGCATTTGTTTGGCCCCAGAACAGGAACTATGGCCCCATTATGGCTCCACATAAAAAGAAATCACTTGCTAAAGACTAATACAAAAGTCAGGTAAAACTGAAATTTCTGTCTTCACACTAAGGTTCCATATTTTAGTCAGCAGATGGCGCTCTGTCTCCTTTTAAGAAAAAGTCTCACAGGCCTAATTCTTCATCAACTTAACTTGCATTTAGATGCATAGCTCACAAAAAGCAACAGAAAAAGAATCTGCACATATCACATGGCTTAGTATCTGTCCTTAAATCTTCTGCATTTTATCAAAGCATAAATCTCAGGCTAAATTTATGTTACAGTCCTTAAAAGGGAATTCCATTAATTTATCATTAAGATGAAAAAGATTTGTAAATCATTAAGATGTAAACATAGCTGTTCAGAGTGGTTTGATGTGAAATGCTCAGAATTGTCAGAATGAGTCAGAATTGTGCACAGTGGTGGTGATAAGAACCTGAAGCATTTAATCCCTCTAAAATCTACATTAGAGGAAGTAATTGCATTAAATAGTTAAGAATACTTTGCTTGATGGCTAAGACATTATTGCATGCTCAGTTTGAGATAAGCTTTTGGTCTAAAACATACTTTTGTAATCTACTCACGGAGAGGTACATGCAGGCAAAGTAGTGCTCAAAGAAATCTTTTAGATTTCTTGCTATTTTACCATTATCAACACCAGAAGTCATATATAGGTTACTGATTGTTTTGGATAGCAAATAAAATAGCTACATTTGTGTTGTAGACTTTGTGACCCCTGGTTTCTATCACTGCTATTTTAAAGAAATTGGAGTCAGTAAGTTTCTGTAGAATTAATTACTTCACATCAAAATGCTCACAATGTCTTGTCTATATCTAAAAAAATTAATCATGCAGAAATTCTGAAAAGAATTATTATGTAATGTCTTTTTCTGATGTTCCCAAATTCCAGTTTAAAACAGTTTGATTTTGAGTAGGTTAAAAAAGACTTAAGTATCATTTAATCTTCATGTTGCATGACCTACAAAGAGGTTTCCTTCAATAACAATTATGTTTTATTCCTACATTAACTTTATGGCATATATGCATATTTTCTTGAAAAGGCTTTTTTTAGATGACTCATACTTAAACCATTTACGACCCATCATGTGAGAGGGTTTTTGATTCAGTGTCTGAAGTTTGATTCAGTGTCTTGTTAGGCGAATCCAAGTAAGTTCACAACGTTTATTCAGATTTCTGGCCACAGCTCCATACAGAAATATGATCAAACGGGCATTGGATCAATTTCGCAATTACGTATTTCGACAGTTTCACAGTTTAGCCTTCCTTAATGGTCTTTTTCAGCAGCGTTTTTTCCTTTTTTCAAGGTTAGATCAATTTTGTACCAAAAATATGCAATATCTTAGCACTTTGAGTTCAGTGAGTTGTTAAACATCAACAAACCCTGACAGCCATTTTTTCCACCTGTATTCTTACAAAGCGTGCATCCTTGCGCTGGCATTGGATAATAGTTCATACTAGCCAATCCTGTTTCAGGAAACGGGCGAGTGCTGGCCAATCCCAGAAGAGGAGGGCGGGTCTTGTCGAAAAACGGGTGGGGAGAAATCACGTTAGCTTCCATCTCTATGGAAAGCCGTCACGTGACAGAACTTTGGTCCAATGGAGAAGCTCGGCGAGCCGACACTGTAAATAAAACGGAGAGCCGAACTGTGAGGAGCTCTGAGGAGCCTGTGACTGACCGGCGGCGCTGTGAGACGGCGGACCTCACTCAAACAACCGCTTTGACCGTTGTTCTCGGGACGAAAGAAAAACGTGTCCGGTGTTTTTTCGGGAGGAAAAAAAAACCGCACCGAGCTACTTCACTCCACAGCCGAGACGAGCCCATCATCACCATGGGTGTCCTCGCGCAGCGGACGTTTCGCTTTCGCGCCTTTTTCGCGGCTGGTTAACCGTTAAGAAAAACAGTGTTTTGGTGGACGGTCACGGTGGGCAGCTGGTGGACACATTTCTTGGCCAGGGACGGGCACGTCCCTTTGGAAAATGCCCGGCAGGAACAGGTACAACCTTGTGGACGATGTGGCGGACTCCAGGGTGCCACTTCATAACGACGAGGCTTTTCAGCACGGAATACATTTCCAAGCCAAGGTAAAGTAACGATAACGGCGCAGCCTGCAACACTGCGGCGGAGCGGGTTCCTGTTGTCTGTCTTCAGTCAGCAGTCCAGGCTGAACTGTCCTCAGAAACAAATGGTCAGATTTGTAACGTTAGTACAGGCCACTGTTTTGAACTGCGGCTACGACAGCATTCAGAAACTAAGACAAACTACCGTTGGTCAGTTTATGTCTGTTCTTAAAGGAATGGTTAACGGTTCATGGATAAATATCAAATTTGCTATGAGTTATTAGGCTAATGTAATGTTCACATATACGTCTATGTCACCCAAAGTCTCCCGTTGCTTCTAATGGCCTTATAGCTACACTGCAAAACTAAAGAAGCAAACTTCAGATACTAAACGCTCAACTTCATGACTACATTTAGGATAAGCGTGAAATTCTGTAATATTGATTTTTCGGTAAACGTTTCCTTTAAGACGCCATGCATGATACCTACCTGTGCTTCTTCAATAACATTTAATTTGCCATAGCCATGCCCTGATACTCTTGTTTATGTGGATGGAGTTGCTTACAGGCTTCTAAGATGTTTCATTCAAATAAAATTTAGAAAGGAATATGTTAAATATTCTCACAGTCCACAAATCTAAGACTTCATCCAGCTTCATCCAACTCACTGTGTTAGTTTCTCCATGCATTTAAAACAACCAGCTCAACTTGAAGCCAAGATCTGGTCCAAAAAGTTGTGACATTTTTAGAGGTCAGCTGAATACTGCAGACCTTTTGTGTGAGCATCATCTAGTTATTACCCTATTAATAAAGCTAATATCTTAAAACAGGCGGTTACTAAGTGCTCCGCTGTGTGGGCCACACTGTACAAGAAGACTGATGAGTCTGTCTGAGGCCTACATCACCCAGCAGATTAAAAAAAGAAAGTTATGAACATATCTGTGAAGAAACTGATTATCTTTGTCTCCTGTTGAGGGAAAGGAATAAACAGACTCTCAAATGATTTCAGATAAGGGATTGGAAAGTTTCTTAACCTCTTCAACTCCTTGAGACCACCGGTGGTTCCAAAATGCACTTCGTCATATTTTTCATAACTTTCATATTTCATAAGCTACATTCAAAAGGTGGGTGTCATATGAGAGCTGTAACTGTCTTCTTTCCAGTCAAATAGATGGTTAATGTAATTTTAAACCCTTATAATAGAAGAAGCTGAACTCAATTTTTTTTTCTACTGAAAGTCGACCCATTTTTCCACAAATCTGGGCTATAAAGTATAAACAGATGGAGTCTCTTCAGTGATATACTCTGTAAAAATTATTTTTATAATATAATACAAAGAGCTTCTAAGATTTTTGGCTTTCAGCAGTAAATTGTAAGCATATAGCGATATGTGTATGATCATAAAACACATGTTCTGTTAATTTGAGGGGAGCTTTTACAAAAAATAAATAAATAAAAAAAATAAAAATTGACATTTATTTCATGCAGTTACTAAATAATTTGCCTTACCATTTGGTCATGTAAATTCAGATGGAAAAACCAAAATATACCCTGGAGAATAACACAGACAGTCGCATGAAATCCATCTGTTTTTGCCTGGGCCCAAGTCAGCCAGCCACACATTAATCATGTTAAAGGCTACTGTATTTATGTAGGTATAGTTCTCTGGTATGGTGTCACCCAAATACACAGACCACCGATGAGAAAAGATACACAAGTCATAAGCAAAATCACTCATGTTAAGTGTACACTGCTCAGCAGTGTAAGTGTCAGTGTAACACTGGTTATTTTACTGGATACAGCTGCTGCGCCAAGTCTGTTCCTCAGAGGTTCACATCTACTGGTATTAGTGCTGAGTACCTCGCTTTTTATAAATCTCCAGACGTTGCTGAGTGCCTCGGGAACCTCTAAGCCTGATATTTTCAGCAACCTAAGGGGCCTTATATAGCTCAAATTTGCGATGGAGGATTAACTCTGAGATGTCTTCTGTGCAAAAGCGGCAATTGCTGCCTGCGCAGCTTTGCCTCCTTTAAAGTTTTATTGCAGGGAGAAATTGCAGTTCTAGACCGATCCAAGGCCAGTTTTGCTGTGCCTCGGGTAATAAAATGTTTCGAGTCAGGTAAGACGATGGTAGATCTGTTTAAATTTGTATTTATCTGGAGCTCAGAATGTTTCATTCTAAATGTGACTGAACAGTGACTTCATAGATGAAAGCACTCTGTGTGCTCTGATATGTTTTGTTAATAGTGACTTGGACTAGTTTGAAGACTCTAATTCACCGTTCTCCACTTTGAAAACAAGAAAGATGTTGCAGGAAATCCTATTTCAGTGTTTGCTCATATATATTTAGTCTACAGTTGACAGAATAAGGCTGTGTTTTCCCTTTCTTCTCAAGGACAAGGCTTTTGACTCAACCCTTATTAAGTCTTAACGTACGTGTGTGGTGTGTGTGTGTGTCAGGGCTCCTGTGGATCCTTAAAAAGTCTTAAAATAGATTTTTAAAAATGTAAGATCTACTGTATAAGGTTTACAGTTAGAGGGCTTCAATTCCTAAATGATGCCTGAAAGTGATGATGAGTTGAAAAGGCATTGGGCTGTGTCAGCTTCAAGATGTGTTCTTGAACCACAGATTTGTTGGCATCTTTTTGCTCTTGAGTGTGTGCAGATTCTGTTCTTACTTGCAAACAAATCCCAAATAAAAAAACAAAACATTGGTGAAATCTTTATGAAAACTGCGCAAGTCAATTTTAAAAAGACATTTCTTCTTAAGAATGGTTGGTGAATGAGACACGTTGTGTTAAATACTAGGGATGTAATGATAAGCAAATTATACAATATGATATGTATTGTTTTTGCATCATGATACAGAATGTTTTTGATACAGAATTAAAAAAGAAATGGTAACATACCTTTCAGATGCATTCATTCATTCATTCATTCATTCATATTCATTCATTGGTAATTCCAAATTCTATTTTGGTTGTCCCAAAACAACAGCAGTGCTTTTTATTGTGCCATTTTTTAGAAGACATATAATTAAAAAAAATAACAAAAGTGCAAAATCTGTATTACATGTTGCACATGTGTGTTTGGTAAACATCTGTTATTATGTGTCATATCTGTTATTATGTTGAGTGTTTTACTTATTAGCGCAGGTATTTGCAACTCACACTGAGCAACGTTGGCACACAGTCTCTGTTCAAGTCTACCACTCTTTGCCCATCGCTGTTATATTCGAGTGGGAAACTGAAGTGTTCTCACACAGAGGATAAATGTTAGGGTGATTTTACTTGTTCCAGCCCAGTCTTGCTATCTCTGATCATCATTTCAAACAGTTTGGCTAATCAAGCCAAGGTAATCTAACGGGTAACCAAACTCATAGTACAGTGTTTGTCCCAGGAGCTGTACAGCAGAGTTTTTTTGTGGTTATCACTTTTAGGAATATCATGAACTGTGTTAAATTTAACTATAGAAACTATTCCTGGTATCACACATGTCTTGTCTTGCAACCTCTGTAATGAAAAAAATTGAGTATTATCTTGCATATTGTGACACCTCTATTACATAACAGTCATATACAAAAGTTTGGGCAACCCTGGCTAAATGACGTTTTGTTGATTTTCTAAGTGAAAATAAGTTAACGCATCCTCTGCATTCTCTACAAAAAAAAACATAAAATGTGGTCTATGCAGAAGTTATGGTACATTTTATATTTTATGTTTTATTTTTTCTGATATGTGACAGTTTGTCATGGAGAATGGACATCAATTACGCCATCTGATGCACTTCCTTTGTTTGAACACCAAAGTTTCCAAACGAAAACCATGGTCAGAAACAGACCACAGATAAAGGGCTAGAGAATAGCAGAACTGATAAAGTGAAATGCACTGAAAGACTATGTGAGGCTTTTGCATTTTCAAAATGTTTATCCATGTTTGCTTTTTGATTTTCACCAGTTTGAAGTAAACAGATATTAACATGTTACATATTTACGTTCTTATGTGATGTTATAAGGTGGATGTAGTCATTTTTGTTGAGGTTTTTGTTTGTTGAGGTTTTAAAAGGAGCCACCCAGTATATGTGAGTAATTTTCATATTTTCATTTGTTTTGCAGTATGTTGGTAGTCTGGATGTCCCAAGACCTAACAGTCGTATGGAGATTGTTGCTGCTATGAGGAGAATCAGAGTAAGTTATTTCCTTCATCGGAAGTTTGTGTGTTGTGTAATAGATTTTTTGGGTGCAACAGTAACAGAACACAATACGCTACATAAAATTGCACACATATTTACACACATACACAGTGCAAAGGCATCATCATCATGCACGAGCTTAACAAACTGCAGATGACAGTATCAGCTGAAATGTTGACATTGACTGGTGTGTGCTATGTGGGTATTGTAATCATGTGAACATTATCATGTCTGCAGAACTTTCACTGGTGTGTAGGCCTGGGGATTAATTCAAACTTTGTTGATAACACCAATACCGACACCTTGATTTTGATCTGATTCTCCAGCAATTCTTTTTCTGATGCCATATGCAGTTACAAGTCATATATTGCTGTAAAATTAATATAATATAATAATATTAATATTATATTTAGACACAATTAAAAGTATATATTATATATAAAAATATACACTACCGTTCAAAAGTTTGGAATCACTTGTCATGTTAATAATTGCTAATATATTTTTCAGTTATAACTGTATATGCTGGGTAGAAATACTGTAAGCTGGACACTTGAGGTGCACAATAAGTTTTATTTTTATTGTTATTAAAGTGTGAATTTCTGTGCTAAACACATCGTCAAGAGCTGTGGTGACAGAAGAGATCATGCTGACACAAAATGTAAGAGGCCTAATGAGTGCTTCTCTATGCTGGGATTGAACCTTCCTAACTTAACCATTAGGCTAAACAGCGAACTGCAAAATGCAGATGCGCGTAGCTCAAAAACTACTCCATCCTGAACTACGAACCTGTAAAAATGCTTTAAATATTAAGATTGTTCTCTCACTCAGTACTGTGTTTTTTATATTTTGTTTTTTGGTCAAAGGAGAGGTTAGTTAGATTCTGTTTACACATCCAAACCAAAAAGTCTATATTTGCGTCACATCCAGTCAGAGGCACACTATTTATCCGACAGCTTTATCAAACATTGCATTTTATGTCAATATCGTACAGCCCTACTGGACACCAGAAGATATTTTAAAGTTGTTTGAAAATCTGTGGGGCAGTATATAAAAAATATTGTCTTAATACAGGATTTGATCTCCATTTTTCAAAATGCAGGGTTTTCTGGATGATAATTTTATTATAACTCCATTCTCAGCGTTTTACAGGTTTCTTAGTAACTATAGAATCATCTACAGCTCTGTTCATAATTCTGGACACGTCTATAATTTCCTACAGCTTCCTGCAACATTATAGTAGAATCATTTTGTACATGAATCCGTAACAAAATTGGTTTTGTATTACTGAAAACAGTGATTGCGAACATTTGAGTGGTAGTATATGTGTACATCTGTTGTTAGGTAATTTCATGACACATACTTTTTGTTTACATATTTTAAGGTTAAATTTGTTTAGCTTCTTGGTATTAATACACACTGAAATCAGTTCGAAAAAAAATTGGTTCCGAACGTCATACCCAGCTTACTCATCTTTTTTGATCATGCTGACGTTAATGATATGGAATGTAATTGAGACAGACTATTAGCAGTGTAGATTTTGGAACAAGCATGCTTGTTGGCACGCTGGCGGCGACTGACATATTAAAATTTGATACTAAATAACAATATTTTGGTTTTTGCTAGTATTTGTAGTTATGGGCCATTTGTAATTTGGAAGGTACCATAAAAGGAATTCGATACCCAGTCCTAGTGGTGTAGTATTGGGTTATTGTTTGTGTGAACAAACAATCTCATTGTTATTTTTTGTTTCACAGAAGCAAATTGTGAGGATTCTTGTTGCACTATGATTCATGAGTAAATATTTATATGTAGACCGGGAGGATTCAGTTTCAGTCCTGGAGGGCTGCTGTCCAGGACAGTTTGGTGATTTCCCTGAACCTGGCAATTAATAGATGAATTGAGCCAGGTGTGTGGTGAGCAGGGAAATCACCAAAACTATGCTGGACACTGGCCCTCTAGGACCGAAAATTAATATTCCTTATGTAGCCCCTCTGCATCAGCTACTCCACTCAACGCGTTTATGAGCTTGTGACTGCACGTATGAGCAGATGTTTGTGTTCGACAGCTTAATCATGTTTATGGTATTTGCTGTACATATGGCTTTATGAGTAAAAATCCATCTTTAACACATAATGATGAATAAAATAGAGATTACAACTCAGTGGACACACACATATTGTAATCCTTGTTGAGAATAGAGTCACTGAGTAATTGGGCTCTGTCCACGAGGGAATCCTTTGGCTGCAGAAATTAGGGATGACTGTTGCTGTTTTGGTTGAGTAGTCACTGTGTGGATGTGTATGAAGAATATGTCTCTTTCTGTCTACCAAAAAGTATGAGATGTATGAGTATTTCTCTGTGTAGTCTTATCTCCCTCTCTCTTTCTTTCTCTTCCTTTTTTCTTTTCTTTTCTCTAAGAGTTCAGAATGAAGGGCATCTCTGTCTGTTAATTAGATTGGATTTGCTGCTTGATCGCTTGTCTCTGAAGCAGGAATTGCTGGGTGTGTACGCGGGTGTGTGTGTGTTGCTTGTTAACTTCAGAGAGGATGTCAGGAGATCAGAGGGCCTCTGCTCTAGATTTTTCTTACACCTCTGTACCTTTCATGTTTCTGCTATTCATCTTCATCTATCTTTGCTCATAAAAAAACAAGCATGGTCAGTAAGAGCTATGTTATGACTGGTTATAACGTTATTAGTTATAACTATCAGTAAAAATAGTCAGGTTATTATAAACACTTATTGCTGTTTCACTATATTATTTAAAGGTAGTTACATAGGTACATAATTAACTACATAGCTAGTAACACAGTGATCTACATTTACATTTGATGCACTGCGATTTGTTCCTTTTGCTATCCTGTGCTGGTCAGCACGGATGTTTTCAAGCAGTTTCAGTGGCAGCTCTGTTGCAGCTTAGACCTACATTCTATACAGTCTTTAACATACATGCTTTTTTAGCATTAACTGTTTTAATGAAGATCTTTAATGGAAATCACATGCTAAATAATAGGGATGTATTGGTACGGATACTGGTATTGGGTATCAGCCCGATCCCATGCTCATTTATTTGTACTTGACCTGTTAAAAATCCAGATATGTGATGTAAGCCTAGTGTATGCTGCTGCGCTAATAAGCAAAGGGGTCTAGCTGGCAGTGAATGAGGGTCTGCTCGTACAGAGAAGTGTTTCTGACACTGTGACATTGGTCACTTTAAACATTCTGCCTGGTGAAAATTCCAGCCATGAATACACCATGAATACACGCGATTTTAGCCTGTTTTTAAATGCACACAACCACTTCCCCAATACAGGTGGAGACACAGCAACATGGAGGTGAAAAAGTTGACATTTGCCACAAAAGTCTGTAAATGCTGACTTTACTCAGTTTGACTGAATAGAATTAAGAGGTATAAACATTAATACGGTGAGTTCTAAGTTGTCTTTGTAAAATAGCCTGTAGAGAGACTGTTTACCATGTATATTTCAGTGCATAGTGTAGTTTGCCAAGCTGCTGTAGCAGTTTCTCAGCGTGTTAGCTCAGTACTTGGATATGTGGTGTGTTAATTTGAATGAAACAGCTTTATTGATGGTACGTAGACAGAACTGTCTGTAGGGGCAAAAAGACTCCAGCAAGACCTAAAACTTGACAAGTGAGCCCCTCGATTACATTAACCTTG
Organism: Colossoma macropomum; assembly: GCF_904425465.1. Lineage (NCBI taxonomy): Eukaryota > Metazoa > Chordata > Actinopteri > Characiformes > Serrasalmidae > Colossoma > Colossoma macropomum. Next base: position 3,810,643 of record NW_023494794.1, read on the forward strand.
GCTGTGATTCCTGCTGTCACTATGCTACAGAGGCTGTTGTTGAAAAAGGCAGCTGAGGATCAAAACTATGAAACTTACTTTACTTACAGCTATACAGAAGTGCTTTTCTGATGTGGAACAAAACCCGCTGTTCTCCACTGCAATGCTCCCGATTAAAGGTAATTAATGTAGCATAGCTAGCTAATGCACGGCTAGATTTAAATAATTTAACTTTTAAGGTACATTGCACTCATTTACACTAACAACTATTTAATTCTAAGTAGGTTACTCAGTGTGGTACCATAAAATGTGTACATGTAATTGGTCTGGAAAAAAAAATGGTATTGATGCATTTCCACTAAATATCATCAACATCTTATTAGGAGTCGACTGATAAATTTTTTTCAGGGCTGGTACTGATAGAGATTATCAGTTTATCAAGATCACCGATAACCGATATTTGGGACCGATATTCATTTACCATAATTGGTACACAGTAAAACTATGTAAAGCCTACACTAACCAAATACATAGAACGGTAAATATATTACAGTGAAAGTATTACAGTAAGCCTCTGAGCAGTCATGCAGTAAAAATGGTCACTACCTTGTAAAAAGCAACAACAGTGAGGAAATATGAATGGTACTGTGTTTATTTCATTTTGTTCTTCAGCCAAAATGTATTTCATGCGATAACAAGCAGTATTTGGACGTGTTGAGTGTACCAGATATAGGCTGTTCCTCGCTGCATGATACGATGGAAACGGCCTGTACAGTCTAAGCAGAGAGGTGGAACTTTGGAAGTAGCGAGAAGCTGCTGTCTATACTTTAAAATGACCAGAAATTATGTATAACTTATTTATTACATGTAAAATGGTACATTATGATTTTACAAATAGTTTACGGCTTTCTGGAGGCTTGTCTGCATTGCTGGCCCACTGAAGCTCCACTGTAGGCGCTCACATTCTGAATGTGTTCAAATTACTACAGAACAGCGTCTCTGCTCTGCACACAGAACCCTCACTCTCAAACACGTGATGTTTCGGGCAGGACTCGAGCTGCATGCGTGTCACGTTTGTCTGGCTTTTTACCTTTCCTCTTGCTGTGGAAGTGATGGCAGTGCTTTTTTACTTCCTCCCACATCTCTCACAAACACTGAAAAGCATGTTTGATTAGATTTACTGGACACGAGCGGGACACAGAGACTGTACAGAACTGCTGGTTGGCTGTACTCGATGAGTCATCCACATTTCAAGCAATCCAGTATGGCTGTAGGCGGGGCATTGAGCCAGAGTACAGAGGTGTATTTTTCGATTGCAGTTGTGTCAGATATGCGCATAAATAACAAAAAGTGCTTTTTTGCCAATTCCGATTATTGGAAAAATCGAGCCGATTATTGGTCGACCCCTACAACTTATTTCACCTCTAGTTTTCAAAGCTATTAGATCCTGCTGTTTCTTGTCTTAAAATTATGCACCCAAAAGCAACTAGCATGCTATTAGCACCCCTGCTGGAGAAACTCCAGAGTGCTACACATCAGCACTGAGGTCCAAACCCGCACACCCACTTTACATATTATAGAAATTGCTAACGTTTTCCATTGAATCTAAGTGCTCTGGAGCTCAGCTATGGAAGCCTGTGGCAAACCATTACATTTTACACTATAACATTTTTCATAATTTTACAAGTCATCTGAACCGTCAGGACACCTAATCTGTGTGGAAATTACTGAGAATTTTCCGCAGACAGTATGTTGCATTCTGAGAAACCCACAGTTTGGTTTTCTCTGTTTGTTTCAACAAGTTTTCAGTGAGATGGTATATAAGTTTATACCATGTTTTGGTATAAACCTGCAGAGAACCACAACTTCTGAAAGTTAAGATGAAGGTCTGAGAAAGTGTAAACAGGGATAATAACTCAGACTTGGTTAATTTAATGATGTTTGTCTCTGCTGATGTTTTCTAGGTTACTGGCATCCCTCCGAGAGAATGTGTGTCTTGTACAGTTTTTCTTTTTTAGGTTGTGCTCTGCTGTTCGTAAACATTGGTGACTTATATGTGTGCACATTATCTTGTATTTAGGTTTGGCCTGTCCCTCCAGTCCTCCCCGCAGCCCCCCATGTTCTTTCTTCTCCTTTTTTTCTTTCTTCTCCTTTTTTTCTCTTGCTTTCATTATTGGTGGGTAAATGAGGTCTTTTGAGCTCATTGAAACACAGTGGAGATATTTTAGGCTTTAGAAATTTAGGTATGCAGAGAAGCCTCCCATTCCCAACTCCTTTGGTGGTGTGTATGCGTGTCTGCAATGATCTGAATACCCAAACAGTGGAAAACAAACTTCTACGACATAGACTGGCCCTGTTTTGACACATAGGAATAAAAATGACCCATTAAAAACCTTTCTTTTGAATAAGTAAATAAAATATGTGATGGTTTCACAAGCTCATTGCCTGAAAGATGGCAGTTTTTGAGTTAGCAAGAAACTGTCAGAAGCCCATTGTCTGTTTTTGCTCGTACGTACAGTGGCCCACATCTATCAGATTTCTTGGAGTAATAATACTGATCCAGGATCAGCTTATTCTTTTTATCTAACGTTTAGTAAAATTCCATGACCTTATAAAACCTGATCAGTGCTCAGTGCTAGATTAGATCAGTGTTCTTACTGAAATGCTTGATAAATGTGGGCCATTGTCGGTAAACAAATATTAAGACACGTTTGATGTTGTTATTTAATATACTTCCAGTGCAGGTCAAATTTACACAATACAAAAAAAATGTCTTTACTTAGAAATATAAATTAAAAAAGTATTTATTCAGTATGCAAAATATTCTCGCTGATATTTGATATTTTACTATATACGTCAGTGTCCCAACTCTAGCTACTATTGTGATGAACCTGGGAAAACAATAATTTGAGACATATTGCTTTGAGCCATGTGTCCATATTCCATGAGATAAGAGTTACTATTAGGACTTGGTCCTGGCATTAGAAGAAGCTGTAACAAAGTAATCCAGAGTGGCTTGATGTAAAAACGTTCATCATAGAGAAACTTACAGACTCAGATTTCTTTGCAGTGGTGGTAACAGGAACCAGGGTCTACAGTGTCTGCAACACAAACAGAGAATTTTATTTGCTATCCAAAATGACCAGTGAACAAACATGTCTTCCGAGTTTTACATGCAAATCTGAAAAAAATCAAAAGAAAAGTTTCATTGGGTTCCTATTTTGCCTTTCAGTGGCCTGCATGTACCTCTTTATCTGCATGTATGTTATGTTTAAGGCCAAAACCTTATCTCAAAACTATCATGAAACAATGATTCAGGCACATTTTCGTGATCATTTCATTTAATAACTTTCTATGCTGCAGCTGTTAGAGGTATTAAACTATTCAGATGTCTGGTTCCTGTCGCCACTTCTGTGAACAAGACTGACCCTATAATTCTCTCTAAAATGACATTTCACATCAAATAACTACAAAATTTCAATTTAATTTCTGCAGAGATTTAAAAAAAATGTGTGGAATTCCTTTTTAAAGTTCATAACTTTCTTTGAAACTTGAGTGAATAAACTGTACATATTTCTGACAGTGATTTTGAGACTTTTTGAAAACTCAGGAAATGAGAATGAAGCATTGTATGTGTTTCTTTCTTTTCCTTTCATACTTTTACTTATCTTTCTCGCTAGAGACTCTGGGGTGAAAGTTCAGAAGGTAAAGGAGCTCTTAACCGCACTTTAATGACACTTCCTTGTTAGTTGTCTTTGGATTTAGAGCTAAAAATAACCAGTGAAAGAAGCCCGTTCCCAGTGGAATAAACAACAAGTAGTCCTGTCTGTCCATATATGTCTCCTCTTTTTGTGTATACCTCTTTATTGTGCAATCTACGAGTCCATTCTCATTTATTTTATTTTATTAGAAAAAAGTTGCTTCTGCAACATGGGAATACTGCATAGACACATGATGGAGAGGCTATGATTGTTTTGTGAGTTAATTTCTCACCGAATCTGATTGTTCGAGCCAAGCCTTGAGTCACCGTGGGTGTGCATCTGCGTGCCTGAACTTTTAAAACATGAATGAGAAATGTTATTATGGCCTTGTCCCTTAGGGGTGAGCCATATGTAGAACTTGTGTTCTGTTAATAATGCATAGCTTGCATTATGGGTGCTTTGATTGTATTGAAAAGTGTTCTTGTCAGGTGAAATACAGTTCAGTGTAGGTATTAGTCTGACTTCATGACATTTTTCTATTAAGTTCTCAACTTTTTCATTAATTATTTAAGTTGATGTAACTTTCAGATTCACTTTCATCATTTTATGTTGCATTTATATTAAGTTGGAGTAAGTGATAAAATGCACATTGCCAACTTTGAAAATCCAGCCCAGTACTGCTAATGTTTGCTCATATGAAATGTGAAAGAGCCAAAAAGTCTTGTGAAATGTATTGAAATGTTGAAGCTTTGCTCTCTTTTTTATTGCTTAATTAGTTAAGGAAGCCAGACTAACAACTAACTTTACAAACCATTTAACAGGTTTGGGCTAAACAGGTGACCATTAGCAGATGTGCTACTTCAGAAACTTAGCTTACTACCCAGTTTTAAGACTTTACAGATTTTTTACTCTCTAGTACATTCAGAACTTTTTAACTTTTTCATGAATGTACAATGACTTCATTTCGAATTCACTTTCATCATTTTATGATGCATTTTATGTTAAGTTAAGCGAAGTAAACATTTCCAACTCTGAAAATCCAGCCCTGGACTGCTAATAAACTGTCCAGTTAGTTAGCTCACTGCTCAGTTTTATTATTTTTTTAATTAATCGTTTGTTCCAGCCCACCAATTAAGAAATGATTAAATAGTGACTGTCTTAGGTAGTAAAAGCAGAAACGGCTGAGAAAATTGGGGATAAAAAGAATGCAGTAATAAACAGGTTTATTCTGAGGCTCCTATTTTATCAAATTGCCTGCCAGGGCTTTCTGTCAAAGCAGAAGTACAGTGCTGTGAATAAGTTTTTGCTCCTTTCCCAGTTTCTTCTATCTTTGTATATTTGTCACACTTGGATGTTTCAGATCAAACTACTTTTAATGTTAGACAAAGATAACCCAAGTAAACACAAAATGCTGCTTTTAAATGATGATTTCATTTCACTGAAGGAAAAATGCTGTTCAGCCCTACTTGGCCCTATGTGAAAAAGTAATTGCCCCCTTAGCTACTAAATTTACTGTTAACCAAATTCAGTTGACTGTTGGGTTCAATTTCACAGCCACACACAGGCATGATTACTGCCAGACCTGTTGAATCTAAACATCACTTAAATAGAACCTGTCTGACACTGTGAAACAGGCTTTAAGGTCTCAAAAAGGGTCTCAATATGCTACAAATAAGTGCAGGTGCAAACCACGCTAACTGGTACTGAAGTGTGAATGACTAATATTTTCCAGATTCCACATTTCGCTGGGCCTAGGCTAGTGTTAGAAATCAATATTATAACAGGTTTATCTATATATTGTTAAGTTTTGATTTCACTGTTTTGTATAATAAAATTGATCAGATTTACTTTTGCTGTTAAAAATGTTTCTTAACAAAAAAAGAAGGGACATCCCAGAATATAACCCACTGTTAATAAGTAGCACAAGTTACTGCAGAAGCAGCTCCCAGTGACAATAAAAACGTGTGTGTTGCTGGTTTAAAAGATATCGTTCATTTGATTTTTTTGGACGGTAAAGTTTTCTTAATATGTGCAATTTCGGTCTTTCAGACTAGACTAATGACAATTTTGTGGCCAAATAAAAGTTGACAGTCTACTACAACTAGGACTTTTAATGAATTGCATATTTATTTAACAAAGATTAAGTCCCAACTCGCACTCTGTCACTGTGTTTGCTCCCACATCCACTTTAGGGGGCCGTCACTGAATTACTGGTGAATTATTGACTTACTGGTGCCTCAGATACACAGATATACTACTCATACCATGTCAGTGTCACTGCAGTGCTGAGAATGCTCCACAACCCAAGCAATACCTGCTCAGTGGTTGTCTTGTGTGGAGTCCTGCTTTTGAACAACATAGTAATGGAACTGCTAGCAATTATGCAGAGAAACAGATGGGCTACAATCTGTAATTGTAGAACTACAAAGTAGCAGTGGGTGGTATGCCCACACGAGGCTTGTATAATTTACATAGAAAAGCACTGCCAATCGAATATGACATTCTGGAGCAGCCGCACATGAGCCTAAGGTCATTATGACCAATGCCAAGCATCAGCTATAGGGGTGTAAAGACCTCCAGCATTGGGCTGTATAGCATTGGAACCTGCAGTACTCTAGAGTGGAGATCCAATACCTTTGGGATTGGAATGGAGTTTGTGATCCAGAACTAATCAACGTTGACTAATGCTTTTGTGGCTGAATGCAATCAAATCCTCACAGGAATATTCCAACGTCTTGTGTAAAGCTTTATCAACAGAGTAGAGGCTGTAACTGCATTAAAGGGGAGACAAACTCCCTACTGGAACCCTTTATTTCAGAAATAAATGTCAGATGATCAGGTGTCTATATCATCAGATGTATCCTTCCGGGCCTTCGGTTACCCACAGTTCTCTGCGCACGGACAAAATGGCAAAAAACAAAGCCGTTGGAGCAGAACTTGTTTTAAAATGTAAGGTGCTCACATACTTAAATTCGTCTTTGTTACCTTATAAAGTGTAAAATGACCGATTAATTAAAGCATTCGTCCAAATATCGTATTTTATTTAGAAGTATTTGTATATATGTAGTTTATTATACTACATAAGAACATCTCCATTTGCATGAAGAAATGAAAAAGCAACAAACACAATGCAACAGGCTCCATTTTCTCTCACCAGTTCCCTTACAAGTTTCACGCTGCTCTGGTGACGTCACCACGCAGTGTCCCATAGGCTACTAAGGAGGAGTCTTAACTGTCTAAATAATAGGTGGGTTACTTAATCAGTATAATAAATAGTTGCATCGTTAGTCTTTATTTGCTTCTTCCACCTGTGTATTTACAACCCTACGGAATTTAACTCTTGTCCTTGCTAATCAGAATCTTGTGTCTGAATTAGGGTTGGGCGATATGGCAAAATATCACTAAACTTTTTCACAATACACAAAATGCATCTCGATATTTTAACAGATACACTAGCAGTGCCACATTTAAAAACAGATGTAAAAAAAAACTGGGTACAATGTTTTTCATTCAGCATTTCACATTCTGCACTACACTAACAGGACTAAATATGTTCTCTTTGTGATGAAGCATACAATTGGTCAGTGTTCTTTAAGTACCGACAACCTTCACGGCACGCTCAGAATAGCATAGTGTTTATCACGATAACAATTTATCATGTTAGCGATAAAATAGTCATACATAATATGGAAAAACAGTCATGTGAAGAAGTAAGTACACCCCATGAAGAAAAGTTTAGATTTTTTCAACATATTTGGAGATGCAGATATATAATCTTCTTTTAAACAGTGTTGATGAAGGTGATGCAGTTTAACAAGTGAAACTAACTAGAATTATTTTTTTTTGTCGTTCTTTATGTAATTGAAACAAATAGTAATGCAATTTTATTATGTGGAAAAAAGAAGTATATCTCAACATGTATCACTAATTCACACATGTCAAATTGAAATCAGGTACACCGATCAGGTGCTGATGATTAGAACACCATTAGAGAAAATCTCAGAAAAACTCAGATAGCTGGTATGGTTTGCTCTTTGTTGTAGGAGTGTGTGGTATCATCATACCTAGATCAGAATAACTCTCTGAGGCCATCAGAAAGAAAGTTGTAGATGCCTGTGTGTCTAGGAAGGGGTTTAACAAGATATCCAAAATATTGGAAATCAATCATTCCGCTGTCCGGAGGATCATCTACAAGTGGAGGAGGTTTAAACCATTGCCAAGTTGTTCAGGCCAGGCCACTATAGCTGCTCAAGAGCAGACTGTAAGATGCTAAAAGAAGTCTCTAAAACTTCACCCCAAACCCCAAAATGTCATCACAGAATCTCTGGTCACTGATGATAAAAAGTTTATGCATATACCATTAGAAAAAGATTGCACACATTTGACCTACATGGGAGGTGTGCCAGGAGGAAGCCTTTGCTGTCTGAAAAGAACACTGGAGCGAGACTTTGAGTTGCTTATAAATATCTAGGCAAGGACCAGGACTTTCAGAACAATGTGCTGTGGACAGATGAGTCAAAGATAGAGTTGTTTGGCCACAGTACCAGAAGCAGTGTTTGGTGAAAACCAAAGACAGCATTTGATCAGAGAAACCCCATACCAACTGTAAAGCATTAGAAGAACCTCATACCATCTGTAAAGCATTGTGGTGGAACCGTTCTGGATTGGGGCTGCTTTACTGCCACAGGGCCTGGCCAACTTGCTGAAGAAGCTGAAGAACTAGACCTTCCAACAGGATAATAATCCCAAACATAGAAGTAAATCTACTAAGGAATGCCTCATAAGGAAGTAGAAATGGAGGCTTACGAATGTGCCTAGTCAAAGCACAGATCTGAATCCTGTTGTGGGGGTGGGGGGTGGTGGGTATGGTGGGGGCCAGGCCCCCTTGAAACAGGCTGTAGATGCAAGAAACTCCTCAAACATTGCACGATTGAAAAAATTTTGCATGGGCAAAATTCTCCCAGTAGATGCCAGAAACTGGTATACAAATTTCCATAGTTTCTTGTTCTGTTACACGTCTATCTGTAAATATTGTTTAACTGAACATCAACTACTGATATGTCCACATGTCAAAAAAAGAAAAAATATTTCATGAGGTGTACTTACTTCTACACATGACTGTATATACTGGTTGGTATCCATTACAAAAGCGCAAAAAGTGCCATTACGATATACTCCTCTCTTACATGAAGGCAGTCCCGATATAGATTTTCCTCACCCAGAGTAAGTAGGGATATAATACTACCTGTTATATTTTAAAATGTTTTCTTCAAAACTAAGTAATTATACATCTACCATTAAAAATACAACCATTTACTATCATTTAAAATACAAATACCTAATGTAAAATATAAAATCAAACCAGCAAAGTTTACATCAGTGTTTATATGTTGTAACCAGAGGATATAAAACAACAGTGATACAGTAATGATCTTGATGTTTTCTATAGCGATAATAATCAATATTGCACGCTCATGCTGTGTGACGTCATAGTGTAATCATCGGCACAATTTCACTGCTTTTCATTCTGTTATTGCTTTCAAATGCATCATGTTTTTTGTTTCTTGTTCGTATCGGCTCTTCCTTCAAACGCAAGTTTAACAGAACTGAAAAGAGATGTAAGCTGAGAGAGGAGATGGAAAGTAGACTGGGCTGAAAAAGGAGGGGGTTGGTGAAAGAAAGAAAGGCCTCATTGTTGTGGGATAGCCCACGGACAGATGCAGAGTGGTGGCCTATATGCACTAACGTCTATGAGCCCGCCATCACTCCTAACCTCAATCCCTTCAGCCCTCCAAACACCATTCAGCACGCAAGGTGGATTTGGCAGCTGTCTATTTTGGTAGAGGATATGCATACTAGAGTGGGCTACATGCAGTTCAAACACACAGACATCTAAACTCATCATAGTATAGTATAGTAAAGCATGTGTTGTTTTATTTTTATAGTGTTTGACTAAACAGTTGATGTAACGAAGATAGATGTGATGCAAGGAGCTGATATTGTCCAAGCGAAATGACCACATGTGAGCGGAGATACAAAATGTAAATTAATTCACACAGACATTACAAATTTGTACACTATAAAATGTGCAAATCAGAGTTTTGAGTCTGTAAGTTAAAGCTGGGCAATATGGGGCAATTTTATTGAATATTGGTGATGACTAACAAGCAACCATCCATTAGGGAAGGAGAACTAATAAAGAATTAGGAAGACCTAATTTAATTTAGCATTTTACTTAATAATATAAAATGATGTAATGTTTTATTCGCCTTTACTGGTATAGACCAGAGATTATTAAACCAATGGATTGTTACAGGGCATTAATATGTCATTAGGCTACAGTAGAGCAAACACTTGCCGACTTAATGATTGATTGTAATTCTTTTTAGATATCGCTGAGTCCTATTTTAGGTCATCATGTAGTGTGTTAAATCATAGAACACAAAGGTAAATAACTAAATCAACCAAGAGGTCAGGTATGGATCATCCCTACACTTAAATTTTGCCATTTAGGTTTATAATTATGAAAAATATGAAATATTTTCTCATTTGAATATCCAGATTCAGTTAATTTAAAATTGAATTGAATTTAAATGCCTTTCTTGATGGATACAGTGCATTATATGAAAACGAAGGCCTTATGCCAATCTGTCCTTGCAGTTTTCCTTCTGTGTGCATTTATTTGAAGAATTCTAGTGATTTGTGAACATTAAGTGAGGATACGAGGATGCAGAGGACTTGAGCAGTGACGTCATTCTGTCACTCAGGCAAAACTGGAAAAAAGGCTTTCTAAGATCTGCATTGATTCAGGACTTCCTTCTCAAAACACTTTTTAAGGAAGCTTTTCCTGCTTTATTTCTTGACTGTTGTTCAATATGATCACACTATACAAGAAAATCTTTTTAAAGGGTACTGTAGAGTATCTAAGCATTCTATTTGGTTGAGTCTGAGACAGTTACGTTTTGCGTTATTTTTGTTGTTCTCTCTTCTTTTCCAGAGGTACACTGTGTGAAATATCACATGATGTTCTATTCTCTGCCATAAACTCCAAGTCTGCAGATGTATCATCAGGCCCCTTTCAGTGTGAACACCATACACGCTGGTGAATTTCCAGACAAATTAGTTTATTTATTACTCCTCATAAAAGGTGCATTTTAGTGATTGTAGTGGCAACGCTACAAGTTTTCCTGAAAGTGCTGAGGAAAGAAATTGGACACACTGACACATCCCTACTTTAATATCTCCCCCAGGGACTTTACTGACTATATGTATAAAAAAGTGTCTTGAAAAATGTGTCTAATTATCTGAAATTCACCACTGCTGGAGCAGGCTGAAACAATCTGCCTGCTTTGTCTCTGTCTGCCACATTCATTCAGTCAATGAACGCAGCAGGGATCCTCCCTCTTTTTTTTCTTTGCTCTTTCACTCTTTCTTTCACGTTTCAGGGTCACTTCAGACCGAGTTAACCAGTAACATGAGGCCCATTGCCTCATATCACCATAGCAACTCCAGTCTCTGCCAAAACATGCTCTACAACTGAGTGTGTGCGGAAGGTGATAGTGGGGGGGTGTGAGTGTGTGAGTGTGTACATGCAAGCAAGAGCTGGGGAGGCTAAACAAAAGGTGGTTAAGAGGGTGGAGTTCACTTCAGTAGCTTGGCATGCATATACACACACACACACCCACACACTATATATATATATATACACACACATACACACACACACACACACACACACACACACACACACACACTGGGCAAGGCATGCTGCATCTCCATTATCTTATTGTACTTTAGTTTGTTTTATAATTGAATAAAGTGCTTTAGGGTAGAGAGAGGGGGGAGAGAAGGAAAGAGCGAGAGAGATAGAGAGAAGCAAGAGATGGTTGCCCTACTTCTGTGAGGCTGTTTATCTATCCATCATCATAAACACTCTGGGAACTTCTCTCGCTCTCTTGTCACTTTCCCTCTCCCTCAGTTTACAGAAGCCCATTTCTCATCTTTTCACTCTCATCTCTTTTCTTTGCTTCTCTCTCACTTTATTTCACAATTTTAGCTCATCACAAGCCATTTGGCCACAGTTGCGACTGACACACTGCCTAGGACTGCTAACTTAGTGCATGCTAGTGTGTTGTTACACAGTGGTTTGGGTGGTTTGGGTTGGAGTTAGCCAATAGGCAGTGTGTGTTTGTGTGTGTGTGTGTGTGTGTGTGTGTGTGTGTGTGTGTGTATACGCATGTGCTTTGCTTGCTAAATTTGTTGTCTGCAACAGTAAAACGTAGTAATGGTAATTTCAAGTAATTAGTGCTCAGTATTTAACATAATCAATTACTCAAAAATTAGAAATTGAGTAGCCAAAATTAAAATGCTTAAATTCATATGGTGTAATCACCAAAATGTTCTTTTCTTTGATATATGGAAAATTAGGCGATTGCTTTAAAAAAAAAAAGGCCTGAATATCTTCACATTTGTGTATTAGGCTAAATGGTAGCTAGCAGTAGCAAGCAGGCCCAACTTTGCACACCAAAGAACAAGTCTTTTGGAGCAAGATATAGTTGGTGTTATTCAAGAAATTAATGGCTAGTAAATAAGTCCTTTTTGCCATGTACCACTTTATTTCCCAGGAGGCTGTTTATGTTGAAGCACCATTTTGAAACTTGTACGTTGCTCAGAAACAGTGGTCTATGGTTGATCGTTTTGGTTGTCAATCAAATTATCCCTTCCTGTCAAAGTAGGCCGTTTTAGGCTACATTGAATGACAAAGCTTACCAGTCTCTCTGTCTCTCTCTGTCAGGAAAGGTGGTCTAGTGACACTGCCATGCCACTGATTATATAATATGGATTGAGATCAGGCAATGCAAAATTTTCGAGTACTGTTTTACTAGACGAGTAGCTCTTTTGTAACGAGTACTCGGTTAGTCAATTACTTGTGCATGTCCCTGGTAACAAAGCATTCAAGAATATTAGTTCTTTTGTGAAAAAAGTCTCATTACATCCCCCCATGGACTTAAGAAAGCTTTTCCCTGTTCTGTCCATTTGCTCTGCCTCTTTGTGTTTGTGTGTGTGCATGAGGTACTACCTTAAAAGCTGCGCTTAGTGGCTTAGCTTAAGGTATGACTAAAAGTAGCGTGTGCATGTGTATGACGGTTGGTTAAGTGTTGCTTTTTAAAAGCATCTGTCACTATACAGTTTTATATACATAACCTGTGTGCTACTTTTCTACTTACACAGACAAAAACAAAGAGCTTTCACACTGAAATATTGTCAAGTCTTTGCAAAGACCAAATATCCAGCTGCACAACAGTGTGGGGGAGTTTTTTTAATTATGTTTGCTCAAAGCTCCTAAGAGGTCACTGTTTACTTATTGTCCATGGCGATCTCCAGTTGTGTGTATTTTATTCCCATGTAGGTTTGCTGTAAAAACTACTCAAGGTCACAGTCTTGCCTCAATATTTCATTCTTTTTTTAGTGAAGTTTGAGTCTCATTTGAGTCTCTCAAGTCTTAGATACACTGCGCAACTTCTAAAGTCTTAACAGTTTCTAAAAAGACTGGGTATCTCGCACTTTGCGACTGATTTTTGCCATCGTCTGAAATGTTGAGGATCACACACGAGACAAGGTGTTGCTGAGCCGAAACAAACCCATGCAAGCACATGCTCTCCTGTTATTAGGAGACACATACAAACCAAATGTGGAGCCACTGTGTGCACTAACACAATAGAGAAGAAACACACATTAAGGTGAGATTGTGGACGTAAGACATGATCAGTGTGGTAAAAGTTATGATAAATAAGTAATTATACTTTTTTCTTTTACTCAATGGCAGATGCTAACAGGTGGTTTTACAGTCGCAAAAAGTCACAACTGTGCATCACCCTGCAACTTTTGGGAAACTTTATATCATATATATCAGTATTTTTATTTATTTTTTGACTTAACCTTGTATCCTTAAGCTGCTTGTTTTGAATGCCTTTGGCCGGTGTGTCACCTGAACATTGCTTGTTACTGGCCTGCCTCGCCCACCACAATCCCTTATTGTGAAAAGCAATAAAAAGTTCATCACAAAAATAAGTAAATCAATAAATATGCAGCAATTATGTACACTTCAACAAATGACAGGTGGTTCTGATGTCCCAAAACTCAGATTACTATACAGTACACTCTTAAAAAATATGGTTATCCAAGGGTTCTTTAGTAAAGAACTGGTTCTATATAGAACCATTAACAATTTTGTATTATTAAAGGGTTCTTTGCATCATGAAAGGGTTCTTCAGACTGATGGAGAATGTGTTGTAGATGGTTCTATGTAGACTCCTTTTTGAAGGTGGTTCTATATATCACCAAAAGGGTTCCACTATAGTTGCAAGCCAAAGAACCCCTTTCGGGTACTATATAGAACCCTTTTTGCTAAGAGTATACTGTGCAAAATATTAGGCACTTGAGAATTACATTTAAAAAGATATTTTTCTGGACAGTAAGCATACAAATGATATTAGTACAGGAAATAGTGATATTATGTATGTCAGTGTGTTCATTTAACAATTTTTCCAAACTCACCTTGTGATGGCCCAATATTATTTGTAGTTATCATCCAGTACCTTGTTTGGCTAATCAGTCCTTCATTATGTTAAATCAAGTTTGCTGGTGATTAAAAAGAACAAATCCATGCAATAGCTGAGTGTTTGTTCTTCTAACTAGTTCACAAGTTATTAACCACTTTATTTTGAAAACAAGGCATGTTTGTTAGTTTGTACTATATTTGTTTATTTGCACTCATTCTAATGATATAATGTGTTTTTACGAACACAAAAAAATTAAGATAAAGATAAGGTAAGTGGTTTTCAGTAACATGCTTAGGTGTCTAAAACATTTGCACAATATTGTATATGTATGTTTTTGATTTTTGTGTGAAAGAACAATGATCAGCTGGAGTTTTTGGTTGCCTCAAATTTATACAAAACTGCCCTTAATCCTTGACTGAACAAGCCTTTATTTAAGTTGCATGTTAATTAAAGAAGGAGCAGATCATCATAATACTAAGCATGTGGTCATTGCACACACATTCTCTTGTCGCCCGCATAGGACAGATGGCGCCTCTGATGTTTTTGACCTTTCATGTGGGCATACATGCGTATCACACACACAGAGCAGTCTAAATACTGTCCTTTTCATCTTCTAGTGTGTAAGGGCCTCTAAATCCGACAGAGTACGTTGCCTATTAATCTTCTGAGCTGTTGTATACACAGTCATTATAATAATTTATTTATTTATTGGTCGGAATTGAAGGACATGGTTATAAACATTCTGAAATAGTCAGACAATGGGCGATAGACAAATCTAATCTATAGCTATGAGGAAGTTTCCAAAAGAAACACTTCGGAAGTTTCTGGATATTTGCATGAATACCTTCAAAAATATAATCTTATATGTTTCAGTCATAAAAATAAATCTATATGTGAACTGTTATCCTGGAGATTAACAATGAGTGACCTTGATTGTTGATTGATTACTTTTACCATTTATTCATTCAGCATTTGGAAATGTAAAATGTTGTGTGTTTATTTGTAGGTAGACTGATTTTTTGTGTATTTGTAATCAACAGTGCATTTATTTATTATAAAGAATGAGATAGATTAGATTGCATTTTAGGAACCATTTCTGCAGAGATCCTGATAATTCCAAAGGGTGTTTTTTCGCACAACTACGTAATTTATATATAATATGTAAGTTAACCTCTAGGCCTCCACATTTAAACTTTCAGATGTTCTTGTGTTAGGTTATGTAAAGATATGTAAAGCAGTCCTGTTTTATATTTTTCAGTATAGTTTTGTTTTATAGTTATAGTCACACACAGTTCAAAGTGCTGAATCACAGATTTCTGAGAGATCTGATTGAATTTCAGACGCACTTAAAGACCATGTAGTGTTCAAAGTTGTAAAATAACTGGAAAGACAGTCAATACACACAAATACTCACATTGATAACTGTAAGAATAGCAGAGGTGAACACACACACACACACACACACACACACACACACACACACACACACACAGTCTTTCAAGTGAAAGCCAAGGTCAATATTTGTAGCTGTCATGTGCACCTCAGGGAGTTCCTGTCTGTACTGAACTCATCAGCTACTCAGTGAAACTCAGGCCACTTTACCCTCAGTGTCTCTGTATGCAGTGTGCACGTAGAGGGTTAGGAATGCACACACTGGATTTGTGGGTTTATTATTGCTTTTTTGTCTATTTAAACTAATAGTGATATTGTTTAAAATATCAATTATGTTTATTTAATTAGATTTCATTTAAGAAATCTGTTTTTTATTTACATAGCTCAGTATCTGTGTATAGAGAACTGATTTCACTAAAAGCTTCATATTCAGAAGACTGTAGAGTGACATGAACCATCGACTAGTGTTGACATTAACTAGGAGTGGGAAAAATAATCAATTCTTGGATGCATTGCAATTCTTTTGAAACATTAAGAATCGATTCACACCATGTCATGATGGAATTTTTGTGTAGGCTCTGCATTCCCCTTACTGTAAAAAGGTCCAAAAACTTACTCTAAGTAAGAAAATGTCTTTGTTTAATAACCACTGTGGCAAATTGCTGACAGGCCAATCCAGTAGTAATTACGCTTTCAGTTACTGAAAGATTACCTATAAAACTACGATATACAAAGTAATAAATATGTTAGCTGAATTTCTGTTCCAAGCTTAAAATGTCCACATTTTGGCTAGAACTGCTATAACTAGTATTAAGTCAAGGTACAGAAGCTTGGCACTACTATAACACTGAACATTGGCTGAATGCCTAGCGTAGTAGCACGAATGAAAATTTAGCATAATGCAGGGATATATTTTGGGATATATTTTTGTGTGTGAGTAATTGAGGCTACCTTGAATGAGCTAACACTAGAGCTAATAGTGGTATCTTAGGTGGTGCTGACTCCTCTTCTACACAGTGTCTTTAGTGGATGATGTGCCAACATGTTTGTCAAGGTGACTCTCTGAACAGAGAAGTGTCTTTATTGTTTTTGGTTCTAACTAGCAGCAGCTGGAGTAGTTAAACCTAGTTACATTAATGCCCTTTTTTGATTTTAGATATCTGAAGTGGTGGCAATAAAAATCTAAATTATAAAAAGCATATATTTGTTTACTTTTCCCAGTTTCTTATTTTATTATTGGGCATTAGTTTCAAGCCTGTTAGACCTACAGCAAAATGTGTATGCAGCACGAAACAAGTATTTTGTTTTATAATGGTCATTTTCCTTATTTTATTGTGAAATTTGTCATTTTATTTGTTTTGTGAATTTGTTTTTTATTTGGGTTTCTGTTTTGTTTTCATTGATTTTCATAGCTTTTTCACTGTATGTTCTGGCCTGCAGCATGGGGAAAAAATATTCTCTGAAATTAATAGCAAGATGTTTCATATCGCTCACGCCACACAGAGTTGGTATGTGTGAGACAGGCCTTTCAGCAAAGGAAGGCGGAGCAGTGTCAATGGAGAAAGGAAAGGAAGAGAGAAAAAGGAAGAGTGAGCAGGAAAGAATGCAGCTCATTATTGCTATTCAGAAATTAAAAAGTGAATTGGATAAAGAATGAGGGAACGCCATGAAATGCAACTGCAAAAAGCAATTAAGCCTCACAGATATCAAAATGAAAGAGATTAGTCTGAAATTGTGCAGCACAGAACAACTGGCCCATGTCCCGCACTCAGCAGGTCTGCAGTGCTCGAGTTGCCAAGAAAGTTGTTTGGAAGTCAAATCAATCCACTCACTCATGTCTTTCCCATACACACACACTCTCTCTCTCTCTCTCTCTCTCTCTCTCTCTCTCTCACACACACACACACACACGCACACCTTTGTGTACACTGTTAGAATGGCGCTCACTATCCATTTGATTGAAGTCAAGCGGAAATCCCAATCAGGCAGACAAGCTTGAGAAAGTGCTGTCTTATACGCAAGCTCATGCAGCCTGTTCCATAGTGGGTCAAGGTCATTTCCCATAGAAACATCCTGCATAAATAGCCTTCATGCCCAATATCCAAGAGTGATAGTCATTTGGCTGTGTATTTTGTGTGTGTGTGTGTGTGTGTGTGTATAAGGACGTGAGTGAGCAAGAGAAAGCATAACACAGTACTAAACAGAACATTGACATTACTGTAACCTGTAGCCTTTTGTGTTTGAAATAAGTAATAGTTTAGTATAATGTTACCAGGCTTATGTGAACTCTTCCATTTCTATTAAGGAAAGTTAATACGTCAAAGTCAAGAACAACGCTGGTTGAGGATAAACCCTTCAACATTATTCTTATTGTCCATTTCATCAGCTCCACTTAGCATATAGGAGGACTTTGTAGTTCTACAATTACAGACTGTAGTCCATCTGTTTCTCTGCATACTTTGTTAGCCCCTTTTACCCATGTTGTCAATGGTCAGGACCCCCAAAATACCACCGCATAACAGGTATTTTTTGGGTGGTGTGTTAGCATGTGCTGTGCCGGTTTGAGTGGATCAGACACAGCAGTGCTGCTGGAGTTTTTAAACATTTTAGTGTCACTGCTGGACTGAGAATAGTCCACCAACCAAAAATATCCAGCCCTGTGACCACTGATGAAGGACTAGAGGATGACCAACACAAACTGTGCAACAGATGAGCTACTGTCTTTGACTTTGCACCTAGGTGTAGGTGCACTCACTGTGAGTGGTTACATCAGCATCTCCCATCCAACAGTGATGGAACAGCTTTTGAAATTAGAGCTTGTCTAAAAATCTCTGGTTTAACGACATCTTTTGACCAAATTGCATTGATTGTGTCCATGATAACATTAATATGCATGTTTTAATATCAGTATACCAAATTTCTGAATTACCAAATACCGACATGTGTACAAATGAAACTCAGAAAATGACATAACATTACAGGTGCTGGATGCCATGAGTAAAGAGCAGAAAGTAGAACATATCACTGTAACTTAAAAGCAATGTCATGATCATGGTAACCCAGTAAAGATGATATACTGCCCAGCACTGGGCATGGGGCAGTTGAGAGGAGTTCAACACTGTGACCTCATATTGCTTCAAGACTGTTTTTGAACAGTCTATGCCGAGCTTTTAGGTCATTATGCAAAATGGTTTTTAATGCTTATTCATGTAGAATGAAGTTAGGGTTTAAGGAACAGCAAAAAGAAATATCTGAGGACTTTTATATTATATTTGTATCATACTTAGTTTCTGCTCAATGGGCCTCATCCCCCAATATCTTCCTAAATTTTTTCTTAAATTTGTTTTTGAGAAAAGTTCTAAGAAAAAATCTATCGTGTTCTTAAACTGCAGAACTGTTCATACCTTTGTGGTCTTGAGTGTGTAGATTCTGTTCTTACCTAAGAACAAATCCCAAATAAGAAAACTTGTAAATGTCAGAATCTTTGCGAAAATGAAGTCAGTAGGTTTTAAGAAGAAATTTCTTCTTAAGAACAGTTGGTAAATGAAGCCCAGTGTTCTTCACTAATGGATTTTCTTATTTATTTATGGAAGTTAAGTTGGGAACTGTTGCTTTTTACACCTTTCTGAGTACTTACAGAGAGAGAGAGAGAGAGAGAGAGAGAGAGAGAGAGAGATAGAGAGAGAGAGAACAACTTTTAATTGTTTACTGAGAAGCTTGTGAAAAAACAGAACAGTGGGAGTGCATTAAATCTTAAATATTTAAACACACTTGCACTTGAGGAATGAAAAGATTAAATTTTTAAACACAGTTACAAGCTCCCTTTTTTCTGCTCCGCATACCAGTAAAAAGTTCTATATGGAAAACAAGAACAAAACAAAAATATCAACTGCTCAACTTTTTCAACAGTAAAGCTTAGTTCAAGCTTAATTATTGTAAAATCGTTGTGAAATCCAAGGAATAGAAATGTATTGTACATTCACTGTAACACCAGTTGCTGCCTTACTACAGTTGTATTGGCTGTACATTCTACATGCTAATAATACTAAAGAGATATTGGAAATGTTCAGAAATCTTAAATTAATACTCAAATTTCTAATTGGTGTACATAAGTGAATGATAATATACAGCTATACTTCCTATTTTATACACTGAAACATTCTATGTAAAGGAAATTGTCTGAGAAAGTGTGTGTGACACTGAAATAGTTTGACATTAAAACTCCCTGCTTGTTTCACTGATCATTACATCTTTTCATAGACGTCTTTCTGCAAAAAGTTGAGTTATAATCAGGTAAATGATAATATTCCAACAAGTCCAACACCCTTCCTTAAAGTAAATATAGCCTTCTAGCAGTGTCTACTCAGCGAAATACATATGTATTTCTTAGGCAGTCATGGTTAAAGCAAAGAACTACTTTGCTGTTTATGTGTAATTACAGTCTCTCATGAAGAGCTACTTTTACATGAACCGTTTTAAATATGCAACTGTGCTTTAAGGCACGTTGTTTAAAGAACATTCCTTTCAAACATCAACATCCAGAGACCAGTTTAGTTGCTGGAAAGGGAAATAAACTGTGGGTACTTGATAAGTGTGTTGAGGACACTTACGGCTAGACTGCAAATATTCCTCAATCAGAATCAGTGACCTGCCCTGCTGTGATTTTTGATGCGTAAACAAGTTCAGTAATTCGTCTCAGCAGTAAAAGTACTGCTGTACTTCAGTGTCACCAGGATCTTTAATCCTGCTCCCAATAGGAGAGGAAGCAGTCTACAGCAGCACTAATTCTGCACTGCATGTGTGTTATGCCTTTCACTAGAAGAGAACTTCTCTCAGTTATTCTCATTTTCTGTGACATTTGGAGCTGTTTTTTTGTTTTACTTGAGGCTGTGAAATGTTTCTCTTAAACAGTGTTGCACACGAATATAGCAAGATCACATTACTGTCAAAGATGACATGCTTTAGACATTCAGATAGCCAAGTTGTATGAAAATGTAATGCAGATCCTGCTAGTGGCTACGTATTTCAGTAAGAGCCTTAGAGAGCTACAGTGCCCTCCATGAAGTTCAGTGACAAATAAACAAATATATAAATTATGCCTTTTCCCCAAACATTATAGAGGACACTGTATTTCTGTCTATGGCTTTTACTAAAGTTTCTTCTTGGTGTGAGATCCTGTGTAGATGTCATGTTGTGCGATTTTATGATACCATATTTATTGTCGTTTTTTTAAACATAACTTCAACATTTATTTATATATAAATTATATAAATATTTAAATAAAAATATTTGCAGTATCCATAAAACATGAACAACCAAAGTAAACATTAAGGCTACATAAGGCTGAGTGTTAAATGAACTGAGCATTACAAGTTCATTTACAATCCTATCTGATGAAGTGTGGCTGAAATGAGTGAGAAGGGATTTTCTAACATGGTTCAATCGCTACCACCAAACTGAGGAATCCACAACTGGATACGGGGGATTCTACAACCGAATAAAGATGCAAATTGGTGGCTATAAACATACTTACAGAGTGAGTTTTGTCCATTCAGAATCGAAACTTTGTGGCTGCTTAAATCCTGTGGGAAGAAGTAGCTGCTGGGACAACTCCATGAGGCTGAAGTTGGTTTCCTATTCCTGTTCATGTTCTTATTAAAAGTTTCTGTTCCACCTTAAATGGGCTCCATTTTAGCTGGGATAGAAATTTGAATGAGAAGCTGACTGACTTTAGCTTTGCGTTTTCTGCTCACTCCGGTAACAGACATATTTGGGTGAAGTCTTCGCAAATTAGTTAGCATAATTAAGGTATTTACATGAGGTATTAGGTCCTCGCATTAAGAAAAAAAATCCAATGCATCAGATTTTATAAAAATTAATACAAATGGCTACTAAAACTGCCAAGGGTTGTAAATAATAAACACAATTAAGCTGGCATTGGCTTCTTATTCGCCAGCTTCTTGATATTTTCTGTTCCATCTTAAATGGTGCAGCAGTTACATTTCGGCTCCATGTACATAAGACGAGTAAGCTGACAAATAAGAAGCTGTTATCATTTCACTGGAAAATCTGTGGACATCCAGTATACCTCAGCAAATGCATCCTTAATCAGGAAATACCTTGAACGTTTGTTTGGACATTTTTAATGAGCAGCTGACAAGCTGCTAGATTGTTGAATTCATCTCGCTGGCTGATCTAATGCAGCCTCCTAAACCACACATTTCTATACTTCACTTACCGCACTAATAAGTGCACTTCTAATAGTACTGCACTAGTTTTTTTACACAATATTTTGTGTGCTATTATGCAGTTTGGGATGCAGCAGAAGTAAGGCAGTGACAAATCTCAGCCATTTAGATTTCTTCTTTCATCTTTTATCACTACAACCACAAATCAAATAAAATCAAGGCATTACACTCAAATATTAATACACTTAAAACACTAATGTGTTTTACTGCCATTCCTGGAAGTTGCCTACAAAAATAGTGACAGCACGATTATGTCATTGGAATACTGTGAATTTGATTCATACTGTGTATTGTCCTGCGACCCCCCCGTATCAAAAAAATAGATATTACTATGCCTACTCTGCTTATCATCACACTCCTGCTATATTCACTCCTGAAATAGTGCATAAAATGTGGTTTGTTAAGACAAATCACAATACCACTCTATTTAAGACATTTCAGATGGTCAACTACTCAAGTACTCAGACAGTGAAGCACTCAAACAAGTTAAAATGCTTGACACGACACAGTAAACTGGATAGGACCTTGAGTGCATCTGCTGTGGATCGGGCAAAATATCCATTGAAAGAGGGCATGTTGTTAAACTTTTCAGCCCAGAACCAAATGACTTGATTGTTTGATTCATTGGCCTGTCTGACTAGCAAGATCTCTGTTTTTAACGCTGAAGTACCCCTATCTTCTTTCTCATTCTTTATGTACTGAAGCATACTCTGCAGTCTTATTACACCATGATGCTCCTGTACAGACCTGAATTAAAAAGTGAAACTAGTATTCTCAGTTTGGAATGTTCTGGGCAAAATATTACTTGTCCAAGCATGGGTAAAAAAAAAAATTCTTTAGAAGTAGGTTTCCAGCAAGCTCCACTGTTAGAGCGCTTAAGGAGGTCTATTTCCTCTGCAGTGCTTTTTATCATGGTTCAAGTGTATTTATGACTGATCTTCATAAGAAAATGCATCAGGCCACTGTCATCAATGTTGGTTTAGCGGTTTCATTATAAAATAGGGATGAGTATGAAAAATTGACTACTCGGTTCAACAAAATGGATGCGGATATTAAGTGATGTGAAACTGATATCAGCATGTATTGTTTGTTTTAAGGCTGGTTTTTGGTCTCAGTTATGCCACAACCAGTTGATGCTATGGCCTCACTCAGCATGAACTGATGTTCGGTTCATTCAGGTTTGTAATGAGGAAAAAGAATGCTGGAAAGATGAGGTGTGTGGAGGGAGGTATTTTAAGTAAATTGATGAAAAGTGGCTTTATATACTCTCGCCTTTATCTCGTTAAGGCTAGAAAGCAATATTGACATCAATCTATAAATTGTTAATTTGTGTTACCTCAGTTGTTATGATTATTATTAAAAATGCAGGGACATCCAGAATAATATGCCATTATTAATCTACAAAAAATGTTTTTGCATCCAAAATGGTTTTATTTGAAATAAAATACATAAATACAGTATACAGTGATGTATACCGAAACCATGGGTAATTATACCATGATATAAATTTTTAGGATGGACATTTTCTACATTCAAATCTGCATTTTTTATCCATTAAATTGCACAAATATTTGAATTTACAATTTTATATTGACAAAAGCGGCAACCATTGTATATGTCGCACAGGACACCATTGACAGGGAACTGCAGTCTGCCACTCTCACAAGATCGAACTCCCAGCTCAGGATGATGCTGTCTGTTCACAGATGGAACCAGAATCTGAAAAGAACGTTATTAGTAAAACAGGGGCCCAGTCACATTGAACATTTCTCGTTTATGTATGATAATGCTGTCTCTAAAACTTACGGCTTTAAGTTACTTTAACTAAAGGCTTTAGTTACTAAGAAAAACTAACAATAAAAATCCACTATACTAAATTGCCTTGGCTTTAGACCCATGCTTTCAAGTAGCAGCGTGTACAAATCCTGAAAATGCTACTCTAACCACTAGGTTGCCTTCTGAGGCTTGCTTGCAAGTTCATTACCACAAACGAAAATGAGCAACCTAGTACACCTCTTGCAAAGATGTCTGAATTGAGCATGTGGTTTCGCTTCATGCATCAGTCACGTTCCTCCAAGCAAGCAAGAGAGGACAGTCCTAAAGGAGATTTTGGAGCAAATACCAAATTCCATTCATATATTCATCAACTGATACTGCTGAATTCTGAAAAACGCACTGAAAATACCTGCCCAGCATTTGCTAGTTGGACATGTGTTCAGAAGGTGCACAGATCCTAAATTTAAAAATGTTACATTTTTATGGACAATTCCCAATTATGATTTCTTTACTGTCACTTTTTTCTACACAAAAAGGTACAGTTAAAGAGTCAAAGATGTGATTTTTTTCAAATAAATCAGTGTTATTAAGTGGAGCTGTTTTTTTTCAGTATTTGCTTCTCAGCCGTTCTTTTTTTCCACCACCAAAGTGTTCAAAGTGGCCAGATATATTTGAAATAAGCATCTGACCCAGTTCTGGATTCTAGCAATCTCCTACTTTACTGCAGTAGGTTGCTCAGTTAGGGCTGCTGGCATCCCTCCGGGCTCCAAGACAGTCACTGTGCCCTTGAGCAAGACACAAAATCCAATATATCCCAGGGGTGCAACCATTGTCAAACCATTCCCTGCCCTCAAGCCAGGCCCATAAATATCTTTTCAGTCTTATCTACTTGACAAAATAAAAGATCTCCTAATAGTTCAGTTCCTGTGTTAATAATGTTACTAATAGGAAATACAAATTATAGCATTTACAAAAAACTTAGCTGATTTTTTTCTTTTCTTTCTTTCTTTCTTTCTTTTAAGAATACATGGGTTTTAACTCTTCTCATTCTGGATTTGTCCAGTCTTGTTACTAGCGCCGAATCAAGCTAAGAACACAACATGCATACAGGTTTACAATTGTAGAATGAAGGTGAATTTTTTTTGTTTTTGGCACATACAGAGGAAGGTTGACATGGAGAAGGATATATCCAGAGAAAATCCAGGAGACAGGAGTCTGAATAAAATATCAGAGAATGTTTAAATATCTAACTTAAAGTGAAAAAAGACTGGTATAATTAGTTTGTCTTACACTATATGTCTATAGGTCTGCCAAAGCCTGCAATTTATATGCTCATTTCATTCAAAACAACATGCTGTGCATCTTTGTCCCGAGCAAAACCATTGACTGAATCTCAGATGCCTCCCTTCTCCCTGTGTAGTGCACCATGTTGGAATTAAAATGGTGGCTCCTGCACCCAAACAGTGCATCATATGTCTAATAAAGAGCCATTTGGGATTCAGCCAGTGTGCACAATTCCATACTGGACAAATAATGCACTGTTTTGATGTAGAAGTCTGAACTTACATAATGCAATAAATAGGAACGTATTTACATAAATCACCGTATTTAAGCTTGTACCTCGCAATTAAATTCAGCCAAATTCAGCAAAGTCAGCATATACGGATGTTAGTACCATGAATTTTGACTGTTTTGTCTTCATTTCTGTGTCTTCACCCATGTAGGAGCAGGGGCTATGACTATGTTTGGGAGTGGGTTTTTTGGATGAAGCTGAAATTTGGTCGATCATGAAATTCAGTTGGCTCTGACCTATTCAGGCTTAAAAATGCCCTAAAGTGACACAGTTTATGCCTGTTTTTAAAGTTGGCTTTAAAGCTGAATTCACTGATTGGAAGGGGTGTCTGAATACTTACGGGCATGCAATTTACTTTCATTTAACAGTCTGACTTATTTTTCAGTTTCTCAGAATTAAATGTAGAGAGCGCAGTAACAAGTGGCATTTCAAAATTCCAAGAGAAAGTCAATTCTCTTGTGTTGTCATGTTTTTTTTTCTTCTCAAAAAAGGAAACATTGTCACATAATGCTTCTGGATGTTTTAATATCATTTCTATTTTTGGTAGTTGAAGCTTTTAAGGGACTAAAATGAAGGGTGAAAAGGGAAAAACAGGTAAGGTAAATGAGAGTGTAAGTCAGAGAGAAAGGAAAGGATAGTTTTAAAAGTTGTATGGATCAGTGGGGCAGGGAGAGCAGTCTTAGCAATAAGTTCCATTCAAGTTTTAATGTTGAGCATTGACACAAAATAAAGCTGACAGGGCAGTTTTAAGCTTCTGCATCCTTCTGCCTGGACACGATGCATTTCATGAGACACAGAAACTGTACACTGACTTATTACCTCACACATGCATGCACACCCACTCTCTCATATACCACAACAAGTTCAAGGGTTTGTCATCTATTGCACGCGGGCTGTTCGGCTGTCATATCCTGTTCTGGCAGCCTGCCTCATACACTCTTTAATATCCCCCTCCTCGCTCCCTTGTTCTCTTCCAGCTTATAAAAGATAGAAAGATCAGCATTGTATGTCTGTGAAGGAGAAAGCCTGGCACAGTTCACGTGAGGACCTGACTTCAATAATGAATATCTTTAGTCTTTCAGCAGAAAATGATTCTTATCCAGAAAATGATTCAGTGATTGCTCAGAGGACCTTATGACACACAGGGCCAAAATGAAAGTCATTCAGATGGGGAGTCAGTTAGAGATGAACAAGCCGTCAAATTATTTGAGCCCGAATTGTGAGGACATTGGGTTTCGAGACACAAGTCTAATTTAAGAAAGTTCCCAGAAAGCTCTTCTCTTATATACGTGCTGAAACCATTTGTATCCATTCTGTCATTTATCTCAGTAGTTTTTTTGATGAATCACTGGCATCATGAATGGATTAGTATTTCAGACATTTTCCAGATTTTTTCCAAAACACTTTTTTGTAGTAAGTTAGCATAACACAGAAGGATATGATTCCACAGGAGAAAAAAACTGCATACTCTGTACTGAGAGAGGGTTAGAGAGAGAGATGAAGGTCAAAATGAAAGTAGAAAGCTGGCTTCTGCCCAGACATGAGCACTAAAGCTATTTTACTGTTACCCCTTCAATATCACCTATCACCACAAGAGGTTAAGATATATGTTCACAAAATAATTAATCCCTCCCCCCTTTCTTATTCTACCATGTTGCATAGCCTCAGTTACAACATGTCCCAGACAATGTCTAAAACAATATCTGAAGAGCAAAATTGGGTTGTGTCCATTCCTGAACTGAATTGCAAACAACAATGCTTAGAGGTCCAATGCCAAGATGCTTATCAGATGACATTGATTCACTGAGATACTTGGAATAAATTCAAAGCCTCCATGGCATTTTTTGCTCCAATACTGGAGCATACTTATGGTCAGAGCAGAGGTCTTAAAATCCAGACCTTGAACCAGTTTCCAGTCCTGGATTTTGTATTCAGTGGTAGTTAAAGCTACACTATGTAAGTTTTGCGGATTTGGAGACCTCTCTGCTGGAAGTGTGTAACTGCAGGCAACGTGCTGAAGAACGTTTTTTAATGTCGGTTGAGCTTCAGACCCCTTCCCGGATTAATATGATGATTGTGAGCACGTTAAAAGAGTATTCAAAGAGAACTCAAACTTTGTGAAGGACGTGTCTTCCAAAGAGGGTGAATTATCTACTGGTGTCGTCATATCTTCATCAGTGTAATGTTGATTTTGCATTTGAGACCTAAACATTTAGCCAGACCTTTTTGAGAGTGTATGAGTGAGATTGTTAAGTAAATGTATGACGTGGTCCGAAAAATTCCAGCAAAATCCAGTCCGACACTTCTGACTTAAATTAATTCTGGCTTTACAAGGTGACTCAAAGCAGTGTATGCACACAATATTTTATTTATTTTTCTCCTGACTCAGTACTGCTACTTATTTTAGTTGTAATAAAAAATCTTACATAGGGCAGCTTTACGTGAACTGTCTATGTAACTGATTGGTCACCAAGTGTCATACATATCAGGAACTGCAAAAGCCAGGTCCAGATTGAAGACCTCTGGGTTAGAATGTTGTTCTTGCACATTTAACCAGTATGTACCTTGTTTGTGTATTGCAGTATGAGTTCAAAGCAAAGAACATTAAGAAAAAGAAAGTGAGCATGGTGGTCTCGGTGGATGGAGTAAAAGTAGTACTGCGCAAGAAACAGAAGGTAGGCTGTGTGTACATTCTTTTTTTTGTCCTCTTTGTAACTCTTATATTAAGATAATGCACCCTGTTGAACATGCGTTATCATTATGCAAACTAGATTATAATAACTGGTTGGTGTTAACTTTGATTTATTGCTAGACATGTATTACATAAACATATTACAATATTGTAATCTATAATATATTACAGTTAAAAGATCAGGCAGAGCTCAAAAATAAACAGTTGGTACTGATCATTAACAGTTGTTTTACCCTGACTTTTCATTCACACAGAGAAAAGAATGGACATGGGATGAAAGTAAAATGCTGGTGATGCATGATCCCATATACAGGTGAGTCTGCAATGTAATCACAATCTAAACTACTATTTAATTTGCCAGCTGTTCCAGTTTTGTCCAGTTCACCTATTCACTCTCAGAGTGATCCATTGAGATCCCTGAGGTCCAACGAATTTGATTTGTTCCACCTGCGCAATGATCCACATTTTGCAAAACTGCAGCTTAATCTCTTCTCTGTTGGTTTGTGTGTTAAAGATTGTTTAACTTTATTATGGCAGTAAAGGGCATATGTGTATAGTCCAGTAATTGGGATTTTGGCCACTGTACTGTAAAATCTCTACTGGGCTACAGAAAATGATCATTCTGGCTCTGCACTTCTGTTATCTCTTCACTATGTCATTACTTATGTAACATATGCACACTTAGGAACAATGCAGTAATTTGCTGCTTGTTGTAATCTTGCTAAAATTGATTAAAAAAAGAAAAGATAGAACACAGAAAGCAACATTTTTTTAGAGCTTGCCTAGAAGAGAATTTCACCCTGGCATGCTCTGCCAAGTGAGGATTATGTGCTGCTTGAAATATTGTAGATCAATACAGCTACAGTGCTTTCTGAGGTATCTGCGTGATGTAGAGCCTTGTGCAATTCAAGCCTCAAAGTGCTTGAGTGTTTGTTCTGTGTTTTTATGCTGTTCTCCTTTGTTGTCTGTATAGATCATTAAATAGGAATTTCACCAGTTTTATTCAATATTCTTTCATAATTCAATGATCGAGATGTAAACAGTCATTTAGAAATTTCATTGCAGAGAAACTTACAGACTTCTTTACAGTGTTGCTGTTGTTTTAGACGAGCTTCTCAAAACAATGTTGTGATAACTTCCTGTGAGGGAGCTTTTAGAGGCATTAAACTTTTCACCACCACTGTGAACAATTCTGATCCAGTAAATTTTTTTTCAGAACGAAGCAGTTCACATCAAACCACTCTGAATGACTCTGACATGTGACAATAATCTAGTTTAAACCTTTAACTGTTTTTTGAAAATGTTTTGAAAAATTGATAGGTTTCTTCTTTAAGTGGGGGGAATTGTTTAATCATTCTGTCTAAATTTTATTTTTCAAATGTATTTAATAAAAGAGGCTTCACTGCTTCGGTGAAATATGCAGAGGATGAATGAGCAGTCCTTAGTAAGCAGTGGGCAAAAATGCAATATTGTGACACTTGAATGAATGCAATGTGAAACAGTGGTGCCAAATAAAAAAAAAGAATAAATATGATGAATTCAGTGTAACGTGGAAATGGAGAAAAACATGATGGCATAATGAGCTAGTGCACTGACTGTGCAGTTTTAATTGCATTGGTTAAAATCTGTTTTTTAATAAGAAGCAAGATTGTTACAAATACTGACAATGCAGGGTGTTCAGGAAAGCGATTTATGATGTATTTTATTGTTAAATTAACATATCTTATCACCCACTCATATCTCTCTCTGTCTCTCTCAGGATTTTCTATGTGTCCCATGACTCTCAGGATCTTAAGATTTTCAGCTACATTGCCAGAGACGGATCCAGTAACACTTTCAGATGCAACGTCTTCAAGTCCAAAAAGAAGGTAGATTGGCTTCTGAACTTTAAAGAGTTGAGGTGGTCCCTGTCTTTTTTTCATTATTTCCCTCTGCCTCCCTGTCTCAGGCCTGATCATGTCAACTTTTAACTTGATCGTCTCTTTGATCACACGGAAGCTTATGATGGCTTGTGAAGGGGGCTTGACTATGTCCTGTTCTTTTAATTTCTCTGTGGTTCATCTCTTCCTCTCTTTCTTCTCTTGTTGTCCCCCCATTCATTTATTAGTTCATATTAGAGCTGCATGATATTGACATAAAATGCCATGTTCGATAAAGCCGTCGGACATCATGATGACGTTATGAGAACTGATAAATTACTATTAAAATAATGTGTCTGTGGTTAGATTTAATGCAAGTGCAGACATTTATTTTGGGATGTGTTAACAGAACTCTAACTAACCTCTCTTCAAACCCCTCTTTAAGCAAATCGCAAAATACAAAATTACATCAGAACTGCAAGCACATTTTTTTGTGCACTGAAGGACTGAGGAACATTCAGCATTACCTCAACAGCTTTTTTCTACAGGGAGACTGACTTAAAAGAGGCCCTGAATGTTCTGTTGTAACTCCCGTTAGGATGAAGCAAAATAATATGTTACATACCTTGACGTATGTGTAATCGATTGCATTACATGCGATGCTGGAAGTGATTCTGCCAGACACACGAAGGGGTATGAGGGTATGCACCCGGAAGTTGCAAACTGAGGTTAAATGTCACGATGGCTGTCCGGCACCTGCCCTCTCGCTCTGACACAGGGGCATCCCGGCTTGTTCGAAGCTCCATATACTGAGGAGCTCATTGCACACTGTTTCGTTCAGATTGCTTTGTTCTAGTGAGAGTTATTACAGAATATTCGGGGCTTCTTTCGAGTGAATCTCCCTATATAAAGGCTACAAAACCAAATAAATATATATTCATTTTTTTCTTTATTTTGAAGGAATCGTAAAGTAGCATACTTCAGTAGCCCAGCTAGCCTGTGTTAACCTGAGCTAACCTGTGTACTGCATGTCTTCCCCTTTGTTTTGAGTTGAATTTCCATTAAAGCTGAGTTACGGGTGATATTTTAAGGTCTCTGAGTGTGATTTTTAGTTGGCCATTTAATTCAAATGGTTAAGTTATTCGTCTCCTGTGTGGGAGAGCAGGTTCAGTCAAAATGCAGAGAAGCAGGCTTGTAACAGTTTGTCCTGGTAATGTAATGATCATGCTGCGTATATGAGGTAATTAGATCTGTTCTGTCATTAATGCTCTAACAATGTGTTTATTGTGGAAACTCAAATCATGATAACAGGACATTAGGACTGTGTTAAAATGGTTTGAAAATTGGAAACAAAAATAAACCTAAAACTTGCAGTAGTGTGTTGGAGGGCAGCACGGTATGTTATTTATTATAAAACGGATAGTTCCGGTCCTAGAATCTGATAGGCTGAGCTGCGTTCGAAACTGTTGTAAAAATCCACGATAAAACATGGCTTTGACCAGCTCCCAACAACTGAACTCTGTATTACTGCGCCACGGAACGAAAAACCCTTTTGCTGTTAATGGATTAATCTTTGATGCTAATGCTGATCACACGGAGTACCGAGTGTACTGATGAAGTAAGAACCCATTTTTGTTTAAACTGAGGGGCTGAAAACTTATTTTCTTAACTAGAACTAGGCAGGTCAGCTAGCCAACAGGCTAAAAGATAGCAAACATGCTAAACAACCCCTACATTAATATCACAGGCTTGAATTAAAGTAATCACAATATGATTCACTGAAAAACGGCAATATAAAAGTCTAAAGAATGTCACCTGAATGGCTTACATGCTTCAAATGTCCGTGTTTCAGTCAGAAGTAGCATCGAACCCAGGCTGAGTCCCAAACGGCTCTGTACTCCCTAGCTAAATAGTGTGCAGTGTAACATTAAGTTTAGAAATTCTAGATTCCGCAGTGCTGATTGAGTATGAATGTGGATGAATCCCAAATGAACATTTTAGCGATATTTTGCATTGTTGGGGAGCAGGAGTCAGTATTTGAATTCCTACGTAGTGCACTATGTAGGGAGCAGGGGAGCCGTTTGAGATTCAGCCCCAATGTGAGAAAAGTGGCATTGTCAGACTGGCAGAAGACTCGCAGTGGTAATTTGGAGACCAAAAAGTACTTATAAACAAAGTATTTGCATTAAACAGTGCTATGTTACATATGTTCACTGTTACATGAAAAAAGTTTTAAAAAACCATGAAATATCTGCAGTTTACAGTGATTGGCGAACTACATTGCTTGGCGGAATACTTGTCAATGTCAATTATTATTAATAATAACTTAAATAATTATCTAAAACATTGTGTATTTTAATATATTTTATGTTGGCCGCTGTTTTATAAAAGCAATAAGCCACGCAAGGCAGTGTGTTAAAGAACACCCTTCCCCATGATAAAATTGCAGTAACCCATGGCCTCTCGTGGCTTATTGCTTTATTAATTAGAATCATTGTATCATTGTTGCAATATTGGTACCATGGAAGGCTGCAATATTCCAGTGAACCTTCTAACAGTTGTTTCTGTGTGTGTGTGTGTGTGTGTGTGTGTGTGTGTGTGATTCTGATGCTTACCAATATGTTGTAATCTGTGACGACTCCTGTGTTTTTCAAATGTTGTAAGCAGTAATATTGTAATGTGACCATTTTGTTCAGCCCTAGTACATGGACATTAATTGTTAAATGGGAAATTAATTTGTAAATGTCTCAGAGCCAGGCTATGCGTATAGTGAGGACGGTGGGACAGGCCTTTGAAGTGTGCCATAAGCTGAGTCTGCAGCATGCTGAACAGAATGGGGATGGACAGCTGGACAGCCCTGCAGATGGAGAGAGCGATAAGTCTGCAGAGGAACCCACTAATGAAGGTGAGACAGGAACATTACATGCTTTTACCACAACAGTTACTCTGCTCTGTCCTACTTCAACACACGCTAGTATTTTTAGCTTAAGCAGGGGTGTTAGGTGACAAGAGAGCTACAATTGCTAATAACGAATGAAATCAAGCAGGAAAAGACACATTTGTGCAAGAGAATCGGGAATAAATTCCCACTTTAGCAGTGTTAGAATTTTTTTTGTTTTTAAGCACTATGTACCTTTCATTTTATATAAATCAAACTAGGGCCATCATAATTACTCATATACTTGATCTTAAAAAAAAATGGCAATTTACATAATAATACTGCATATTTTAAATTCTTTGGCTGGTGTCTTTTACATTAAAAGGCAGAGCCTGAAGGACACAAATTTTTATTTTTTGTGTTTATATGCATTTTTTGTCACATTGTATTATGTATTTTTTTAATGACATCTTTTTAAAAGCTTCCCTTTTTATCTTTTTACAATAAAGTATTTTAGACTGTATACAACAAAATATTTTAGGAAGATATATGTATATATTTTTCTATTTTCTGCATAATCATTATTGTAGAGAAACTTAACTCAAATTTCTTCACTGTGGTGGTGATAGGGATCAGGGGTCATGAGGTCTACAGTGTGAATATAGGCATTTTATTTACTATATTCCTGTTATTTTCCTTTTTCCGTGTGATGAGCTGTTTTAGGTCTCAGTATGTGACATGGCTAATGACTAGACTGTTAGAGTGTGATAATTATATTACAGATCACACATTTAACAGTCCATTCTATTTCATTTTTTTTGCTTTATCATTAGAGCTGCCATGCAAGATTACTTTGTTGTCCCTTTATTGTTTCCGAGTTAGACATGACACACCTACCCTATTGGAAGACAGGGGAGTTGTGTTTTTTTTGAAAGAAAAATAATTATTGTATTTATTTTGTTAAATGAAACATTGTTGCCGCACAAATCTGCAGGTTTTTGGTTCCCAACTAATTGATTAATCAAAGTCAATAGTATACAAACCTATGTTTTCATTCATGTATAATCACCTGTAACAACAAATTGTAGTGATTTTGTTCGTTTAGAATGAGCCCTTCATATCTACATATCTTCTAACTGTTCTTACAGTTTGCTGTCTTTTTACAGTAGCCTAGAATGGACAAACCAAACACACACACACACACACACACACACACACACACACTCTAAGCCGCTTATCCTTCTGGGTCGCGGGGCCTATCCCAGAAGTCATTGGGTGGAAGGCAGGATACACCCTGGACAGGTCACCAGAAAGGGTCACCAGAAAATTTCTCTAGAGCAGAGCATTTACATCAGACCACTCTGAATGACTTTGCTTACATTTTAACCATTTAATTTGGTAGAGATGTTGAAAAATTGGTGGAATTCTCCTTCAAGTGCATTTTTAGTGTTTTTTTGTGTGTTTGTTTTTTTTTTTGTGTGTTTTTTTTAATGAATAACTGGCAAATGACTTGATTACTAATATAATTGATGGCGACAGGCCTAGATCAAACCCACTTCTTTACTGATGTTTCTCACAGGCCATCAGCTGACTGGAGCTGAACGGGATGAAGTCAAAGATGTGGGGGCAGAGTCTCAGTCGGCTAGTGTGTGTGAGCGTGCTATGAACGAAATCCTTCAAAGCCTATCAGATCTCAACATGGTCAAGCCAGGACAAACCCTCCAGGTGGGAATGTCTGTTTATGACAAGGTTATATATAGTTTAAATAGGATGTGTGTGTTTGACAGAGTATAAGAGGCACATGGTGACAATCTTTTACATTATTTAGCCAAACAGATGGCTTTCTAAAATCTCGTGTCAGTGAAAGTGAAGACATTTAAAGACGAGGCTGTCATAAAATGTAATCTCCCCTTAAGTGGAAGCCTTTTCCGTCTTTCCCTCCCACTTTTCATCATCCTGCATTTAACCTCAGTGTATGCCTCAAGTTGTTCTTTGATGGTGTTATCTTGCCTTAGGCCCATAAACATGCTTTTTTCGCCATAAAGTGTTAGAGAGACTTTATGAACTGCATATCTAACTTCAATTGCTTAACCACAACTGAAGCAAAAGCAAATCATATGGCTCTAATGAGACGGAGACAGTTAAGCTGCTCAGCTGAGCTGGGCTTCTACACGGAAGTGAAAAATAAAAGCCATGGAACTGTAATGAGTCTTCGCCTACCACCAAAAAACGTGCAGGCACTTCCAAGCTAATAGGGTGAGCTGTCTTAGTTGTTTGAAGCTTTCTTTTGTGGTCTTATTGTTAACAGCAAGGTTGGCAACAGCTGCCCACTTGTCAGTCCTAAACCTGTTTAAGCAAACAGCAAGACATAGCAATTAAACTTGCCCAACAGAGCAGTAAGCTGTGCCATAGCATTTTCAGCAAACCTGTAAAAGCTGCCCTGAATCAACAAACCCAGCCTGGCCCTACTGAGGCCCTGTTTTCTCATCAGTGCTATTCATGTGGCTGTAGACTCAAAAAAAATTAGTAGAAGCAACCTCAGCCCAGCCAGCTATGTCCACAAGATGTAGCTGAAGCAGTACAAATGCCACAGTTTTCAGTTCAGAGTCACTTCTGAGAGCCATCCATCACATGCAACATCGCTGGCAGAAAATCGAATTGGTGTCCTGTGTCCGATATGTAGTTAATATCCCACAGGGGTTCAAAAATGACAGGTTCCACAATCCAGAGAGGAGTGATGAATAGGTGTTAGTGTTTTCAGTTCAGGCATCACAACTGTTCACCAATTTATGCAGAAGGAGAAATAGTTCCTTTTAGTTAATTTTACCTTTTAATTTACCCTAATTGAATAAAGCGATATCTCAGTTCTGTCATTGAGTCTTTTTTAAAGGAAAATCAATAACAGAGCTAAACATTTATAGATGTTTTTTTTTTCATGCACTGCCATTTTGAGCAAGCAAACTAATTTATAGACTTTAGTCACCTCTTATTGTTACTCTGGTTGCATAAATGTTTCAGAAATCTAAAATAAGCTTTTGATTTAAATTGTTTTTGGGCATTTTTTTCCCAGTTTTGTAACCAATTTAGTCATGTTCAGTTTTACCCAGTAGCTAGGTCTCCCCTTGTCATATGATACAGCCAGCGCTTGAAGGGTGAAGTCTAACGCATGCTTCCTCTAAATCATGTGATACACCACAGCATCTTTTTTGAACTGCCACTAATGCAAAGCCATTGGACAGTTGAATGTGCTTGGAGAAGAGCACTAACTGACATTTCTGTGACATTAGCTAATTGCCTGTGTTAGCAATTGTTCTGAGGGATGGAGGGAGAGGGAGGGCCCTCCTACCCACACACGGGGAATGAGGCCAATTGTGCTCGTTGACTCCCAGCCTTGGATGACTGTAGCATCTTTGGGGGCTGAATTTGCAATCTCCTGATGATAGGGCCAATGCTCAGAGGTCTGCAAAATACAGGACACACTAGGCTTGAAACCTTTTTGATTTATGCTTTTAAATGATGGTTCTTTCAATAGGACAGAACTGAGCTGACAAAAAGAGTTAATAAATATATATATAAATATAAAGTTTATAAATTAATATGGTATGTACAGGAAGTGATTATGAAATTCAGCATCCTTCACAACAGAATGACTGGTTATTCAATCCAGTGAATGCATTTATTTTTACTGTCAGTTGAATGTGTGTAATTTTTATTAACATTAAAATCATTTTCAAAAGCATTAGATCAGTAAATTTTGACACTTTGTTGTTGGCCTGTTTATTTATTGGTTAAGGTTAGAGTTTTTCACTGAAAACCAAAATTGCCGTTTTCTGGGTGTTTTTCGCTGGAAATTTTCTGCGCATGGAATTTTGATGCATCTCTAGAATGTACATTTGCCCTATGCATCAAAACTGCTGCAGCATGTGGTTTAACAAGCTAAAAACTACCTCTCAATATATAAACACTGGCATTTACACCACTAGGGGGCTACCAGTTATGTCTCTACCAGCAGATAACTAGAGAAAGAACTGGGCATTGTCATCCTTTTTTCCTTTTTTCTCAAAGTCTTGCATTGGAGGTAGAGGGGCCATTGTAGCTTTTTGTTCTCCTGTTGAAGTGAGGAGATGAAAGCAGCATGAAACAAAGGAGCTGAATGTTGCTCGGCTTTGGAGGGAGTCACCCTAATCCTGAAGCCCGGAATGTTCGGTGTGCTTTTGGAAGTGAGCCATGTTGTACTGGTCTGTGAGACTCCGCTCCAGAGAGATAAGGAGAGAGAGAGAGAGACGGGTGGATGGATTTTGGTAATTGCCATCCGGATTTTCTCCCTATTTTGCCAAAAAAGACTTAGGGCTGGATGAGTGGAATGATAGACAGAAGGACAAACGGAGGCTGGGGGAGAAAACCTCAACTGATTCGTGATTCTTGAGAAAATAAGCAGATGAGAAATATCCTGTTTTGACAGCCTGAGTTTGTACACCTGCACTTCTGATCTATATTTCTTAGTGAGTTAAAAAAAATATTTTCTCAGTTGCTTTAGAGCAGTGATTTCCTACCCTGGTCTTTAAGTACCTCAGATCTGATTTTAGTGGTTCCCATTCTCTAATGCCCCCACTTCAACTCAGGAAAGGCTTGTTAATGAACCGATTAGTTGGATCAGGTGTGCTAGAGGAGGAAAACGCTAAGGTATGTAGTGCGGAGGACAAGGGTTGTTAACTGCTTTTCAATCAGCACTGGTGTAGTGTAATTATTTGGCTCCCTCTAGTGGACACAGTTAGCCATTGCAAATGAAAGCAGCATTACATGTGACATTACCTTTGCTGTTATTTGCTGCATTTGGTGCAGGGGTATGTCCTGCTTTAGAAACAACAGTGTGAACAGTGTTTTCATTATTTACCACTGATGAGATTTTGAAACATAAGTACAGAGTATGGTGGAATACGCTACACATACACCCAGAAAATATCCTTGATAGATTTGTCGAGTCACAGGGTAGGTGGCTGACATAAATTTGTATTTAGGGGTGCATGTAAGATTATTAAGCATTAAGCAGTCACATTTAACTGCAAATGTCAGGAGAATTTGAGAGGAGATGTGGAAGTGATATGTCAGAGTGAAGGGGATCTGAGTGAAGCTTTTAGGAACAAATTTAGGAGGCTTTTGGGTGACTTGATAAATAGTTTTATCTTCTATTGTGTAGTTCACATTGAGTTAAGGAAAGAAAGTTGGAAAGAAGTATTTGATGGTTGACCATATCAAACTTTATTCAAATTGCCTTCCATAAGTTAAAGAAACAGCAATGTGCCATTTTGGTTGTGGGACTTTTTACAGAATAAATAAAATAAAACAATTAACAGGAACTAAATTCTCACCTTCAAATATCCTATTTAATTTCATCCTTTTCTCACCACTCTGTATGTTTTTCTCCATAGGTTAATCAATATTTCTCCATTAAGTTTCCTTTCGCATTTCTAATGATTTCAGCAGAAGCAGAAATTTGCTTTAGCCTTCCTGAGCAGGATTATAACTTTATTTCTAAGACTCTTAGAAAGTAAGCTGTTGGTATCCGGACCAGTTTTTTTACACCTTTAAAGCATCATGTATTTTTATCATTAAGTACCATATTTTGTCATTAAACCAAGGTAAACTCTGTTTTCCATTATGCTTACAAGTTATTTTAGTAAACTGAAGTATTGAAGTATTTATCTAAACGTTGATGTTCAAGCTTATTCACACTTTTTACAGAAATTTACATTGTTACAGTTAGTTTGTCTTAGTCCATTCTCAAGTCTTTTTTTGGGGGTAAATGTCACATTTTTATTCCTCAATTATATTTTGGTTTTCTTGCCCTCATACAGTTTAGGAACTTCAATGAGATCATTAAAAAACACAACCTTTGCATTTGGCACTCAAAAAAGTACAATAACAATGAAGGACAGTGTAATGGTAACTCCAAAGTAGTGTGTTCAAAAACATTGAGCATGATAGCCAACTTTTAGATGCACATCTTAGGTGAAATGTGCCAATTAAAAATAAATAATTTTAAAGCTAAGTAGTTTTAAAGAAAACAAAATATTGGGTTGGTATTGACAGATACTCAAGGTCTCAAAATCGGTATTGGAAAAAAGCAGAATTATGCCATCTATAGGCCTGAATCAAAATATTCAAATAGGCATGAACGTTTTCAGAAAACTGGATAGTAAATTAGGATTTTTGATAAGCAATTTAGCTTCTCCCTAATGATATACATTCTCATATTTAAGAAACATGAGATGTCTGAACTTCATACGCCAACAGGGGCAGTGAACAGACCATATTTTACATTTTGGTCAGTTTCTTATCGATGTAGTCCATAGAAACACTGCTGCAACCAGCTAAAGACTGTCGTACACTGAACAAGAAGCACTGTGCTGCGGTCTCTGGCACAGTTTGCTGTACAAAGCACAGCTATAACACATAGAAAGTGTCGCAGAAAAGACATGATGAACAAGAAGTTCCTTTGAGACTCTACTTGAATAGATTGAATAGAATGCAATCTTCATATCGTTTAGCAAATTTATCGAGTTTCAGCTAACTATCTCTTCACAAACTGTTTTCAAGCTAAAAGGTATGAGGTGAAATATGATTCAGTTTGTTTA
The DNA here is from genome assembly GCF_904425465.1 of Colossoma macropomum. Taxonomy (NCBI): domain Eukaryota; kingdom Metazoa; phylum Chordata; class Actinopteri; order Characiformes; family Serrasalmidae; genus Colossoma; species Colossoma macropomum. The sequence goes on from NW_023494794.1 coordinate 3,849,938, forward strand.
CATCAAATGCCTTTCTTCATGTACAGTGGCCCCCAAAATGTATTTGGACATTTGTGCTGTGTTTAAGTTCAGTGTTTAAAGAAACAAACACACCACTCCAAGGCTGCAGTTCTTTCAGAAGCTATTCTTTCAAAAAGCGTCTACTTGGTTTGACTTCTGCAGGTTTGCATCAAAAATGCCATTATACGCTTCTGAGTCTCATTGAGAAGACCATGAACTCAAAAGTGTGCAAAAGCATTTGATGGCTGGAGTTCTTCTCCAGGCTTTCTACACACAAAGAGTTTACCATCAGTTAGATGTGATGCTCGAAGTGTTTTTCCCTGAAACAAATATCATGTATATATGTATTTTACCAATGGTCAAGTGGTCAAATCCAAAATCTAAAGTCCAAATACGTTTTGGATTTTGGGGCCACAAATAAATCAGAACCTGCCTTTACTGTGAATTGTATCTTATCGGTAAACTTCTTAGCCTGGGAAACAAAACACAGCCAGCGGAGTTTGTTAGGATTAGCCATGTTAGACTTATATAATCAAAGTTAGAGTTTATAAAAAGTCTCTGACACATTGTTTAGGAACTTAAAGGAGGCTTCTTACATGGTATTTCTATTTAATACTTTCACCCTTGTAGCCCCTAAATCCTTGAAGAGTTCTGAAGTGCAGTACTTGAACAGAAGACTCCAAAAGCATATGTCCATTGTGTTGAACACACATCTCCAGCGGTCTTGTATTACAACAGCCTGCACATCTACCCATATTTAGCTGAAAAAAATGCTACTGTAGTTCTAACAGGCATCCTTTGCTGCTAGACAGATTTGTTTTTCTGAATATGGTTGAATGTGCCCACTATTTGGGCTAACACAATTGGTCGTCTGTTTTGGGCTCTACAGATTAAGCTGTGTGAAGATTCTTTTTGTTTTATGGTAGCTTATCTCTTTGTAGCCTTGTGCCCATTTATCCCTTGTATTTGCACTGTTTTCAGCTAGCATCCACCTATAGTAGTTACGTTTTTGAAGAATCAACGACTTCGTTTTTTGTCAGGTGTTCCGTCAGGCATAGGGGAAAAATCATTATGCTAATTCTCTATAAAGTGGTGTACTGGAAATGGGAAGCTACATTTTTTTTTCCAATCCCCAGAGACCTGTCTCTGCCTCATCCCCAAGCTAAGCAGTCAGACTAAAGCTACTTAGAGAAAATGAGTTTCTCCCAATGTGTGTGTGTGGGTGTGTGTGTCTTTTGTGTATGAGCACTTACACTTTAATGATCTCCTTCAAGGTGCAGGGGTTAGAATTTTCATGTTTAAACAGCATGACGAGCAATCAGGAGCTATTCTTAAATGAGATGCTTCTGAAGACTTTTGGCTTTTTGCTGTTCTTGTATGAGAATTCTTTTGAACCTTTGAGCTGTGAGCCTGTTCTCTGTTCTGCTTTGAGTGGCTCAGTAATTGTGATGACCACTTTCCACTTTCATTCATGTTTGTTAACTTAGCCAATTACATTTTCCTTCCTTTTTTCCATATACAGTAAAACTTGATTGTGAAGCTGTGCATTAACGTATAACGTAAGATGTTACTATTTGCACTAATTTATATAGGGGTTACATAAATTGCCATCAATCATCAAACAAAATGAACTTGAAGAATTGAAATTACCAAATACTTTTTGAGGCTAATGTATGTGTAATTAATAACAGACCATCTACTACCTGTCTCTCTGTAGGACTTGGAGGGTGTGTCTCTCTACACTCTGTCTCCCAGCAGCCCTTGCTCACCATCTCTCACGCCATTGGCCACCCACCACCACCTGCAGTTGCTACAGCAGCAGTTACTACAGCAGCAACAGCAAGCACAGGTTGCTGTGGCACAGGTAAGGCACGACAGTCTCCCTCTCTCACACACTAACCCTTATTTTATTATACATGCCACTTACACTCATTCTGTTTTCATTCTCTGTGATCAGATTTGACCCTGACAATTCACCCTGATGATTGTCTTATTGCTCCAACCCAAATAAAGCAGTAATCAATCTCCCCAGTGTACCAACAGCCTAATGTTGGAGAGTCACTCACTGTAACACCACTAGGGAGTGCTTTTACTCAAAATTGAAACTTCATAAACGAAGAAACACAACACTGCTGATCTCTGTATTGGAAATATTTTTTTTCAAAAAGCCTTTATGGTTCGCAGATTAAGCTATATGAATGTGATAAAGAAATATGCCTTTGTAAGAATTAAAAAAAGGAGAAGAAACAAAGCTGTGTGGTCTGGTAATGTGCTATGGTTGAGAAAACATCTCTCAGTATAACTGGTCCGTCTCGTCTGGCCTTGTTTGGTGTAATGCACATTGACGTTATGATTATGGTCATAAATGTAATGTTCGCTCTTGAGGGGGAATAACAGAATTTGCTCTCAGAGCCAGTGCCTGCTGAGATTTGGCACCGGTGACCAGCTGCTCCATTATGGTGCATGGAAACTGTTACTGTCAAATATTCATACAATGTACTACACAAACACACACACACGCACACACACACCCGCAATCGTCCAAATGTCATGACACACTGGGAAGCAATAAAAAAAGATTTTTTCATAATAGTGTGATCTATTTGAAGCAGTCAATTTTAAAATGACAAAACTGGCATTTTAAAAAAAGAATCTCATGCTTTATTCATTAGCTGTGCGCTGTAGAAATACGTCTAGGGGCATAGTGAACTGGGTGTGTATATATACATACATACATATATATATATATATATATATATATATATATATATATATATATAAATATATATATAACACACACACACACACACACACACACACACACACACATATATATATATATAATATATATATATATATATATATAACATATATATATATATATATATATATATCACTCTTGACCCCTTGTGTCCCCTCTGTAGGTGCAGCTCCTGAAAGACCAAATGGCGGCAGAGACTGCTGCAAGGATGGAGGCTCAGGCCAGGACCCACCAACTGCTGCTGCAGAATCGAGACCTACTGCAACACATCGCACTGTTGGTCAAACACGTTAGTGAGCTCGAGTCCAGAGTTAACGGAACCACACAGTGTAAGATGTACACACTTATGTTTTAGCTATGAAGGTTTTTCCAGAATTTTCTAATATGGTGTTAATGGGGATGCGCACGGGTGTGAGTACTCAGTTAGACGTTTGCAGTGCCGTTTGTTTTCCTACCTTTGTGGGTACAGTGTATCCATATATATATATATATACACATAGGTACATACATTATAAGCACATACATATAAGTGTGTGTGTGTGTTTGTGTGCGCGCTTATCTCAGAACCGCAGCTGTCAAATTCTGTTCTGAGGCTTTAAGTACATTTGCTGTGTCAACAGAAGGGCATCATTGAAATGGGCCTCTACACACATTAAAGAGAACATTACAAAGAACTCACAGTTCTGCCTATCCATTCCTTTTGTCTTTTTGTATCTTGTTGAGTGTTTGGGACAAGCACAAAGCCAGCTTTGAGTACAGAGTTCAGTCAGCTCACCTGAAGAAAATAAGGAGAATGTTCAACATTCTGTTTGTGTTTAAGATCTTAACAGAGAGATACTGAGTAAGTGAGAGAGACGGAGAGAGATTAGACTGAATTACACTCACAGATGTGAGTCCACACATACACGTCTGACACATCATTTTTTTGGCTGGGATGTAATGGTGTTATGGAGGCTGTCTGTCTCCACTAATTCGTTACACAGAGTCCACTAGTGCATCAACACTGGGCCTGCTGCCAAACACAGACTGTGTGTGTGTGTTTCTCACTTGGCTTTTGGAGGATAAATACTTTGTGTGTTTCCTAAGTACATTTAGGTATACATTTAGGCATAAGCCTGTTTGTTTTTCAACCCTCAAGAGTTATTACTATTGTTTTGCTATTGTATTCAAATGTAATTACAGAGTGAATTACACAATGAATTATATTTGTTTGATTTACCTTCTGTATCGACAGCTTTGAGTCTGCCATTCCGATTTTTTGTTTGATATCAAGAAATGATAATGGCAAAAACATGTAAAATGGTTTTTCTGTCAGCAAAACAAGACTGTGCACACAAGAATAACATATCATCAGATTCAAATCATAATATAATATCCCCTTTTCTACTTACAAACACAAATGTGGCATCGACTAGATGTGCACCGCTCATGAATTTATGGCAGATTCCAGTTTCTTTATATAGCCGAAGTTTTTGGCCAGTTTTTATTACCTCTTTCTAAACCTAAAGCTCACTCTGTATGGGCTAAATGAACACACTTCTATTAGCTATACTTGCAACGTAAATAATGTTATTTCCTTTTTAATTGGCCAAACTGTCATTTTAAATCTTAAATGAAAATCAGCATATTTAACTAAACATGAATCCTGCTAAAAGCGCTACACAGAAGTAAGAAGCAACTGGGTATTTAGTACAGCATGGAAATGCCAAGACATTTTAATATAGATGTAGCAGCAGAATTCAAATACAGCATGAGTGCACTTACCTGGCTCACAATATTTACCTCATAAAATTGCTACTCAGATCAGCCAGAATCAAAATTATAAATTAGCTGATTGCCTGTTTGGATTCCAGTGTTAGCTGATTCTGACATCCCTAGTATCAACTGAAAGTTTGGAATCTGCACTTTCAACAGAATTTCTCTGCTTGTTTCTGTTATGATTGGGCAGTATAAGGGTAATATAAAACAATATCTACAAACGATGCCGGTATTTAAAAATTATGATGGTGTCTGAGAATTATGACATCAAATTTCTAAATTCAAAAGTTTCCCTAAATATAGGGCTTGGCAATGTGATGTTATATGCAGTGTCTTGTGGGTGATCCACCACTGTGGCAAGATTAGTTAGTCTAGGCTTTTTTTAGAATAGTTTCAGGAATCTTCCTTTACTCTGCTTTTCTTGATTTTGGCTGATCTGTAGCTCATGGAGTTCAGTAAATACAACTACAGAGCTGACTAGCAGGCAGACTACCAGATCAAAGATCAGAGCAAAATCAAGAAAAGCAGAGAGGAAAGTAAGGTTTAATCAGCTATTTAGAAGCATCTCTAGTTAAACAGCACATAAAAAGAATCGCAGTGAGAGTGCGCTTAAGCATCAAGCTCAAACTCATTTTATGCTGTAATCATATAGATCTCATGGAATAAAACTTTCACTATCCATTTAGTGGATTTATTATATTTGGTATTCGCTAACACTATACGGGCGCGCGAATGTAACTGCTACATATAAGGTGAGACGGAAAACATGGAACAAGAAGCTGGCAAACAAGAAGCCATTTTCCGCTTCATGATGAGGTGACATACAGTGATACCACCTCCACCAATGAACAATTTACCTTTCAATACGTGCTGCTCTCCAACTAAAGGGTCAGAGGTGACATTATGCTGTGACTGGGTTAGCTGAGGTGTCAGGTGATTCACGTTTGTTCATTTGTTTGTCTTAAACAATTTATTTTGACTGCCCCTTCTAAGCTACATGTGATCTAATGTTGATTTCTATGGGGGATAGTATTGTGCTGTAGTTGTACTAACTAGCCAGACAGGAATGTTTGCTCAAAGGCTACCTCCAGTAGAATAGGCCTGTGGATGAAATATGGCAAAACCAAGTAACTGAATTTAATCAAAAATTGTATGCATCCTTTCTGGTTAAATACAACAGTGCATCCCTCTGGAGTTGTACACTCCTTTTTCATTTGATTTATCACAAAAATACAGCACCCTCTCTAAGCTTTCAGACCCAGTGTATATTTGCAGCTAGTAAACAAGTGGCAGTGCTAGAAAAAAGGTGGCAGAACCAGAAAAAATCTCAAAAAAACGAATTGTGATAGCATCTCAGCGACAACTAAGAGCAACACAACACAAACAATGGTTGTCATTTTAACATCGTTTAGCAACCAGTCTTGTGCTGTGGTGTATGGTGTGTTTGGCCTGATAACTAAGCTCTTGTTAGTTTAGCAAAAATGCAACAGCCCCAGACACCACAAAACAGTTTTGATTTCAGCTTTCTGTCACTCCAACACCAGTCACATGACTTTGGCTTTCTCAGACATTAGTTTTTATCATCTGATTCAGCAAAGCACCACTTAGTCAGAATCAAACCTGTACCGTATATGAAATGTTTTCACAATCAATTTTTTTCACTACTTCAATCACTGATTCAATCACAATCAATTTTTTTCACTACTTCAATCACTGATTTCTGTAATGGCTTGGCTACATTGTAAATAAAGGTCACCCTCATCTGAGTTTACATAAAGGTTTATTGATAATGTGATGTGTGGCACTGTTTGGGTCTGTAGCCTGCTTGCTAATCTAGCGTTACGTTAGTCCATCAGGCTACAGATTCAAACAGTTGCTCAACCTCACTCCCTCAGATTTAAATAATCATTAGCTGAACTTCCTTGTCGGTGCTTTAATTAGACAGAATTGAACATGTTCTTTGGTGAGCAGAGCTGTGATGCTTGCTTGCTAAGCTAATGCTAACCAGCTCCTCTCTCCTAGTTTGCAGCACTGTTTAACATTTAGCACTTGTTAGATAGATGGTTTGACATTTAATGAATGGTGGTTTAACATTTGTGCACTGTGTTCACTTATTTGGTGACCATGTAAGCAAACTAGATTTTAAAATAACGCAGCCCCAGGCAGCAAAAAAAGTGTCACAAATGCTTTTACATCACTTACACTTTTAGTTTTTAAACGAGTCATCGCAAATCTCTTCTATCCTCCAGATGAAGAGTCACCATGGAGAGGTGTTTCTGCCTGCTCTCTCTCACTCAATCTGAAGAACCGCTACACGCCCAGCTCAGACCAGCCCATGACCTCCACGCCAGCGGGAGAGACAGACAACTGTCTCCCGATCACCCATACAGCGGACTGTGAGTCCTACCTCAACCTGCTCAAACTGGGCAGACCCGCCACAGCCAATGGCAAGCCAGCGGATGCAGGAAGTGAGCAGGGATTGGACAGCGCAAGGAGTGACATCACTAGGATGAATTCATCCACACTGGACAAACGGTACACAACATTTCCTCTCATACACATGCAGACAGCACTGAGTTTATTTATTGTATGCAAAGGTCCTTATTCATAAGCACTCTGTCCTTATTTGTCCAGGAAGCGTATTCAACAGTCTCTATAGCAACATGCTTACAACAAACAAATTCACAAGCAAGTGGGTACTTCAAGCTGAGAACTAGAAGAAAAAGTAACCTTGACACTGCACAAAAACAGGGGTGGACTGGGAGAAAGAAGGAGAACAGATGTTTTGGCAGAGAGAGGGATGTCAAGTCTGGTTCATATAAACAAAAACATGAGAAAGAAGGGTGAATGAAAGAACGGCAGGCATTTATAAAGTGTGATGGCAGATTCCTTTGTATGTATGTTTTTATGTATGCATATGTTTGTTCTTTAGTGGCGGCTGTTTAATTTCTTTCCAAGGTTTAGATTTAGGTTTAGATGAGACACACACACACTGTATACATGAGCAGACTGAGTGTGTGTGTGTGTGTATAAATGTTAACCACTTCCTGCCAAACTGATTCATAACCAATAGCAGCTCGGCTTTCTGAAACTTGAGCCCCTCCATCTGCACAAAATAAAAGCACAGGCTTGTGGAGCAGAGCAGGTCAAAACAAACGCAAGATAAAAAGAGACAAAGACTGAGAAAAGAAAAAAAGGAGAGCAAGTTTTAAGCTTGTGTGCATCAAGCTGGCCACAGCTTACAGAACTATGACTCATTTTCAAAGGATGTTTGCAATAGTCTCCAAATTTACAATCAAAGATTTTTAGCAAAGGATAATACACTGAGTCGCCACTTTATTTGGTGCGTAATGTCTGTATCAGCACTGGTCCTATGGTGGTCTCTTTCCTTTCCTAATGATCATGTTAGAGGGGGCTGATTAATTGTGCAGCAACTGATGGGCTATAGTCAGTTATTGTAAACCTACAAAATGGTGTTTCTGATTAAATCGAAACTCATCATTCTCTAAGGTTAGTTATAACAGTGTGTTGTTCAGTTCTGGCTGCTCTCCTAGCATTATCCCCCTTCCTTAGATAATGTTGTTTTCACCTCTTCTTTTCGTTATCACACTCTTCAACTCCTGCCGTCCTACTTTTCTCTGTATCCATCTCTCCACTCAGACAGCAGACATGTAGAGATGGATATTGCTTTGCGGAAATGCAAACAAAACTAATGAAAGTCTGTAAGAAACCAATGGAGTGTCCTACCCCTCTGTTTGACCATAATATAAATAGATGTGTGTGTCTGTGTGAGAGAGAGTGGGAGTTTGATGTAATAGGTAATGGAAATTTTGACCTGTGTCAGGTTCTGAGGATTAATTAGTGTGTATGTGTTACAGAGACAGAACCCACAGTACCACCTGCTCTGTTTTTCGCTTCACACAAACATACTCGCACCAGACTGCCCACTTTCTTGAGCCTGACAAGATGTTTCATTGGCTTGATTAGTTGTTAGCTTTCTTCTTGTTTTTTCGTCGGGGATCAATATTTGGTGTGTGGCAGTAATTAGGGAAGTGAATGTAAATGCAGAGCAGAGTTTTTAAGCAACACTGGTGTCTCATTGGTGTGGTAGCTGCTTAATTCCCCAGACACAGCAAGGATGATTGACCGTTTGCAATCACAATCCTCTCTAAACGTTCTTTCTTCTGTCAGGCAAAAGATACAATTCTCAGAACAAACCTGCAGTGAGAGCGCCGCTGGAAGTAAGTTAGTATTAATTATCAGACGAAGAAATTGTGGAAAGCTGCTACTGAGAAATGTGATGTCTGACACATGCTGTCCTGATCATCTGGAGCGCGGTGGTTTATTTCATTCCTGGCGCTGAAAGAGTTTTAAATTAAACTATGTGGAAGACGTCAGTCACAGCTCAGCAGCGAAACTGTTAACAGTCAGATTTATGTTGGTTGTAAGATGAAAGGCTGAGCTTTATCTGGGTTACTGTATTTGGTAAAAGTCATAAACATGACAGAAAATCAATAAAATTACAAAAATGTTAAGATCCATTAGATTTTCTTAACATTGCTCTGACTAGCTCCAGTGTTAGCTTTAGAATTAGCTCACCTAAAGGGAAAGCTTCCGTTGCTAAAACCTCCTCTTTATTAAACATGAAAACCTGCCGTCTAAACATCGAGTGGCTAAATGATTTCCCTGGTCTGATACACATTGTTTCCAGAGTCTGTTTTTGTTCACTTTAAATTGGTCTACATGCACATCTTATCTGTTCTCAAACATGCCTACACTGAACATCTTGTAAAATCAGTGTAGTTCTGAATGAGAGTGTTTTGAATGTATTCCTCTCTGTGCTTCAGATTTTTCCATTGGACTAGTGAGCTTGTTAGTCTACTAGTGTTAGTGTTATAGATGCTACCAGGTAGTTTACACTAGAAATCTGATGGATGGAGCAGCAGTGACTGAAGGAGATGGGAGTTTCTTAGAATTTTGCAATCATTTTCCTTTGTATTTTATGACAACAGCCACCTTACATACGCACACATATGCATAAAACTCACACTTTAAATAGTTTTGCATCCTTGTGCACAACACACATCACCACAACATCAAATTGTTTTTACGTTCATATGGCTTCAAAGGACTATTTTAGCATTTTACAGTCTCTATTTGCCAAATCTGTTACATGCCACATTTTGTCAATTACCACAGACCATTTTTAGAACTTGTTGACTTGGAACACAGACTTTCACCTGGTCCCCCTAATTAAATTTTTTTTTTAATCTTACATTTTTTATTTATTATTTTTTCCCCCCAAAGCCCACTTTTTCTTTTTGGTGGGAAGGGGTGGGTCTTTAGTTATATGCATGACCATACATGACCAATCTCTCTTTACCCCTTAGAATTACTATGCCTGTAAAAGTACATGCAAATGGTCTCTGTTCTGATTGGCTGTCCTGTACTGCGTCTCGTTCAAAAAAGCAACAATTCTAATAACTTCAACATGAGTGGGTCAGTTAAACTGCTGTAGACTGAATAGGCAGATATCTGTACATACAATGATGACATATGACATCACAAAAACAGTAAATTCAAGTTTGTTTTTGTAGCTTAATTTCAAAGGGCCATATGGATAGGGGACTGAAGGGTACATTTTGAAATATTAAACCCGTTTACATGTTTAAAAAGCAAGGAGATTTGTCATGATATGGGCCCTTTAAAGTCGTTTTTCTGCCAGTTCCCATTATCTCTGCTCAGCTATGCACTTTTCCCATGCTAAACCACTCCAAGCACTGTGTTTGGACAAAAGACACTTGTCTACATTGGAAATATCGATTTATTACATTTTATTTTGATAACACTGATGTGCTAATTGGAACATGATGGCATAACAGTTCTGCAAAAAAAAAAAACTGTGGTAAACTCATGTTCCACAATGTTTTCTTTGATTGCTGTGTGACCCATGGACCACAGAAAAATTGTGCATAGCGAAACTGAAAGTAAAATGGAAGAGCATCCATGCAACACTTGTAAATACAGAATGAAAAATAAGCTGAAAAGATGGAAAAAGTTTTGCCAAGTATGCAGCGCAGTCTGACTGTTTCAAACACCCAGATGTTTCTCATAAACACTAGAAACATTATAAACACTAAGAAAGCTCTTATGTCTGTCGACTCTGGGCTGTTTATAACTGGATTTCTAAACACACACAGTGTCTCTCTCTCTCACACACACACACACAAACACACAAACACACACACGCACACACACACACACACACACACATACGCCTGCACACAGTGACCACTCTCAAAGCAAGACTTACCAGTGACTCATACTGTACCAAGAACAACATGAAATGTCTCTCATGGCACACCCACATGCGCACACACACACACAGAAATAAGTAATTGGTAAAATAATTAGTAAATAAATAGTAAATAACATCACATCACATAATTAGTAAATAAATATAGGTTAATTTACATTTTAATTCATTTCCAATAAACAATTCCTATTTCAATAGGCAGATTTGTCATTGAAGTTAAGGAACCTTTTTTGAATTGTATGCCTGATTGTGCAATAGGCAATTGGTTCCACTAAACAAGCCTACAAGAAATGACACATGTAGCTAAAATTAGTGTTATTTAGGACTGCTTTTCGAGAGGACATTAGCTACAACAGTGTACCATATGTGAAGCGAACAGTTTCATCCATGTTCTCCAAGAAATAGTGTGATGCATGGTGGTGTGAGGAATCACACATGGGTGTTCAAGATTATAGACAAGGTCGTGGTGGACGGCAACAGCTTTTGTGAGCTAACGAGGTACATTGAGCCAAAGCTAACCCTAGAAAGTTTTGTTCGTTTTAATTTGGGCTAATAATGAGTGGTAAATATAACTTGAGGACTTTAGAATATAGAAATTTTAGCAGCCCATCACTGTATATATATATATATAAGCAGATTCTTATGTAGAGTATGTTTCATATGGTTTAGGGCTGTTACATGGTCTATATGATATGATTGATATTAGCCATGTCTTAAAGTCAGGGATTACTGAGGAAGGCTGCATATCTCAGCCATTACATCACCAAAGGCTGTCCTGTTTTGTAGAATCCTTGAAATGTGGCCAATAAACACAGTCTTCATTTCATAGAAATCGAAGAGCGCAGGTGGTATATTCTTTCAGACCTTTGTTCACCCACAATCCTTTATGCATAGCACAAAACAGTTTGGAAAAAAGTCAGAAACAGACATAAATAGTGAGATGCTGTAGTACCAGACTTTGTAATGAAATGTAAAACTTAATTGAATGCTTTTAAACCCAAGATTTACATGAGTTGTGTAGCTGACGTCAATAAGCCATGACATGTCAGTTCAGCCTGCTCAGGCCGTCTCGAATTGCATGAACGAACACTGAAGACCAGTCATGTACCAGGGCTAGCAAGGTCTCTCCTACCTTGACTGCAGCCTTCACTTTGAGATGTGTCTGTTTTGATGGGTCACATCCTTAATTTTAGGCTTGCCGGTCAACAATTAAACCCTGGCTAGTGACACTCAGTTAATCGGTCAAAAGAATTTGCCAGAATTTGCATCTGTATAGCAAAAGTAAATCAAATTTTGATTCTGTGAATAATAGAATTAGATGCTGTGTTTGATTGTGGGATGTATACTGCCTGTCTTTTTATATTTGAGCAGTGTGGGTTTTGTGTGTGCATCTGTCTTTCTTTTTCTCTATCTCTCTTCATCCGCTTGCTCGCTCTTTATTTGTTGCCAAGGTTCTAAAACTTACCTCACACATTCTTTCTACGTTCTCTCTGAGTGAAACGTCCCTGCTTGGTGTCTTTTCACTCTCTTTGTCCTGTCACTGTTTATTTACCCCCATCGTTCTCTCTGCCTCTGTTTTGCTCCGAGTTACAGCCCCCTGCTTTCCTTCCATCATGCATCTTTCTGTTCTTCTTTGTTCCATTCCTCCCTCATCACTCTCTCCTGACTCAGCCTCTGCTGAATTAAGATGTGACAGACTTCAGCTCTGCGAGACCCTGCTTCTCAGCATGTGTGTTCGTGTGTGTATTCCAGCCCCACTCCCACATACTGCAGTTTCACATTGTTGCTCTGTGCATGCGCTTCTGTTCTGTTCTGTTCATTTTACCATATTTGTAACTCTACAGAAATAAATGTTATATTTCTTCATAGTGCTAATCCAGATGAATGTAGTCCCAATTTCTACATTTAATAAATGTTTAAGTATTGGCATCATTAGATATGTACATGAAAAATTTAAGATATCGGCAGTGGACCCACACATCACATATCAGTGCATCCCTTTTAAAAATGCATTATTTTGACCCCATTATGTACTCTTGTGGCATTACATGAAGAATAGGCTTGGGTTTCGATTTGATTTTGATTTGAGGTGCCTAGATGTGGTTATAATATGATTCTTGCTGCATCTCAGTGCATCTCGATTTTTGATTTCCATAGCCTACATCAGAGGTCTTAAAATCCAGATCTCCAGTCTCTGGTCCCGTATTTTTAATCATAGTTACATATCGCTGCTGTTGGAACAAAACCTTGTATCTCCATTTTTGTCGTTTTTCAGTTTTTGGCATAATTAAAATGCCTATTGCCCTTTACTCTGTATGTAAATTTCATGATGAATGGACCAAAAGAAACTGCCCAAAATTACTTGGAAAGAAGTCTAATTCCTTTGACTTACATTGAAAGTGAAGTACGTTTTTTCCTTCTCCTGTAAAGTTACCATTTTGGAGATACGAGGTTTTCTTCCAACAACAGCTATATGACACTATGTGGCCAATCATTTACACCAGTAGTTCAGTTAACAACCAGTGAGTACAAAATTCAGGACCGGAAACTGTCCAGATTTGAAGACATCTGGCTTAAATCATGATTTTGTTCTGTTTTTGTCATTATCAGGGTACACTGCAGCTTAGATCTGCTTTCCATTCTTTTTTAACATTAACTCATATTATTAATATAATATGCCTTCTACGCTGTAGACTGGGATTCAGTCCCCACCTGGGTAAGCACCCTACACTATACCAATAAGAGTCCTTGGGCAAGACGTCTAACACTACTTTGCCTACCTATGTAAAATTGTAAGTCGCTCTGGATAAGAGCGTCTGCCAGATGCCGTAAATGCAAGTATTATATTTTAGTAGTATTTAAGTATGATATTTTCATAATTTTACAACTCATCTGAACCATTGGGACATTTGAAAGGAAAATGCTGAGCAGGCAAAAAAAAGTCAACATTTGTGCATCCAAAGTCTATTTGACTAAATAGAACGCCAAAGTGTAAACGTTGACACAAGGATCTTTTAAATTGCATTTTTAAAATAGGCTGTAGAGACTCTACGAGAGACTGTATTGTCCTACCCATATACTTCACCACCTAGTTTCAGTGCACAGTGTGGCACAAGTTAGCAAAGCTGCTGTCACACAGTTTCGCAATTTGTTTGCTCAGTACTTGGCGTGCTTTATGTTGTTTGTTGAATGAAACAGCTTTATTGATAGTTGTCCATAGATAAAGCTGTCTGTAAGTGCTGTGTTTCACGTAGCCTGTCAGTCGGACCCAGTGTTTTCACACAGTGTGAATATATAAATCGAAGGGTTTGTCTGTACATGATCGATATCGGCAAGTACTAAAAAACCTGTACTCTGACTTGGCCTGGAAAAAAAAGATGTTGATGAATCCGTATTTATCACAATTGTCCTACTCAGCCAGTCAGATGGTGCTGCCAGAAATAACTGCTGTATAAATGATGTTAAACCTTCTGTGCTTTGTTTTATTCATAACAATAAGAAATATTTGCTCACTGGGATGTTTGAATACTATTTGTTGAAAAATGCAAATATTTGAACAGCAAAAATAGTTCAAATGGAACTCACCCTGTTTTTACAAATAGAGAGAGAGAGAGGGAGGAGAGGGAAAGAGTTCTTATATTTGTTTCTTTCTGTTCAGGTGCACCTGTGAAGAGCCTCCCCTTCTGCTCATTCTCTTCCTCCTATAACACCCTTATGTTTTTTTCTCCCCATCTCATCCTTTCGTTCTCTCCCTTTCTCATTTATCTCTTTTCTCAAGTACATTCGAACCTCCATATATTCCCTCTCCACCCCTCTTGTCCCCTCTCTCCTCTCCACTTTTCCAACCTTCTGTGAGTATAATTAAGACTGCCTTTTAAGTCACATTAGCATGCTAATAGAGCATGAATGGTCACAATGTGTATGTATGTGCGTGGGGGGTCGTTGGGGGGGTGTTATGATGGCAAGAAAGTGCACATAAGCAATCAGATTGCTGCCATTCTGACGTGACAATATGAGCAGTACAGTGTGGATTTGCTATGTGTCTGTGTGAGGGGTGATGTAGAAAGCTTGTCTTATCAAAGCTGCAATGTATTTGATTAATGAACTGAGAAGTGTGTGTGCGTGCATGCATGTGTCCTCCCTGCTGGTAAATATTGCCAGAGAGTGAAAGGATTTTGAAACCCGCTTGGTAACACACACACCCACACACACACACACACACATACACACACACACCATCAGACAAAAACACCCCAGGCTCACTCTCTCTCTCCTATCTCTCTTTCTATTTTCTTTCCCTCTGCCATTCTTTCTTCCCCTCTTGGTGTGTCGTGTTCTTTTCTATGCTTTTCTCTTCATCTCTCCCACTACTTATATTCTCTGCATTCCTTTCTCTGTGTCTTTCGTTCTTTCTGTCTTTTCCTCGTCTCCTATCGCTTTCAATTCTGTTTTCATATGCTACTCTGATCCTTCCTCTCCCTGTATCTCTTATTTCTGTTTTCTCTTTTTCTGTCTGTCTTTCTATTCAAGGGGAATTCCACCAAGTTTAGCTTTCTACATAATTAAATCATTCAGAGGTGAACAAAGTCATTCTATGTGCTTTGATCCGAATGTCAATGTGCAACAATGTATTGATCTTTACAGTAGTGGTGAAAGGAATCAGGGGTTGCTTTGTCTACAAACCAATCTAGCCATGTTATTTCCTATCCCAAATGACCAGTGAACCTACATGACCAGTGAAACCTAATACTCAAAATTACTGTAGCCCCATGTCTCAGGCATCAGGTAGATTATTGGTCAGTATTTTGTGTAATAACTTTGTTATGTAGCTTGTAGAAGCATTAAGCACTTCAGGCGTCTGGTTCCTATCGACACTGCTTTGAACAATTCTGACTTGGTAAATTTCTCTAGAATTAAACATTTCAATACACTCTGAATTACTTACTTTACATCGTAACCATTTAATTATGCAGAAAAAAAATAATGGAATTTGGCTTCAAGGCTGCACAGTTTATCTTTTTTTATTATTATCACAGTATCAGCTTTCGCACTGCTGATGCAAATGAACTACAAATATGCAAATGAACCCTCTAACCAATCACAACTTATTATTGTGTGTTGTTGGCATCCTGTCTGATCACAGACAATCTGTAAGTGTTTGAGTTAATCAAACATTCATGTGACTCAACAAAAGCGAATCTTTTATTAATCCTTTTTTTTTTATTAATGTCCCATCAAGGATTAATATATATATTGATGTGTATTAATATAAAAGTAGTATATAATATGACAAAGTTTATTTTTATCACAATATGTAGCAGTGTTATCACAAAACAGTATTGTGTTCATATTGTGCAGCTCTACTTCCTCTGCCGTTCTTTCTCTGTCTTTCTCTTCATATGTACCTCTCTTTTATTCCCTCTTTGCCTCTGCAGCTCTCTTTCTCAGTGTCTCAGTGTCTCTCTTTGTAACTGTGTCTTTCTCTTCGTCTCTCTCTCTTGCCCTGTCTCTCAGGCTCCCTCAGGGAGCAGTTAGAGTGGCCGGTGATGTGTATAATGCATCTCTACACACAGTCCAGCTCTTTAACCTCAACAAAAAACCCAGCCGGTGTTCTCCCTTCATCCTATATCCATACTTCAAATAACAGCAACCCATATAAGCTTTCCACTGAACCACTCAGCAGAGCACTGTACATACTAAAGCACTTTTCATTTTATCAGAGGAGTGTAGTGTAATCTCTAAGGGATTTGACTGACCAATTTGTATGGCATGAAGTAATTTCCCCAAATTACCACAGTTAGGCCAGGTGAAAATTAGCCTGGATGATCACATGAATGTTACACAACAGCTGCAACACTCAATTACAATGACAGCATGGTGCATGTCCATGTTTATTACCAGGTTTTGATATTCCATTAGCTTGAGAGCAATTTTAACAGGACCACTGTTTCTAAAGGAACTCCAAATTACCGGAGGTCATTCACTGCAGAATTATTACGGTGAGACATATATAAATTACAGACATTAAAGATTCGTACAGGACTTAAATGGCAGGTCATTAATCTAGCTCAAAAAATGTTTTGTGTAGTCTGTGAAACAGAAAAAAACAGTTAATAAATCAAGTATAGCTGAAATCTTTCAAGAATTATTACACTCAAAGGGCTGATAATGTGCATGTAAGGCCACATACAGTGCATGAAGTTGAGCAGATACTTTAAATGTCAAGGATTGCCTGAAATATGTTATTTATGGCAGCTTTTATTTTTTGAACTGAAAAGACAAACATTTTGTGTGCATACAGGAGAGAGAGAGAGAGAGAGAGAGAGAGAGAGAGAGAGAGAGATGGAAGGCTCTTTGAAGAGGTGTGGGGGAGACTGTCGTGTATGCCACAGAACAGGATTGCTGACTCCAGTCTTATGCTAATGAAGAAGAGAGACAGAATGAGAGAAAGGCAGGAAGTGGCTTGGAGAGAGAGGGAAAAGAAGAGAGAGAGAGAACTGACTGTCACAGTATCACTGCTTTTCTGGCTACGGTGTATAATTGCATCTGCATGAGAATCGTAGTGTTTTGTGTGGTAGGATATTGCATTTGTGTTTGTGTGCTCCTGTTCCTCTCTCATGCCAAGTGCCTGCATTGCAGTCTGCATCTGCATTTTTAGTAGAGCGACAATCAGCACCTAAAACTGTAGCCCCCTCTCTTTTCTTATTCTCACTTCTCTCCCTTTCTCACTCTCACTTTCTCATATTCCTCCCTCATTCACCCACCAGGGGAACTGTGGGAGAGAGATAAGTGCACACACACATATACACACAAGCTCTCACATATACACGCACAACAAAGCAGTTGAGAACTGGAACTGCCTGAGAGTTGTAGCTAAAGAGCTTGTTTTCGGCAGCACTTGTGAGTCCACAGACCACCCTAACACAATCATCCTATTTACTGCTTTAGCATTTCCACATTCATTGTTCTCAGCCTTTTATGTTACTTAGTCTCTTGAGGATTTGTTTGAGGATCTCATTCTGCCCAAAATTGCTTTTCTGTTTCCCCACAGGTTCAAGCAAATCATTCCTAAGCTAGACCCACCCCCTCCGCCAATCAACAGAAAGCGACCAAATAGAACTTTTTCCCCAGGCTCGGAGGCCAACGGCTCCTCCTTCCCCGACATCACTTCCTGTACCATTTCCCCCGGCGACTTCTACTCCCTCAGCAATGGTGGGAGCGCCTCATGTTCGGTCAGTGAGGATTCTGGTGTCCGCTCTGACAACAAGTCCCTCACGTCCCCGCAGCCTGGAGAGGACCCATTTGAGGACCGCAGCTCTGC
The DNA here is from genome assembly GCF_904425465.1 of Colossoma macropomum. NCBI lineage: Eukaryota > Metazoa > Chordata > Actinopteri > Characiformes > Serrasalmidae > Colossoma > Colossoma macropomum. Next base: position 3,868,094 of record NW_023494794.1, read on the forward strand.
CCTCCTGTCAACCTCCAGTACCTGCAGCAGTTTACCAGAAGACCGCCCCTTCACTGGTACTCCGCCCCACCTGACCACGCCTAACAGCTTTGAGCACACGCTTCCGTTTTCTTCACCTGTTAACGAGACCTGCCTTCACATCAGCCTGAGTGAGGATGAGCTGCTGGAGGACAGCATTTGTAACCCCTCTATGCCACTTGGGAGTTAGGAGGTTGGGTTAATAGGACCTAAGTAGAGCCCCTGACTTTACTGTGGCCTAGCTGTGGTCTATGAGTTGGGGAACTATGACCATCACACTGAAGAAGAAGGGACTACTACTGCTTCTCTAAGCACTATTTGAGCTGAGTTTTACCAGAGGAGGTTTTGTGATGTAATCAAGAAGGGATTTTATTGGTCCTATGGGATAAAGTGTCTGTGTAATGTCCCTAAATTACTACAGAAAGCCCAGATAGAAACATAGCCTGGACGTGTACGTGAGGATTTTGCAACAAGATCCACATCTAATAACAATAATATTATGCACAGATACGCCTCTTAGCAAGTTTGTTTTTATATTTCCAAAAGGGTAATTTAAGCATGATGGCTTTTACTGAGAGGGTTCCAGGTTCTGAGAATTACAGAAGGTCATTCATGCCAAGCTGGAAAGATACATACTGGGTTAAAATCATGCATTTTGACGGTAATCTCTTAAATTATAGTACATCCCCAGGTAAAACAAATCCAGCTCAAACAGAGCTTAAGACTCTCAAAGTGGAGTAATTTTTACACACTGTGTTATAGTTCCAAAATGGCTAAATCAATACGACTGTCAATTCTTCCCTGCCTTTATTAATGACTCTAATCTTAATGCTTATGTCCCTGTAAGACAGAAGCACCCATTGTCTGCAATATCCTTAAACATTTTTCATGTGCAAATTCAATGGAGAAAGAATTAATGACACTGTGTGGGGTACTGTGGGCTGGATAGATAGAAATATTTTTTTAGAAAGAAAATGGGTAGATGTTATTTTTAGACTGTAATACGTATACCTACATAGACTGCAGTGCCAATCATTTAGGAAAAGAAAGAGTATAGAGTTATATTGGAAAATAGATGTTTACTAGCTGCTACATTATTGTTTTGAGTAGTTCACATGCACCCTGTGAGGTGTTTTTGTGCTCCAATGCTTGCCAAACTGGAAGCATAACTGGAATGAAAATGGTTGTGTTTTGAGAGGAAAGGTATACTCTCCTTTCCTCTATAGAAAATAACAAGCAAACAGTCCTGGGAATAGCTGGAAAGAGTAATGCAAAAGCTTATCAAAAATATATGCAGAAATGTGCAGCAAGGCTGAATGTGGAGATGGAAGAGGAGGCTTAATCAGGAATTCATAAGCAGCGCAAATTGGCACTTGTTTGGTTTGGTTCAAAGAAAGAAAGGATGAGGACTCATACAAGGCACCATGAATGAAAGCATAATTGGGAGCTGAAGAGGTGTGGTAATGACTGAATTTGGTTTATACATCGCACAATGGCAAATTTCCTTGATGACACCTCTGCGATGTCATCATTAGGGAGAACGTAAGGCAGGATCATTATCACATCTTTCTTCCTGAGGGAGGGAGGGGTAGAGAGAGAGAGAGAATCGGAGGGTGAGGTGAATTGATTTACAGGAACCTTCACAAGCTGCTACTTCCTGTAAACATCAAGCTTCTCGATCTCGTGTCAATTGCTTCTCAATTCTCAGTTCCCCCTTCAGCAGAAACGCTGGTTAAACCGCCAAACTCTTCTAACAACACTCCACCTGCTTCTAATGGTTCTGTGCAAGCATATCAAACAAACAAAGAAAGTGAAATCAATTGAGAACCACTGTCGATTCCCCTGTCATAATATTGATACAGCTAACATTGTGGCGCTCTATTGCAACACACATAAAATGACCGGAGATGCACACTTTTGCTGCTGAACAAGACTCTGGGGTTTTCCTTCGCATAGAAGATGTGGCACTTTTACATTTTGATTAAATGAGGTGCACTGTACCGCTGTTACTGTGTGGGAAAACAGGCTTGTGACCTAAAACTGTGAAATAAGCATGAAAAAAACAAGGTTTGTTTACTAGCAATAAGACATAGTGAGGAAAGCATTAGCTCTGTGTACTATGGAACAATGAAGAGGTGTCAGGAGAGAAGCAACGAATACAAGGGTAGAGGTGGATGAAGGAATGAAAACAAAGGGATTAATGGAGGAGCATGGGGTGAGCAGGTGCCTATAGCTGATATCAGCTTGCCTGTCACCCCAGGACAGAAACGGAGATGGAGGTAGAGAAGCAGAGGGGTGTGAAGAGAACATGCAGTGGCACTGTACAGCTGCTTTGTGACAAGGTCTGTTGTAAATCGTGCTACACAGATACAACAGAAATTGACTGAAATGAAGCAATAGATGCACCTTCTGCCAGCAAAACTGAAGAAAACTGAAATAAATTAAATGTTAGTAGCAATTCCCCTTTCCCCATACAGACCTAGCCAGAAACCTAAAGAAGACTTGAAACTGGAAAAATAAAAAAAACTCAGTCAAATAACAGCCTCTATGTTTTATTTCCAAGTGCATGCTGATTTTTCTGTAAGTAATCTCTGCTTTCGGTTTCAGCAATACTGTAATTGTCTTTCAGGTCAGAACCTCCTCTGCTCCTGCTGCATGTATTGCTCTGTAGAGAAGACACTGTCACTATCTTAAACACTCAACCGGGCTCAAGAGTATGATGGCTAACCCCTTCTGCCTAAGGGCATTTTGAAGTGCTTCAGATAAACTGAATATGAATGTGTGAGTTGTAACGAGCTAAGTCAAATGTAAGAAAGCCAAGGTTATACAAGGTGAGCGGACGTCGTCTTCTGCTTTAAGATCAGAAAACGTACATTGTTCTTCCAGTGCTCCTCAGAGAGGGAAATGTGATCACAGCAGCAAAGAAATGGGGGTCAATCTAGAAAACCCAGGCAATCCCTCCCAAGAACTTTGCTTTCGGAGAGGACAAAAGGCCTCTCCCTATGGCCCAGAGAGGCATAGAAGGAGACGGAGGTTCCCCCTTCATCCAATCAATGCAGAGGGATCGTGTTAATCCCCATTTCAGCTTCGCTCCATCTCTGCGCCCCATCCTCCCACTCAGATCCTCTTCATATTGACATGCTGAAGAGTCCATCAATACACATTACCCTGGCCCGGTGAGGAGAGGAAAGGAAAGGAGAAACGGAGAACGTCAGCGAGAGCCTGAGAAAATGGATGGGTTGAATCCTCACTGCTCTTTAAAGAGATTTCCTGTCAGGCAGGGGGAGAGAGGCTAACAGGTCCAAACAAACCTCTGTTAGAGGTAGCTGCAGAAGCTTTGTTAAGAGCATATGGCACCTATGGCCACCTTCCAGTAAATAAGTGAAGAAACAGTGAGTAATGTCTGTCAGTCAAAGTCAATCAATGTCTTCATATCATAATACTGGTGACCAGATTTTGGTATTGTCACAGTATGGTTGAAGGACCCATATCAGGAAAAAAAAATGTCCCACGCATTTTTGAAATAATGTAGTGTAGTATGGAAACACTGTTAAAGTTGCAAAATGTACCATTTATTCCCTAGTCCATACAGTCTGCAGATGGACACGAAGCTATAAAAACATACTATTTTTAATTCCCTGTTTTTGTGATGTCATGAAAACCAACAAATGTACGTATAGCCACCGATTCAGCCTACAGTTTAACCATGTCTGTACACAATCACAAGTGTTTCAGTCTGGACTGCTTTTTGAATATGGCACTATAAAGGGGAACCAATCAGAGCAGGGCTCACCTACATATCTCAGCCTTAAAGGCAGAAAAGTAGCCTTTTTAACTGTACTAGGTGGCACAGTGGCTTCACAGCAAGATGGGCCTGGGTTCGATTCCCCGGGCAGGCGATCAGGGTCCTTTCTGTGTGGAGTTTGCATGGGTTTCCTTTAAGTAGTCCAGTTTCTTCCCAGTTAGGCGAATTGGAGATGATAAATTGCCCCTGGGGCGTGTGCGTATGTCTGTGTTTCTGCCCTGTGATGGACTGGTGACCTGTCCAGGGTGTTTCCTGCCTTCTGCCCAGTGACTGCTTGGGAGGGCTTTCAAAAAGCAGTAATAAACAGTGAAATCAAGTATAATACAGGTTATACTGTTAGGCTTTTTTACTGAATGTTTTGTATTTCTTTATAACAAAAAAATCAAATGCAATTTAAATAAATAATATGACCACCAGCACTAGTACTGTTTACTGTTCAGCTTATAATTATGTAAACATGCGTTGTCCTGGCATGTGCTTGCAGGGAGACTGGAGCAAAAGCTGTTTACTCCCACCATGACTTCCACCAAAATGACAGTAATTGTACAGGGTTAGCAGAATTATTACATTCTAAAACAGTATAATTATTATTGGGTTTCATATCATTAAAACTGGAAATCGTCCCAGCTCTATTTCTTTGGGAACAAGAGCGCTAATAACATATTGAGGCGCTGCTGATGAAGCTTTTACAATCTCTTCCTATATATAGGTTTTACTGGGTGCTTCTTCAACATAGCAATCTACTACAACAAATACTCCTCTAATTTAGTGACCCAGCTTAGCTTCGGTTGCCTCTGCTCTCATAGGAGCTGTGTGAGCTCCAATACACACGTTGTAAAATTGCAGAGTGCTTTGTTGTTGTTTTAATTAATATTGTCATCATGGCTCGCCATCGTGGGCATTCCTTTTTTCCCTCTTTTTAAAATTCTATGTATAATTTATCTGTCTGCCTCCATCTCTTCCTCAGCCTTTTCTCAGTAAAGCATCCATTATCTTGTCTTTTTGATAAGCGAGTTGGAATCTCTTGAAACAACGTTGCTCTTTCCCCATACAGATTTAGCCAGAAGCCTAAAGAGAAGACAGAAATTCCAGCTCTCCGATTTGATGCCCTCCCTCTGTGTTCATGTTCTATAAACGGAATACAGAAGAAGGGGGACCTCTTCTTCTTCCTATCATTTTCCTGCCTCAGAGATTTCAGGGGCTGCATTGCTGCACAGTTAAAGCACCAGAGTGCTCATATGATTCCTACTCTGGTCAGACGAATTCAGTTTACTGTGTAATGCCAAAGATCCAAGTTTACAATAGATTTGTTTAATAGTTTATTCAATTTCCCTGTATTTATTATGGTCTATCTTACGTAATTGAATTTACTGCCTTGCCTTTATTTGTTTAGACATTCATGCCGTGGAAAACGAACGACACCAAGAGCCCTGAGGAGGACAATGATGCAGAGCTACCCTTAGGGAGCAGGAGACTGAGCAGAAGATTAAGGAATTGTTGGAATGGCATGTCCAGCTCAATAGAAACATTCACGGCTGGTGCAGCTTGTCTTCTGGAACCTAAGTTTTGATTCAAGGGACCAGTGCGAGGCATCAGGACTTTCAAAGCCAAGATTATTTCAACGTCAGGGCATATGGCTCAGGGTTAGTGCTTGGAACAATGACTAAAGTTGGGGTTTACCTGCTTCCACCTGTCAAGGAGTTTGGGTGTTCCATTCTCCTGCTTTTTCGCTGTCCAAGGCCAAGGACATTAGCATTACTTGAGACTGGGCGATAAAGCAAAACTATGATATTACTATACAGTTCATTTTATATATACAGTGTGTGTGTGTGTCTGAATATGTACAACAATATATCATTTTTCTGAAGTGTGCTAATGTTTTAGAATAAACAAAATGTCCCAGCAAAACAGTAGTGCCACATTTAAAAAGCAGTTGTGTAAACCTATGAGTACAATTAGGTCTTGGATGAATATGGCATTGCAAAAATAAACTAAAATCTAAAAAGGAATAAAAGGAAAAATCAAACAGTTAAAAAAATAAATAAATGGACTAATGGACTGACATCCAAACAGTTCCTTGTTACTATGCAATTGATGCAGTTATTATACATCGATTGTTGTTTACAGGCTCTCTATAATTGTCCTAAATCTGTTTTTTTAATGATACAAGTACTGACAGTGCACTCAGAGAAGCATATTGTGACGTAATTTATTACAATATTGCCAACATGTTGTAACCTGTAGACGTAATTGTGCAATAAAGCACTTAAGAGCCATTTTAGAGTTTGCTCTCTTCCTAAAGCAGAAGTACTGGACATTACACAAAGGCCAATCAGAGTCAACTTATCAGTAACATTGACACAAAACATTGAACCTCAAATTTATATATATATATATACCACCTCCTTGTTCCTAAACTCATTGTACATTTTATCAGCTCCACTTAACATATAGGTGCGCTTTTCAGTTCTACAATTACAGAATGTAGTTCATCTGTTTCTCTGCATACTTTGTTACCCTGTTCTTTTAATGGTCAGGACCCCCACAGAGCAGGTTTTATTTGGTGGAGTTTTTAAATACCTCAGTGCCACTGCTGGACTGAGAATAGTCCACCAACCAAAAATATCCAGCCCTGTGACCACTGATGAAGGACTAGAGAATGACTAACACAAACTGCAGCAAAAGATGAGCTACTGTCTCTGACATTACATCCACAAGGTGAACCAACAAGACAAGATAAGAGTGTCTAATAGAGTGGACAGTGAGTGCCTGATCCACTCGTACCAGCACAACACACACTAACGCCACGTCACTGTGGTGGGCCTTTGGGGGTCCTGACCATTGAAGAACGGGGTGAAAGGGGGCTAACAAAGTATGCCGAGAAACAGATGGACTACAGTCTGTAATTGTAGAACTACAAAGTGCACCTATATAGTAAGTGGAGCTGATAAAATGGACAATGAGCGTAGAAACAAGGAGGTAGATTTAACGTTACGGCTGATCTGTGTATAACATACAGTATGTAGCAGACGAGGTCAAATCCACAAGTCATGTCAGTTCATTTCCAGACAGTCTGTATTTAGACTTTGTCTGACCTACGCAAACAAAAGTAACCTTTCTTTGCCATTTCACAGAGGGCTACTTTAGGTGTCAGTCTCAATCTCGTCACCTGCAGACCTAAAAGGAAAATGACATAGGCACATCTATTGTGGAACACCTCAACTTGGCCCTGTCACACAATTCTATCAGAGAGGTGCTTTAAAGAAGCAAGAAGTAGTTTGTATTGGCAACAGAAACTTTGCTAAGGTTGAGATTGTTACATTGTGTCATCTGAGTTTAGAGTTTAATTCAGACCTAGTCCTGGAAAACCCATGCTCCTCACAGGACTGGGAATCATTGATTTAGCTCCCACTCTAACATACCATAGTTGATCCAAAACATCAATGGCTCAAAAATGCTTGATTTGTAATTAACTAACCAAAACTATTAACAATATCATCTGTAATATCAATATTAAGAATAAAATTAGAAAATAACAGTAATACTAATAATTTATGTACATGGCAATCCAGTACAAAAGTGGATGTACTTGTTTTACGAGCACATTGATATAAACAAATGCCGCAACCGTTTTATGTTCCATTTAAAGATGCACTACACTGTATTTTTGTTTTATACCACTGACACCATGCACAAAATAAACAATACAAAAAACAGCTAGTGTAGAAGCGTCTCATACACTGCAATACTGCAGTGTTTAAATCTGTTATTTTAGAAAATAATCTACACAATCACATTATCCTACAGTCTTAAAAAAATAGTTTTGTTTATTTTACATTGTATTTCTTCCAGAGATTATATTTGAAACACTATTAAGTTTGGTCAGCAGGGGGAGCAGCACAATCAAAACTCAGCCATTGGCTGAGAAGCAGCTGAACGTTTTTTTTTTTTTACTTGCTCCATACTGAAACATCTGTACAAATTAGAGTGTGCTTCATGTAAATAAGGTGCTGGTAGGCTAGCACTTGATTTCACGCACTAAAACTGGCTCATACTTTGCCCATCTCCACTTATTTCTGTTATATGAAAGTTTCATAAATCAGACACACAAGAGTCACGCAACTTTGACAAATAAGTTTCATTGTCTTCAAAAAGCTTGACAAGATCAGGTGTGTAGCTTCTGATTGGAGCGGAATTTCACTGTTGCAAGAGAACCTATTAGAATCTGTGGGTTGTCTAACAAAATAATTGCTTCGATGTACAATAAACCCTGGTTGTGAATCACTTACTACACAGTTTTGTTGGAACAGCCTTGCATTTATAGACCTTTTTTTAACTGAGAAAACAGAATATCAGATGTCAAAACAACATTTATAAGTGGAAACGCAGAACTGAAATGCATTATAGTAAGTGTAGGTAACAAGCTACATATTCCAGCTATCAATCCAACTGTGGGCCATGGGTGTGGTAGCTGCCCCAATGTAATCAAATGCCTGCTGCATAGGAACTCAGGGCTTTATGGGATACACTCAGTGGTAACTTTATTAGGTACACCTACATTGTTTCTACACTTTTCTTTTTTTCAGCTCCACTTACTATATAGGTGCACTTTGTAGTTCTACAATAACAGACTGTAGTCCATCTGTTTCTCTGCATACTTTGGTACCCTGTTCTTCAGTGGCCAGGACCACCACAGAGCAGGTATTATTTGAGTGGCGGATCACTGTCAGCACTGCAGTGACACTGACGTGGTGGTGGCGTGTTAGTGTGTGTTGCACTGGGCACTTCATTAGCTGTACCTAATAAAGTGCCCAGTGAGAGTAAATACAAAACGATTTATCTGTTAAAGGTGTGCAAAACATGCAACGTGACTGTTAAAGGTTGTATACAATACTGTACAGAGTACTCATGTTAAATTAGTCTTCATACAGACTGCGTCCTGCACACTGGTAACCTTATTCAGTTTTGGAAGGTCACAGTCAAATTTAAGTGTAATTGACTGTGTCTCACAGAATTGGATGATTGGAACAGAACACTTGTGAATGGCTTCATATAATATATATATTATATCATATAATAACACACACACACACACACACACACACACACACACACACACACACACACACACACACTAGTATTCTAAGCTGAAACCTGGTTTCTAGTGTGTAGTATTCCAGTGCCTGTTGCTAATTTGATCAAAATCATTAGCATGTTACAATTTATTTGACATATTTGTCAAGACAGTATAATTCTAGTGTTTACTTTATTTCCAGAATTCAGAACTTCAAACTTTCTAATACTCTGGTGTTATTTACTTTCATTTTCCAATATACTATTCAAAAGTATGTAGACTTTTAATTATATAGTGAGTTACACAAACATTTGCTTTCACAGCTTTGAGTCTGCACAGCTTTAAATGTTAATACCAAAACATGGGAAAAATGTAAAGGTTTTTTTTTTTTTTAACTAACATCTACTTCTCTGCTTACAAACAAAAATGTGGTACTAAAAGATTAGAATCTACACTTTTTTTTTTTTTGCTTGTTTCATTGAGCTACAGGTAACCAACAATATCAAACTGCAACCTGCTTGTCCTCCTACTGAAACACTTCAGTACCCACCCAGAACTCTCAGGCTCTACAATAATATTTCACAAATTATAATCTGGCCTTCTACTATTGAGGCTGACCCCTGCTTCACAACTTATGTAGAACCCTCTGACTATATACTAGTGTGTTCTTCTGTTTATTAAAAGATTTTGACACATCTATGCTTGCCTTTGGAATCTAAATTACCTTTTTTTGGAACATTTCTTCTTGAAGAGGAGATATTTAATATGACTTGATAATTGAAAAGTTAATGTGTAAAATTACAGTAATTTACTGATTATTTATGCATTATAAAATTCAAACTGTATAATAAAGTTACAACACTTCGCTATATTTACATTGCTTGCATTCATTGGGATCATGAACTCATGAAAGTGTACAATTGACATTCTGGAAGCAATCCTGCAAAAGACTGCAAAGAAATTACTCAAATGAGAACGATCTGAAATACACTGGCCACCTTTTAAAAGAATACCTTACCAAAAAGAGAATGAGTCTTTAAAATCAGTGCCACTTGGTTTGGCATTTTATTTCCAAACACAATCCATTTTTAAAGCTACACTATGCAAGATTTGGGGATTTGGAGACCCCTCTGGTGGCAATGTGTAATTCCACAAAATGTGTGGAAGAATATTTTGTAATGTCGGCGGTTCTTTGGACCCCTTCCTCGGATGAATGATTGTGAGTGTGTTGAAACATTGGAAAGAACTCTTGGTGAAGGACGTGTCATCCAAGGATGTAAGTGATGTAAATGTAAACGTCTGTGAAGGATCTACTGTTCTTATCATATCTTTATTAGCATTTTTTTCATTGATGTTGAAGTCAAGACTCTGGGCTGGTCAGTCTGTTGTTCCACAAAATAAACAGCTTCTTTGATTTGGAATTTTATCTTCTTTTTTGCCTGTTTTCCTGTCTCAATAACAGCTTCTTGACAGCTACACATCATAGCGTTGAGTTGTCTTCTCACAGTGGAAGGATTTTCTCCTCTCTCTGAAAGATGAAAGCTGTAAGTGCTGTTTTTCTAAACGTCGGACAAGACCTTCTTTTTGAGTCTGTGTGACGTTAATATGTGTAGGTATATGGCGTGGTCAGAAAAACCTCAGATGACTTTTAAATGATTATTTTAGGTGTTACAGTAATGCAAATCCTTTCCATTTTAACATAAAAAATCGTACACAGTGCAGCTTTAGGTCTGGCACTAATATTCAAATACTTTTCAGGGCCACTCAGTACCTTTGAATTAAAGCAGACAGTATTCTTCTTAACTGACCAAATAGAAAATAATATGGTCCAAGATCTAGGACTGCACTGTAGAGAAGGGAATCACGGTGACAAAACGTCTACTGTATGCACAAAGGGCAAGAAAATACAACCGCCCATTCATACTGAAGCTATAAGGAGTGTTTCAGCCTGGACTGGTTTTAAATTAAGCACAATACAAAACAGCCAGTCAAAGCAGAAATCATTTAAATATCGCAGTCTGAAAGGCACAGAAACAAGGACATGCCATTTAAATGGACAAAGAGGGGTTTGCCCAACAGTCATATAAAATAAATTATGTTATAATTTAGCATAAACGAACTTATAAACTTTTGTGTGCAGACTTGAAACAAAGATCATTCTGAATTGAAGGACTGGGTCTGGCTTCTAAATTAGCTTAAGAGACCCACAGCCTCTCATCAGTGAAACAGTCCACAACCACACAAACACACACAGGTGAGGCTCAGGGAAAGGCTTTCTACTGACTGCAGCAGTCAGGTGTATTAACATAGCAGGGTGGTGGGAGTGCCTCTCTAGAAAGCGACACAAACACACACTATTATCTCTAAAAAGGCTTGAACAGTCTTTTCTAAAAGAAACATATTTCTATGTTTTAATTTAGAGCTAAGTATAATGTGTTTTTGCCAGCACTGGCCAATTTGTCATCTCACAGTGATACTGAATTTCACTATCAGTAGTCTTCTGATAGTCTTCTAATCTGCAATGTGCGGTATCTACTGGCGCTGTGGATTGTGTTGACCATACAGTTGAGATGCATAAAATTCCTTTCTGGAAATCTGGTTTCTGTCTGGTTAAGGTTGCCTTTGGTGACATTTGAAGAGAAGAAACAAGAACAAAACAGTCCAATTAAAGCGAGGTCAGTGCAGTAGAAACCAGTGGCTTATTAATGTATTATTACAAAGTGTAATGATAATGTGCAAAAATCAGAGACCATCCTTCATTTATTTACATTTCAGTCAAAATGGGCATTAGTTATTCAGACAAGTTATTCATTTTTCAGGAGACACTTATGAAGAGATTAGAAGATAATCCACTTACACAAAGAAGAGGAAAAGCAAAGGAAAAAGAATAAGTTTAAAAAATGATTCATAGATACAGAGCAAATGGGGCTCCTAACAACAGTACAAGAGCTGGTAGACCACCAAAACTGTCCACATCAGATAAACAGCACTTAAAGCTTTCACCTTTGAGAAAGAGGAGAAAATCAAGCTCCACTCTTACAGCAGAGCTGAAAAAATCCACAGGTGTTTCTGTCCATCCTTCCACTGTGAGAAGACAACATCACTATGAGTCTGAAAGGATGTGTAGCTGTTAAGAAGCTATTACTGAGAAAAAGAAATAAGCATTAAAACAATAGAACAATGTTGTGTATGGAAAGATGTCCCTTCAGATTTCTTTAAAAAACAGAAAGGAAGACCACAGAAAAAGAACGGAAGCTGTAATAAAGGCAAAGAGTGAACACACTAAATAAAAAAAAATATTTCTAAGGCCATTTTGACTGGAAATTAAATAAAGAAGCACAGTACTGTATATACCCATGACCCAGGAGGATAAGCGGCTTAGAAAATGTGTGTGTGTGTGTGTGTGTGTGTGTGTGTGTGTGTGTGTGTGTGTATTTTTGTCTAAAATTACAACATAGTATAGAAAATAATATGGCAAACACAGGGTTTGCACTCACTCCTTCAGGTGTTTATTCCATATAGTATAATTGATGTGGCTCTATAAACAGACATATAGTCAACACTGAAACACCTAATGTTATGATCTATGGTCCTAGTGCTGCTAAGTTGCTGAGACTAGGCCGGACTTTAAACGCTTGTAAACAAGCCATCACTGGAATTAACTTATGATATGGAGGTTGATGTATACAAAAATCTATGTTTATCTTCATTTTGCTCTGGGCAAAGATAACGTCCCTTATCTTGGGACATTTCTTAGCACATTGGTTTGCCCCAGGCTACAGGCCACAGACCACTCTGGTATTTGCTGATCATATGTCAAGCTGTAAAATGTTGAAGTCTAAACATGTGCCTTAAAGAATGGGGTTGAGTTAATTCCAGATTATTCTGTAGGACTTCTGTTAGACATTACATTTCCCATGTTATCAAAATCTGGTCCTTGTTAAAACTGGCCAAAGACATCGTTACTAACTAAAGTCTGAAGGTACTAACGCACTAATGTACAGGTGAACTAAACATCTTAGCTTGGCTAAAGATTTGCTTAGCCATAGACTAAGAGATGCATTGTAAACAGTCATTGCCTAAACAGGGGCTAGCATGGCAGCTAGTTCTGGGTTTGGCTCACTATAAACAGATGTTCTGTAATGACCTTGAGGCTGACTGTAAGGCAGCCGAGGCTGTTGTTGCCTCACATCTTCTGCAAAGAAAACAACTCTCCATACCAGAATGTGGCTGTAGTCTATATTCATAATCAAACGTTTGACAAGCTCTAATTTCTAAAGCAGTGGTTCCCACCTCAGTCCTCAGGGCCCCCCAGAAGGTCCAAATTTTTCCTCATCCCTAGGAGTTGAGAGTTGGGTTGGGGACTGGGGGTTTGAAACCAGTGGATTAACGCACAGGTCTTCAAATCCTGACCTTAAATCCAGTTTCCAGTCCTGGATTTTGTAAGCTTTGGCCAGTTACTGGATTCAAAGTCCAGATTTTGAGACCACTGCTCTAAAGGTTAACCCCTAAAATGCTGTTACCAAGGCTGCCAAGACAATTTAGCAGAAGGCCAGAGATATCACAACTTTCAGGCATCTGACGTTTAAACTTATTTATTTTACAGGTACAGCACGGTGAGGTTCCACAGACACATCTGAGGGAAAGTACCACTACATTGCAGGCATACAGCACTCACTCATAGTAGAGGTGAGTGATATGGCAAAATATTATATCATGATACTTCAAGCACATTTTCACGATATGCAATATGCAATGATAGTTTTTCAGATTTAATAGAAACACAAAATAGGACTGACACCACATAAAATACTATAATGAGAGTTATTATTACCGTAAATCTAAAACCATAGTGTTTTTATTTATGTTTTTGCACTGCAGTATATCCAATTAAACAGGCTCACTTTGTAATGAAACTTGTAGTAGTACAAGTAGTAATTGAGATATCTACAATATGCTCAGAAAAGCGTACCGCGACATATCACAATATCGATAAAATACTGTCGTACTGCCCACCCCTAACTCATAGTCTCTCTCTGTTTTCCTGTTAATTCTGTATGTCTATTCTTTTTTTTCAGCTGGAGGTGGGGAGGGGGGGCTAAAGGGAGAACACAATGGTGGCCATTTGTTACTCAATCTGAGATTCCATCTGTACTGAACACCTGCCTGTCCTGCTCCCATTCACTGAAACAGGCAAACACAAAAGCATACACACTCATGCACACACACACACACACACACACACCTGCTCCTAATGGGTGATGTAGGCTATAAAGCATTTTCACCCTAGAGAGAAAACAGACTACTTTCTCCTCCATAAAGTAATGTCTGTCTGAAACAGAAGTAATAAAGAAGCCCTAAAGCATACAAACATATATGTGGCATACAAGCACACAAATCAAGTGGTGCACCATGGTGCCTCCTCTACACCAAACAAGGTTAAGCTAACAAACCATGTTTGCACTGATAATGCTGCGAGTGCTAATAGGCTAGCACTATCGCCACAAAACTACGAAACACTACAAGATTAACAACCACGTAGCGTTCAAGCATTCAGACAAGGACGTTTCATGTGCGCTCACCCACTCTGCGTTCACTCTATCCCTTCTCCCAGTCTCTGTACTTTTCTGCTTCTCTGAGCCGAATGCTGTTAGGCTACATTTAATATGCCCTTCTGTTTGGGGAGATGGTTTCACGTTCATCTCAGTGTTTTTTCTAGTGAGCCATATAAGCACTGAGGCGTGATGCAGACGAATGGCAAAAAGATTGTCAGCTGGCACAAGCAGATGTTGATCCAGCCCATCAACAGCACCAAAGTGTCTAGCACTGGTTGCCTAACGCCAGTCCCATCTTTTGGCCGAAGGGAACCAAGGCTGGCTTACTGTGTCGTCATCACTGTTGCTTCTTTTTCCTCATTTTTTCCAGGGTAGACTTGCTGGGGGGGGGTGTTGTACCTCTGTTATGTAGGCCTAATCCAAAACCAGTTCAGTTGTCTCCGACTGCCAAGGTCATCTCTATGTTCCCTCATTGGGATCATTGGTAAACATAACATGAAAGTGCTTTTATGGACTTCCTATTTGAGCAAGAATGAAAGAACGAAAATCTGTTCAAGGTTTAAACGATTTGTTTGAGCTTTGTGACAATCTTAAACACTGCAAAACATTATTACAAACAGGTATGACTGCAAAAAGTCCTAATATTAAACATTACCAACATTAATATTTAATATAAGCCACTACAACCACCATAGATTCAAAGAAATGTGTCTACAGTTATTTTATGGTTTGACCCTCAGTGATTCCATGACCAGTCTATAGTTGAGATGTAAACAAGTTCATTCAGAGTGGTTTGATGTGCGATGGTTCATTTGTAGAGAAACTTACAGACTCAGATATCTTTACAGTGGTGGTGATAGGAACCAGAGGTCACAATGCCTACAACACAAACATAGCCATTTTATTTACTATCTAAAACCACCACTGAACCTACATGTGTCTTCTGTGTGTTTATATGTAATGTTGAAGGTTAAAAAATCATAGTAAATATGAAAAATTGTGTTCTTTGGGGAAGGTTTTGCCTTACAACACCCTACATGTGCCAAATATCCTCAAAACTATCATAAAACAGTGTGTCATGCATCAGGCACTGTACTTGTAGCAATTGTGTAATAACTTTCTGTGAAAAGAAAGGGGCGTTAAACAACTCAGACATCTGGTTCCTATCACCATCACTGTGAACAATTCTGACCTAAGTCCTCAAGTATTTCACATCAAACCACTCTGAATGACTTTGTTTCCATTTTATCCATTTAATTATGCAGAAAGTTCAGAAAATTAAGCTTTAATATATAATTTGTCTTGTTATGCAGTGTTGTGTGGCACAGTATTGTGTCCCTACTGATTGTTTTATCATCATCATTTTATCACTACAAAATTATCATCGTCTCTTACTGTTTTCACATAATTCATTAATTTAGATTATATTCATGCTTTCGTTCATCAACATTCTCTCACTACAAAACCCAGCATGCATTACACAAATACATTATGCAACTACTGGGAATCCCTGCTCAGTTAATCCTGTAAGCATTACCTCAGTCACTGAACGAAATCGTAGAGAAAACAGCGATTTTATCTTTACTCAATGCAAAATGGACACCAGAGATGTTTTTTTTAGCTTTTCAGTCAGAGAAAAGAGGCCAAAGTGAGGTATGGTATCTAGATACCCATATAGCTACCTTATAATCTGTAGCTTTTAGCTTGTTGTCCTCCTCATCTTTCCTTTTAAGTTGTCCATTCTTTCCACTGTAATGAAGATTTGAAGACAATTATCACAGTTATACGACTGTTTATTTGTATTTTTTTTTAAATATTCCTTCCACCTTCAAGATACATCATCAGAAGGGGGTTTTCCTTCTGAGAACTTAGTCTTTAAAATGGAAAATATCTCTCTAGAGGCTACCGTGGCACTGCTGATGTGAGTAAGCACGTTTACTCAGATGTAGGGTTACACTTTTTCATTTGGGCCACAGTGTCCTTTTAATGTAAAATAAAGTTGAAGGAATGTAGGACCCTGGGAACAAATACGCTCCCCTGCTGCCATCATCATAACAATCGTCTCTGTTGCCTCCACTTAAGAGCAGGTAGAACTGCAGGGTGCTTTTGACAGTGGGCTTTGTTGTACCACTCATGTAGGCCTAATTCAAAATCAATTTAGCTAATGCTAGTACAGTAGTTTGGTCTCTTTGTGCTAACATAATAGTTATCCAAGCTTTGGCTGGACAGAACAATGGGTGACTAACAGCGTCTGAATCAGTTTGATCTGTTTTCCTTCTGCTATAAGAAAGATAGAACTACATGCACGGTGTAAAATACAGAGAGTCCTGGGGGGTCCGGAATCCCCTAATTAACCTCTTGGACTTCCTGAATGTCTCAAAATTCAAATTCTGGGGACGTCCCTGAAAAAAAACTTATGATGTTATCTTGTCCGTTAGAAAAAATAGACGCTCAAATACACATTCAGGGAAGGGTCACTGTTTAGCTGCTTCACCCACAATCACCTAGCTTCTGTGTTTGGTATTTTTTAACTAAGTAGAGATGCAGCGCTGTTCTGCCTCATGGGGGCGCTGTAGCAAATTGGTTTTACACAGTTGATCCTTCATAGCCTAGCAAATGTAAATATGCTTGAGATACCTCTAAAAAAAATCTGAAAACTTGCCCAGTTTCCCGAGTGACTGGTAAAGAGAGAGAATTGTTACTCATTTCTCAAACCCAAGACACAAGAAGATTTTGGTTAACATGTTGAACATCACATTACCAAGCTAGAAAAGAGCATTTCCAAAAGAAGAAGTGTCAAACCAAGCATTTTGTTGCCATTGAAGCTAGCATCAGCATGAATTAGCAGCCAACAAATGCTGGAGTAGCCAGCCAACATAGGACCCCCAAATACCAGGGGTTATTTCACGCACTGACTGCATGCTGGGGGTTTTTGCCAGGCCTAAATGAAAGCAATTCAGCTAATGCTAGTCCTGTCTCTGTTCTGCTAACATCATAACAGTTTATGCAAACCCACAAGTAACATTTCCAGTACTTTTCCTGTTCTGTGACCTGCTTATTGAACATGTTAAAGTCATATTTTTGTAATTTTATATTTAAATTTTCAGGTAAATTCGAGGTCAGACAGTGATGTTGGATGAGAGGGCCTGGCTCATAACTTCCGTTCTAGTTCATTCCAAAGGCGTTCGATGGGGTTGAGGTCAGGCCTCTGTGCGGGCCAGTCAAGTCCTTCCACACCAGACTCACCCAACCACACCTTTATGGACTTTGCTTTGTGCACAGGGCATCAGTCATGTTGGAACAGAAAAGAGCCCAAAACTGTTCCCACAAAGTTGGAAGCATAGAATTGTCCAAAATGTCTTGCTATGCTGAAGAATTAAGATTTCCCTTCACTGGAACTAAGGAGTCTAGGCCAACCCCTGAAAAACAACCCCTATAGCATTATCCCTCCTCCGCCAAACTTTACAGTTGGCACAATGCAGTCAGGCAGGTAACGTTCTCCTGGCATTCACCAAACCCAGACTCGTCCATCGGACACCCAGATAGAGAAACGTGATTCGTCACTCTACAGATGCTTGGTCATAGAGAGGACCATGAAATATTTTTAACCCCAAAAAGGGTCGCACCTCGAAAAAGGTTTGGAGCCCCTGGTTTAGTGATATGATCACAATATTGGACTCTTAGCTAGAGACTCTCAAGTGGCCCATTTTCCTTTCAGTCAGTCTATTAAAGCATACGAGAAACATTTCACTTTTTAGAGAATCAGTCGACCGAGCAAGACAAATTGCAGATATAAAATGCTTGCAAGCGCACACACTCACACTCACTCTTCCATGTCTCTCACTCCCGCACACACATAATGTAATGATTCAGGATGTCAGCGAGAGATGGCTCCAATGAAGAGATAATTATAGTTATCAAACACATGTAGGACTTCCTGACCTGAGCAAAATAATCTGCGGCTCTTAAGGCACTTTGAGACTAAAATATTTAATATCTCCCTTTTTCAGGCTTTCTTGATTCTGGAACACACACACACACACACACACACACACACACACACACACACACACACACACACAGATATCCATTGTGTTTGAAATGACCTTTTTCTCTGTGTACAGTACTGTTCAAAAGTAATTGCCAGTCAAAACGGTACAAGTTATTCATTTTTTAGAAGATATTTCAGAGAGATTAGATAGAAGATAATCCACTTGTATAAGGAAGGGAAAAAGTCAAAGAAAAACAATTGAAAAAAACACGAGATTAAAAAAATGTTAATGTTACAGAGAAAATGGGGCTCCTAACAACAAGACCTGGTAAACCACTAAAACTGTCTAAATCAGATAAACAGCTTTTAAAGCTTTCATCTTTGAGGGAGAGGAGAAAATAAAGCTGTTTCAGATCTGAAAACATCCACAGGTGTTTCTGTCCATCCTTCCACTGTTAGAAGACAACAACACTATGAGTCTGAAAAGATGTGTAGCTGTCAAGAAGCTGATACTGACAAAAGAAGAATATTTGCATATCGGATAAAGAAGTTGCTGGTGTTCTCAGAACAATGGATTGACCACCGAAGGGTCCAGACTTCAACCTCACTGAATGTGTTTGGGATTACTTGGATTGTTGAAGATGCAAGCAACTTCTAAGACTGAACTTTGGAGGTGTGGAAGAAAATCCCTGCAGATTTATTTGAAAAACTGAAAGCAAGACTCCTGAAAAGAATAACAGTTGTAATAAAGGCAAAGAGTGAACACAGTAAATATTTAAAAAATTAATACTAATAATAATAATGATTTTAGTTGCGACTTTTGTGTAATTTTCTATTAGATACGTGTTTTCTGCTTTTTTTTCCCTGATGCTGAAAAATAAATGAGTACTTAATGGCTGCTTTGGCTGGAAATGAGATAAATGAAGGGTGGTGTCTGACTTTTGCACTGTACTGTACATCCATATTTGACATGTATTCATTACTCATGTTCATTTTTAATGCTGTTGTGTTGCAGACTGAAGAATTCCCTCTACACAAACTGCCTCTGTGTGAATGCAAAATATTGCGTACTTCATTCTCAAGGAATGTCATGCATCTCAAGTTGTTGACAACTGCTTAAAGCTTCCAACTTGTCAGGTTTGAGTAAATAGGATCATGTATGATGTATTCAATTAATCATGTTAATGAGAATTATTATTCTTCTGTTGTACTATGTAAACAATACCAATCACACAGTTATATACATTAATTACATAATGAATTATATTTACATTCTGTATTGACAGACCTCTGCCTTTTTTAATTTGATACATTTCAATGAGAAGAATGACATGTATGTAAATGTAAAATGTAAATGGTTTTTCTTTCTGCAAAACAACACAACAATAACTATCAAATTCACATCATAATAAAATCTCATCTACATACAAACACAATTGTAGTATCAATGGGAAGTTTAGAATTTACACTTTCAACAGAATTCCTCTTCTTGTTTTGATGAGCTAAAAATGAGAAAAAAAATTCTCTTTTTTGCGTATCTTCTTAAATTCGCCTTTAAATACACTTTTATATAATATGATACAAATATGTTTAAGATCAGAAAAGTCAGTTATCCTCGTCACCATTCTCCAAACCAGCTGCAGCAACTTGTGCAACTGTAAACTCTTTGGACACCATTTTACATTTTATATCACTCAGATTTCCTAAATGTCCATTGGTCAGTTTCACACAAAATGTAGACGGATGCACAAATCCACCACAGTGGAAGACAGATAACGTGTATCTCAGCCTCTCTTCATAGCCTGATAACTCAGAATGTGAGGCAATGACAGTCTCACCATAAGATGAAATGGAAAGGGCGACTCTATAGATTCTCAAAGTATTTGAACTGTATTTCTGCACTGTTTATCGCAAATATATAGAAACATATAGAGAAACATTGAATTTGATGCACGGGTGCATTCATAGACCTCAGAGGGTTAAATACAATTAAATGGCATATACCATGTATGAGTCCCTATGAGAGTTAATTGTAAAGTATGTTAATCTTAACCCTTAAGGACAGCAAAACGGTAGGTCACTTCTAGCCTTCGTTACTTCAGAATGGTTTGAGGTACAAACATGACCCATACATCAGGACATTCAGCAGACCCACCGCTAACTAGCAAGCATGACATCATTGAGCAGTGATGTCAGCATCAGTAAGTAATTTGGCTCAGAAAATCACTTGAAATACTGATATTATTGCTCTGCTTTTTGGCCTTCATATTCCAACAAAGGGTTAAAACAGGGACATGATTCACATATCAGATCACTCATCAGACTCTGCCCTCACCATCCACCTGTGACCATCCATCCGCCAGTAATCCAGCTCCAAAGTCACCCAAACCCCCCTCGCTACTGTTATATTACATCTCTGCTATTTAGACTTCATATAATAAACAAAGGTTTAGTAATAGGGACATGATCTAGCCAGAGTGAGAGATACCAGCTCTAACATCCCACAACACAGAAATAAGCTCCAAACACAGCCATAACCACTGTAAAACCTGCTATTAGCTCTCTGATTTAGCCTTCATTTGGCAACAAAAGGGTTAACACGGGCAATTTTATGTATGTCTTAGTCTCAAATCTTTCCAAAGAGACAAATATTAACAATTCTCTACAAAGTCAAAGTGCAAACAAGATGACAGTTGCTTGTGAAGCTATTGCACCACTAAACAACGTCACAACTTCAACAATCAACCTGAAAGTCTTTTTGTTGTTGTCTTTTTAAGGCTGGGCTTGTAAAGCATTATGAAACTAAGCTTCAGATTCTCTAATCTTTCAGAACCTCCTGATTTAGGAGTAAAGTTTCTAGGTTTACATCGTGTGCCGATGTAGATTTGATGTTCATTCGCAGTGATTATTTTACCCAAGAGCTTTGATGTGATGATCCAGCACAGTATCAGTTACTCATTTACTCTTGCTGTAATGCGAGAATTCAAGCCCTGAGTTTTTTTAAATTCTCAATAAATAGGAATTATCTGCCTCTGCAAAGTTGGCATTAGCAACATTATTAAGTTACGCTGATAGATTAACAGTGAAAGCTTGCTGTCATAGTTCTATGTGGAATTAGAGCTGCACAATACATCAGTTGTTAATTATAGCATTATTAGCCTTTGCGATACTGATATCACAGAGCTGTATGCAAATGAGCTTCTAACAAATCACAAACTGCTTCACTGGCTGCTGTGAGCATCCGGACCAACTCAAACATGCCCCAAGAGTGCTGTGGGTGTTTTGCTGAATGAGGACTTAGATAACCCAATGTACACTAAAATATAGGCCAGTCTTCAGTCATGCCAGTGTGATATCGCAGTCACGATACGCTATGTGTCCAAAAGTTTGTAGACACCTACTTTACATGTTTCTTCTGAAATTAAAGCCGTTGTTTCTCCCCATTTGCTGCGGTAACAGCCCTTTACTTGTCTGGGAAGGCTTTACACTAGATGTTGGAACATTGCTGTGAGGATTTGATTGCAGTCAGCCATGAGAGCTTTAATGAGCTCAGGTACTGATGTTAGATGATTAGTTTTCCTACTGATCCCCAAGTTATTGCGTGGAGCTCCATCACACCAGAGAACGCAGTTCCACTGCTCCACAGCCCAGTGCTGGGGGGCTTCAAACCCCACCAGCTGATGCCTGGCATTAGGCACAGTGACCTTAGGCTCATGTATGGCTGCTACTCAGCCTCAAACCCACCTTAAAGTAAGTGGATTCCCACATTATAAGGGATGTCTGGACAATTTCGGACATGTGGGGCAGATCCAACGCATTGATTTTCGATGGGAAAAACATTTGTGAACAGCTGCCGTGTCACATTATTCTCAATTTGATGAAAGTAAAAAAAGTAAAAATAATAAACCCTCAAAACAGAGGTGTTTCAGTAAAACAACGTTTTAACTGCTATTTTCTGACTCTTTGAGTAGATTTTAACACTCAAAGTATCCTCAGAGAAGATTTTGCCTAAATAGTGGGCGTGACAGTTTTCTTTTGCAGACGACAGTTAAAAGCACACACCGAAACTCTTTGGCTCTGCACTCTCTGCATTAACGCTAATGGTTACCTCATTACTTCATGCATACTGTGGCTTCTATTGCAGAAATGTCGCAGCCTCTGAAGCACTGCATGCTCACCCTGAGTTCAGAATCACAGTTTATTAAAATCCGGAGGCACACAGTGAAATTCAGCAGAGATTTTACAAGATCACAGATTCCAATCAGTACAGAAAGTGCAGCCCCTCCCACCAGCTGAAAATCAAACTGTGTTTTGATCAAATGACTTATTTTCTTTTATTTCTGACTCACTACTACAAAATGTCTTATTTTTTTTTTCCAAATAATAACTTAAAATGGAAAAAAGTATTAATATAATCAAAAATTGAGAAAATAAGTCATTATTTTGGCCTAATGAGTCACAGTTGTACTCCTACCTGGCCAAAGAAAAGTGGGGTTTATATTGGTGATATGTTAATAACGAAATTGCACTTTTGTTCATTTACATAGAAATGAATTAACTAGAAAGATAACCCACTAATTTGGCCACACCCACCAGCACAGAGTGTATGCTCTAAATAATTAACACTTCTTTTATTAAATATGCCCCTTTAGATCTCAATCAGTAAACAGTCCTGGCTTTGAGCTGCCTCTGTTTTCCATTTCTAACACCTGACTGAAACGCATTGGTCAGTCTACCACTCAACTTCCAAAAGCCTAGAGTGGCAATTGTCCTCACAAAATTGGCTCATTCATTGTAATAAAATCATGACTGGTTGATTCATATATCAGTTTGTAATTATGTTGGTTGTTAGGTAGTTAATCTAATGTGTAAGGCCTTCTGTTCAGCTCCTGAAGTCCTGACCATGGTTAAACCTCACTTGACTGCATCTACTTAAAGACCATTTAATCGTTAGGCTTTCTCTGAAGACCTAGAAGGCCCTGAGGATTCCCCACTGACATCAACATGCAAATGTGTGCTGTGTGTATGAAAGAGACAGATGGAGAAAGAAACCAAGAACGAATGATTCACTCAGTTTTGACCTCACCTTAACCTCATAACATGAACAGTTGAATACAGCTGAACCAACTGAACATGCTTCCCTTAACTTCCCTACCCCCCCTTCAGATGCAGAGAGAGAGAGAGAGAGAGAGAGAGAGAGAGAGAGAGAGGGAGGGAGGGGTAGAGAGAGAGAGAGAGAGAAGCATACTGGGTTGGTGCGTGGGCACAACAAAGTAGACAATTGCCGGGGGCATCAGACCACCAGGCGTACCACTCTACTGCCAGTTTATAATGCCCCTTGGGTTGGAGGCTATAAATTATAGCAACATTAACCAACTTGCCCATGTAGTCTCAGGGGGCCTGACAACATGGCTGTGAATATTAAAAATATCCTAAAGATTTTTCACGAACACTCAAAGACCCCTTTGCATGATTAAAGGGTTCTTTGCATCATCAGGGCTGTTGGGAGGATTGATGGAAAATATGTATGAATGTGCTATAGATGGATCTATATAGAACCTTTTTGAAAAGGGTTCTTTTACTGTTACAAGCTTGACATTGAAACAATAGAAGAACCCTTTTGGGTGCTACATAGGACCATTTTTAAAAATGTTCTGTATAGACCCATCAAAAGCACATTCTCCATCAATCTGATGAACGCTTTAATGATGCAAAGAACCCCTTAATTATGTAAAGGGTTCTTTGAGTGTTCATGGTTCCATATAGAACCATTGTCTTTACTAAAGAGGAACCATCTTTTTTAAGAGTGCTATGGGTGCTGTTTGTAGGGTGGAGTTTGTATTTTTATTTTGTTTAATTTTATGTGCTCAAAATCTGAAGTTTCCATGCACTGTTACAACTGCATTATAGACCAAAATGAATCACCTCTTTCTCCAGCTGTTGGCTGCTTTTGTGGTGTACAACCTGTGTATTGCTCTGAGTGGGTTGCTAAAACACAAGCAGAGTTGTAGGCTAGTTCTGTGCCTTGAAGTGGCCTAATATTGTTTTTAAAAACTTTTGTTTTCAACCCATATTATTATCTCCCATTCCTGTCCATTTTGTCAACCGTTTTAATAATCACCTGCTAGATATGCACAAAGCTTGACACTAGTGTTTGTTGCCTCACACTGGTTGATGCTCAATTCATGAAAGAGCCAAAGCAGCAGTGTGTGCATCTTGTATTCTCTCTCCAAATATTTCAGATGAGAAAGGAAAAGAAAACCCAAACATAATAACTAGCATGACGTCATTGTGTTCATCACATATATGCTGCTAAAAATGTGAGCACCCCCACTTTAAAACACCTTCCCACGTCCCAGGACTACAGTAACCATGGTGGTGTTTTAATGGCAAGCACAAGTAGGAATCTGGCGAATCACCTAAACACCATTAGCATTTGCCAAAGTGTAGCACTGTGGCTTGGTGGCTTTGATAGGCAACAAATAATTCAAACAAAGGTAGCACTTGTTAATTAAGTTAAATTAGCTGAAAACCTATGCAGAAAGAAAATCTCAGACAAGAAGGGGCAGCTCTATCAACACACTGCTGTTTAAAGCTTATTTTCACTGATATAGTCCAGCCCAGCTCAAGTTAAACTGAGAAATTGTGGAGCCGATCTTTTATAAAAGTAGAGGCGCATAGTTTTTAATGAAAGCCGTGCATCGGTCATTTCATCACAGTTTTTTTTTATAATGCTAGTTCACTAGAGTTTTGTTTGTGTGGTAAGCAGTCACTGACTAATGCTGCATTCACGTATGTGCAGTAGACGGACGACGGCCAACTGGACATTACATTGTTTTCAAAAAAGCTGCAACAGAAAATTCTGCCACTGCAAGTGGCAACTTTCAGCAGACCGCAGTATTAAGCAGAACGCTCCACCATGAGTTCAATTTTCTCAACTTGGATGCCAAACGTCTCGTTGTTGAATTCCATACAAACGCAGTACTGTATAACAAAAATAAAAGAAACAAAATGTAGAGAGTCTTCCTGCCTTAAATAAACAATCTACACTGCTAATGTTCTCCTCTAATCACCCATTTCTGCCAGCACTCTGTCACCATGGCAATGTTCGTGTGGCTTCATGCCACCATCAGCCATGTACCGCTATGATGTGCAGAATGACAGTTTTTCCAACACAGTGACGCAACATAAAAATCTGCCCTAATTCTGATTGGTTTGAGAAATCACTTGTGGTCTGATATAGTCCAGCCCAACTCAAGTTAAACTGAGAAAGCACAAAAATACAAAAATCTTCAAATTGACCAATATGGTTCTTTATTTTACAGTTGATAGTACATTCATGCAGGAGCCTATAGCTAAAGTCATAAACATATTACCAAAATAAGTTAATATTCCCTTTAAAACTTTATTCAAACCTTCTCCCTAAAGGTAAATGCACTCTTAAAATAGGTTCCTTTTTGGGATGTGTGGTTCCCTGCTGTAGGAATGTGGTATTGGGATTGATTGGTTTACATTATGCCAAGGTTCTTTAAACTTTTAAAATGGTTCAGTTAAAAGCCATACACTGAAAAGTCTTTTTAGGGAACCAATGGTGGTTCTTCTATGGCTTCACTACAACACAGTAGTTCTATGGCTTAGAACTACTTTTGGCACAAATTTTTAGTTTTAAGAGTGCACAGTCCCTGTTTCCCTAATGAGTCACTGGGACATGATGAGGACAAATGAGGAGCTCCTGATTAGACGCCCCCGCTATTCTTACATGCATCATTGCAACAGTTGATAATGTTTTCGGTCCATTTTGTGGACTATTCAACAGCATTTTCTCTTTTTTATGCAGAGTAATGTTGACAGGGTGATGTCTTGGCACAGTATCAGTTTAAATGGTCGATGAAAACACCTTTTCTTCTGCTTTGGGAAAGTGCTGAAGGGCAAATGTGTTGTTTTACCAAGGGGACCTGAATGGCACATGGCAGCACAGAATGCCTGTGTTATACACTGTATCTTAAGCCCTATTTTAGCTGGTTTCACATGTGGAGTTGTTATTACATGTTATTACTGATAATATCTATGATTTTACTCTAGTGTGAATCTGCAATGTATATAAAATTTGCAGTGTCATTCTGTAATTTTCTGAACCTGGAGCTCCTTTAGTAATAATGTCTGACAGAATAAATTACAGTAGTGAACTTTATGACTGTGTATAATGTATCCAGCCAGACTACATTCTTGGAAATGAAGTTTTTTTTTTGGAGCAATACCAGAGAATAACTCATTTTAGTTCCTTAAAGAACCATTCAAGGGATATTTTGTTAAAGAAGCATTTTTGTATAGAGGGTGTTTAAGTGTGAAGAACCATTTTAAGGTTTAAAGATCCACTGCATAATGTAAAGGTTCTATACTAATGAAAGGTTCTTACCAAGAATCACACATACAGTCCCAGGACCATCTAGGAAGGTTTATTTTTAAGATTTTAGA
This sequence comes from Colossoma macropomum, assembly GCF_904425465.1. Taxonomy (NCBI): domain Eukaryota; kingdom Metazoa; phylum Chordata; class Actinopteri; order Characiformes; family Serrasalmidae; genus Colossoma; species Colossoma macropomum. Next base: position 3,895,012 of record NW_023494794.1, read on the forward strand.
TTGAGAAAACGTTCACTGTCAATACATTTGGTCATAAATATGTAACTGACATTGATAAATATGTAAATGATGAAGCATAAATTACATTAGGCTGTGAGTAGTAACGGTTTGGGTCCACTAGGGGCACCAGCCTCGAAAGTAGCATTTGATAGATACCTAATGGAATCTCAGGGGAGCACTCTGTTCATCCACTTGGTGCACAGACACTCCTGTCAGACTCTTCATTATTCCTTCTGTCTGTCAGGTAGAAAACGAGAAAATAACCATGGCCCCATTATGCCTTTCCTCAGTGGCCGAGGAGGCCTTTTCACTGTCTTGATTGACTCTGATGGCACTTTGCCAAACACTAAAAAGGGAAATTAATTCCAACTTATGACTATGGATGTCACGACTCACTCCCCTGAAACAGGAACATTAAAGCTAGAGTGATTGTGAATGCTTTACTTAAAAAGGTCTTGTCTTGGCTTACTCTACATAAGCTGTCAGTCCACATATCAAAATTCACATCTATTTTCTTTTTTTTTCTTTTTTTGGGAGAAGTTAAGCTGTTAGTGCCAGATCCGTGGGTGCTTTTGAGCTTGAGCACCTCCTAATATTTCATACTTCCACATTAAATGTCCTATCGTCCACATACGGCTCCATTTGTATGGATGCTGTGTCACACAAATGCAGGCTATTAAGAGTAATCTCATTTCATTTTGTAAGTTATCACTTACACTGCAAAAAAAAGTCAGGTTAACTTAAAAGCCAGCTGTTACCTTATTTTAAACTCTTAAAATCCCAGGCTTATTACATACTAAGGCTTATTATTCAGTAACTACAAGGACTTCAATGCAAACTAAGCTAAGCTAAGCTATTCTTAGGTTATAGAACTCTGCTATAAATCTTTGGGCCTACCGGTGAGCCCTGGCCATTTAAGGGGTTAAAACAACAGTTTTTTTTTATGGTGCAACAATTTGTGCAAAATTGAAATTAAAATTCAAAAACTAAAAACATTTTAACCTAAAATGTGTTTTTTTTTTTCTTTGCAAGTGCAAGTGTCAAGGTATCAACAACGCTTCCTGTCAGTCATGTTCACAGCCTCAGCCTCAATTTATAAGCTTTGGAAAACAGAGAAACATCTTCGTGACCTGGCAAAGGCTCAGCAAATACCGCTGGGAGATTACCCGGAGTTGTTCTGGGATACCGCTTGTCGGTAACAGTGCTGAGACCGGCAGCACTGCAGCTACAGTAAACAGCTCTGCGCAGCGAACGAATGCTCTGGTGAATCACAAATTCCTGTCCAGCAGGCTGTGGGTGCACTGACCCACTTTAAAACGTTCCTATTGATGACTTCCATGAGAGTTCTGGCAAACAGGAGTTCACACAGTCTGACAAAACACAGGTGCTCCTGCAGAGTAAGCTGTGGCTCAAACAGGACAAACTCGAACCTGTCAGTGCAGAATTGAATGTAAATGTTATTCATTATGTAAGTGAATGTCATTGCATTTAAATGATTATGTAATTAGAATGCATAGCAACAGGTCCTGTAATAATTCTAGACTTAAGTGTTAATCCTCAAGATCAGTCAAAAATAATCTGCATTATTAGTCACTGTAGTTGTCTTAATTGCTCTATAGAGGGATAGTTGTGTTCTTTTGGTATCTTCTAGATCTGCACCATCTTTTTTTCTTCTTCAAACCCAATGAATTCAGTGCTCTAATACCTCTTTCACTTTCTCAAACAAAGTTAAACTCACTCTACTGTGTCCTAGCCTCTGTTTGAAGGTTGTCGGGTTGACTGGTATGAACCCTAACAGATCCTGCCATGGTTCTGTCAGCCCAGAGACAATCATAAGAACCATCTGGTACTCGTCATCCGTGCAGAGTTTGTAGTAGTGCAGCATTTCACCCAACGCTTCGCAAAGTTTCAGAGTCACCTGGGCTCCTGCTGGAATTCACTTGGCAGCAAGGTGAGGTAAGGCCCAGGCCTCATTCAAATCCTTTTTTAGTTCTTCAATTTAATTAGTCTTCTGTTTTTTCATTCCAGATTTGGCTTCATACAACTTGTTAAATATTTGTTTACATGCAATGTGTCTATATGAATGTACAGTTTATTGCCACTACTGTAACAAAGTCTTGTATCTTGAAAATGTCAGCTTTCTATGAAATTTTGTACTATTTTTATTGGTCTACTGACCATGAAAATGTTCACACGAGGCAAAGGACAGCTGGTGTTTTCAAATATTGTTAAACAAATAATCTAGGTTGTATGAAATGCCAAACAATATTTAAAACAGATCTAAAAATTTCACACAGAGACTTTGGTAAACATGTGAAATTGGTCAAACAGTGTCCAATAAGAGATAAACAGTGACGTGCTTTTCCATTGCACAATCATAAACAAGAACTGACCCAGATGAGAACCAGCAGAATCACAGTTCTACCTCTTCCTCCTGCTTGAGAGACAGCTGGACAGACCCACAACCACTCTGAAGCTTCTAGTTTGGCTAATTGGCTGTATTGCTTGCTAGTTGTGTAACTTCTTCATTCAAACACACATAAAAACAAGAACAAGTACACAAAATCATGTGTAGAATCAAGCAAAGCTTACAAGCTTCTCTCGAGAGTGTTAGCTGATGCATGAGCTATCCTGCTAACATTTGGTTGTGTGAAATTATGATCAAAACCACTAGTTTGTCTTCTAGCATAACTGCGACTAGTGTTAGCTTCCTAGCTAGCGTAAATCTCCTTAGTCAACTCTTTACAAAGTACTTCAAAAAATAGCAATAAACACACCAACATACCACTCTAGTTTACATTCTTGTGCACTGGTCATTTACTAGTGCTTAGCGACTTTATCTTCACCTGGAAAAGTTAAGAATTCGCTAATGTCTTGTTGGCTTCAGCTGCAAGTGTTAGCAAACACAGAGGAGAACACCCCACCTAGATAGCAAGAGGATAGTGGGCCACTGTTGGCCTGCTGGCGGACCACTGGCTATAAAGCCTGGGTAGCCCACAGGTGGTTAAGCAGAGTAATAGACAACAAAGCCAATTTTCAGTGCTCATTTTCCCCCCTCACAGCCCAATTTACTTATTTTCCCTTCTCCCTTCATTTTTGTCTTTATCCTTTTTAAATTAGTTCAGTGAAAAATTATTTTATATTAGGCCTGGTCATTTTTTCTTAATTATTTGAAAGAACTGGTTTATTTTCCAAAATAAAAGCCTATGTGATTTTAAAATCTATTTGATTAAGATTAAGATTAGAAACTAGTTAGATCTTGTATGCAGGACAATCAGGGTGGTCCAAGAGTGGACCAGCAGTGGCAAACAGTCAGCACAGTGACGAGCTTATCAAGTCAGCGGACCGATATATGCTTGCTATCTGGGTGGAGTACAGTTAGGTCCTGTTGGTACCAAAAACCATAAAGCCTGAACATTCTGGACTGATGGCCAATGGAACAGCATAATTTTGGTACTCTGTGCTGTGGAAAAAACATGCTTTGTGTAATCCAATTTAACTGTTCTGTGGGTTTAAATATTTAGGAGTTACACTGGATCCCCAATTAAAATATAATGCTCACATACAGACACTGACCAAGACTATCAAAACCAATTTAAACTGTTTTCAACTGATAAGACCTTGCATTGCACTCAAGGCTGCACAGATGTATGTGTGTGCCATGATTGTATTACCTACGTCTTACTGTGTGACTGTCAAGATTGTCAATTAGCTGTTAAACCCATAAAAATTGTTATATATACACTTACAAACAACAACAACAAATATATATATATATATATATAAAACAGGCTTTGCATACAATGGATCAGAAACCAGTGAAATGGCATCACTGTCAAATTCTGATGAAATACAATTTGTTTGAGTTTTGACAATTTTAGATTTTTTTTTTTATTCTTCAAACTTATAAGTTCATAAACAATCTTGCCCCATAAATACTTTGCCAGTTTTTTACAAAGCAGGAAAACAATGGAGTGAGCAGTTAGCAGCAACTGTAGAATGCCAATGTACAGAATAGCCTTTGGTCAGTCGTCATCTTTTACAGTTAAAGGAGTACAGTTATGGAATGTATAACTCTCAGAAATCAAAACACAAAACGAATTCCAAGTTTGTAACACAAAGGTGAAACATTTGCTCAAAAAGATACAACCTGCGAACATTTTGCCAGTTCTAACCGCTATATGGATATAAAAATGCATTTATGTACTCAAATATAATCATTCAGATAGATATGCATGTTTGCTATACATGCTGTGTTATTTTTTGTTTTTTTTTCTTCTAACCAGAGACTGGCTGCAAATTAGCTTAAGCTGGTTGCATTACATATGCTGCATTGTATGCAACATGTAGTGTTTATCTGTATTGTCCCTATCAACAAATAAAATAAGTTAATTAAATAAAATACAGGTAATTCATGAGGACACACGCACACACACACACACACACACACACACACACAGATTAGCTTTCAGCACCCATCCTCTATCTAACTGCCAATCTCACAATAGTCACCCCTGCCACCTGTACTCCTGCACCGCTTCTTGGAACATTAATGAATATTAAAGCCTGCAAACGGAAAACATCACTGACTCTGAGGCTTTTTAATCAGTTCCGCTCAAAATATTAGCTTGAGATCTGAGCAATTAAGACTTTTGAATTCAAGAAGTTACAGGGCTAAATCAGATATGACCTTCTCTGTGTGTGCAGAAGCTCAAGTCTGTCATTTTATGTTTTCCTTTGGTCTATTAATGTGATCTATGCTTTCATGAATAAACGGCCCCAGCAGGAGTGACATTTCAAAGGAGAACAAATTGATTTTTTTCCCCCTCTCATTTCTGTCTAGGGAAGTAACTATTGAGTCAGCAACTGTAGGTGGATATAGTTGACACCTGCCAGATTATGAGATCAGCTGATCTGTACATCTATCCAAATTAAAGACATTTACATTTTTACAACAGGTCTTATCTGGATTCACCGACTGTTGTTTGCATGTCTTTCAATCAACTGTTCATTCCTTTATGCCAGAATCAATGTGCAATTTCTGCTGGTGCGTACACTGAGTTGCCAGACTGTTGAGGCGTTTTCACACAAGAGCCTTTTTTGTGGTTCATATCCAAGGAAAATAATAAAAAACAGCAAACTAGTACCTAGTTTGTACCTAGTACCTCCCATAAATCGATCCTGGGTGCAGACTCAAGTATTCGGGACAAGTGTGAAAGGCCCTTGGAAACAACTACCTTGTACTTGCAATTATCATTTCATCAGAAACACCTACCATATAGCTGAACTTTGTTGACTGTAGTCCTTTTGTTGTTGCACAATTTATTACCTCCATCAATAGAAAGGAACCTCCGCTGGACCAAAATAATTTTTTCATCTAGTTCTCATTTTAAAAATAGAAAAAAAGCAACAACAGAAAAATTAGAAAAAAACATAGTAATTGTGACGTGCAAAAGTTTGGACCCCCCTCCAGTTGTAAAGTCTCAACTCAACAAAAGTCTCAAAGTCTCTCTCAAAGTCTTATTAGGCCCTAACTGATGGAAGGGAAGTTAAGAATTGTCATTAGGAATAGTCATTCCAGAGTGTAATAAATTCTCTGACTCTTCAAACTTGTGCTAACAAAGAACAACTCTAAGCAGTTGGCTGAATGTCTGAGAATTAAGTTAATTGATACCTACAAAGCAGGGGAAAGCTAGAAAAAGATATAAAAGCCCTTCCAGCTTGCAAATTTCCACACACTGGAATGTCAATAAGAAATGTCAGTTAGGGTGAACTATTGCAAGTTAAGGCAAGATCTGGAAAACCAAGAAACTCTCAGACTCATACGCTGGCCAGAAAGGCAAAGCAAAAACCCCCATATGACAGCAAAAGATGTGCTGGAAGCTTTAGCTGACACAGGAGTGGTAGACCACTGTTCACTTGTACAAACATGATCTGCATGGAAGAGTCTTCTAATGTTTACTTCTGCTTGCTTCAAAAATAAACAAAAATCAAAGTAATCAATACATGTTTGCGTACAACTGTAGGTATTTCTAATAAAGTAGCCAGTAAGTGTACGTGTTTACTGTTTTGTGTCAGATTGAGGCTCATCAACTTGCATGATGTCTGTTTGTACACTTTATCTGACTGACTGTATTCACATCACTGGTCATGGACAGGACCATCCACCCCCCACCTTCATTTTTAAGTTGTTTTCTGCCTCATACTTACCAAGTGTCTCAGAATGATTAAGAATGAAACACATCATATTGACATGGAAAACTCATTTTGTGTCAGTATTTTTCAATTTGAGGATTTAACAGGGCATATGGGCTTGAAATTTGTCTTTCATTATGAAGACATAGACAGCTTGTACTACCAAAGCAGGTGCAAACTAGTATGTTTTGCTATACATCATGTATGTATCATATAAAAGTACATGTGAACTGTGAACACTGCAATATATTTTGGTAGAAAGTTATTCATGATCCTGATTAAAACAACATTAACTTGTATTAACAGCACCATTTGAAAATCCTGTAACCAAGCAAAATCCCTGCCAAAGGAAGCGTGTCTTGTACATGTGTACAGAATGAGTCTGAGCAAATAAAGCTTTTATAGGCTGAATGAATAATTTGCCTTTGTTTAGTCTGGGGGCTTTCAAAGCTTATTGCTTTCTTTTATTCCTGCAAGCGTTTCCCTTGTCTCTAATGCCGTAATTCATTAAGTCTGTTCCTTCTCAATCAAAATAAGCAGCTACTTTATGTGCACCAATTAGTTCTCATACATATGTATGTAGGAGTGATCAAAGAATGAAAAGCGTGTTTCCAACCAGCTCTGGTGTTAGAGTTCAGCCGCTCAGAGCGTTCTGAATAACCAGGTCAATGTCTGGGTTTGCATGCTGGTGCTGTTGCCAAGATTGCGTTGGCTTGGAGGATGATTTGGTGATTAGAATGGAAGATGAATTTCTGACAAGGAAAAAAAGAAAATGAGGATCAAACTGATGAAAATGGGTACAGTGAGGAATGCGTGGGCGGACGAGGACGGAACAGAGTGGAGAAGAGAGAGTCTGTTTTTAGCAAGTGCAGGCGTAGAACTGTTTTGCTCTCCTTAAGGGGACCAGATGTGGTATGGATGGGACAATTACCAGTTTCACTGGCTCACCACAGTATAAAACCCAATGATAAATATACCCTTATTAATTCTGAAAACCATGTACATAGCAGGGTAACTGCTGACAGTACAGGCATGGTGACGTCTTTACTGAAGCCCTTTTATTGCTTCTCTTCTCAATTTCATACCTATGACTTGTGACAATGTACTTCGACTGTTATCTAACAGAGTACCAATGTGGCTAAAAGATAACAATAGCAAGCAAATAAACAAATTACATGATCATTTCTTTTTTCGCTAAATTGAAAACAATTTTTATATGGGGTCCCACTCACTAATTTATTTATTTACTTTTCAATATTTTTTTGCACAGCATCAAATAACATCCCAATTATACCAATACATGTATGACTATGGCTACATTGGAAGGAAATTACCTACTGTCTCCCTACAAAGCTTGCGCCAGAACACCACATGGTCACATAGTTATAATCTGAACAATGAACAGTAGTTTTACAGGTGATAAATTCATAATTATTTAAATTGTACTTGATTGTTATAAAGGAATCAATTCCTTTGCAAAGAAAACAAGAGGTTCAGTAAAAAGTACAAATTATATACAGATTTTTTGTGAAAATTAGCCAGGCAGGCTTGGTAATACTTTCTTTTATAGTCCCTTAAAGCAACATTATGTAACAATTTTACCATAAAATAACATCTTCAAAATCATTTTGATGGTACACTGACTTATAATAGGGAGTATGCTGTCTCTGTCACTGCCACTGTGGGCCCGGAATGCCTGCTATTGCATATGTAACTTAGGAGGAGCGGGATGAGACCTCTCATGAGAACTGCTCAACACTTTATGGCATCATCACACAAAGGCTGTAGGCTGTAACTATATCTGTCATTCCTGTCTCACTGAGCTTGGTAGTTTTATGGGAAGTCAAAAGCCATCTAACCTCAGTCCCGTTTCAGGCTAGCATGCAAAGTAAATTCTTCTCAAGCCAGAATGTTTGGTCAGTCTTTGGCAATCTTACACCAAATAAGCCTTGAAAGTTTGCAACCTACTGTAATAAAATCCTGTAATATTATTCGACCTTGTAAATTGACAAGCTGCTTTCTCATCTTTGCAGATGTTTTGCCAAATTCTGTCTTGCTGGCAAAATCTGACTCCCCTTTGTGTGCACGTGCATCATGCAGGCACACAGATGCTTCAGATTACCCTCCCAGTTTCAGCTGTTTACATATAGATACGTAGAAATTGCTAGTGTAATCTGTAGCTTCTATATGCCTGTGTGATGTGCATGCATGTGAACCCAGCAGTAATTGGGCAGAAGGCAGGAAACACCCTGGACAGGTCACCAGTCCATCACAGGGCAGACACACAGACAAACACATTCCCTCACACCTAGGCGCAATTTAGCATGTCCAATTGGCCTGACAGCATGTCTTTGGACTGTGGGAGGAAACCGGAGCCCCCAGAGGAAACCCACGCAGACACGGGCAGAACATGCTCAGAAACTCCACACAGAAAGGACCCTGGTCTTAACAGCGCTATCCACTGCGCTACCATGCTCCACAGCCCAACAGCAAAAAATAGCAATTCTCACATAATGCTGCTTTAAGTTCTAGGTATTGTCCAAATAGGTTTGAGATACAAGCTCCAAATTAAAAGGGACCAATTTTGGATAACATGGCGGTAAATTCTAAAGCAGTTTAACTAATTTAGACTGAAATATCCATCAGGTTCTAGGTATTAACTCGGTAGGTTTGTGGTACAAACTCCATGGTGCTGTGAAATTGTTCTGAGTAAAAAGTACCAGGTAGTTATATGATGTAAAAAGATTATGCATTAAATCTGGGCTGCAAACAAAAGCACTGAGTTTTACTGTGTTCTGAGTAGGTACTTCAGAAAAGTAACTAAATAATGGCATAAAACTGTATTTTTTGCCACATAATAATAACCTTTGCTAAGAGGTCTACTTTCCCTCTTTAACATGACATTACATTGAAATGTAGTGTATGAGTGCACTTACTGCAAATATTTCTGAGATATTTTACTATATCCTAATAGCTACAACCTGTCAGTCATTTCGGTGTAATGTAGTTGGTATTTACCCTCATTTTACCCACAATAATGACACAGCACTTTGGATTGTTCCCCACACATACTTGTCTCAGAACATACCATTATCTTACCCCAAATAATTATCTAGTACTTTAGAGTTTGTAACTTACACTTACCTTGTTAATACGTAGAACCTAGGGGACTGTATAATTGATTGTGTAATTGTTACCCGACAGGTTGGAGGTTTGGTGGTACATCTAAAAAAACTGGCTATGGTAACATATAATCAGTATTTATGCACTGATGATATATGGTAACATAAAAAACACCCATAAAGGTAGTAAGACGTGTGTGTGTGTGTGTGTGTGTGTGGGTGTGGGTGTGTGGGTGTGGGTGTGTGTGTGAGAGAAAAAGAGACTTGGAATGACTCATTTAAGCGAGTCCAATTAAACTCTTAGAATCTCTCATCTTTCCTCCCTCTGGTTCAGGGACAGTGTGTTCTCTGTGTGTGTGTGTGGAGGATTAACCTCAAGAGCATCTGAAGAGATCCGCCCAGTGTGGAACATCAAAACACAGCAGTCTGATCTCAGTGGAAAATTCAGCAGCAGCACATGTGTGTGTCTCCCAGAGACTTATTTAACCCTCTTTTTTAACCCATAGGATAAGTGTAGCTTTTTACAGAGCACTGGCGTTCCTCATTCTAGACTCTAGATCTCCACTGGGACCATGTGGGATACTGGAAAACTATGAGTAAAGTTTGTGTGCATGTAGACCTCGAACGATATGGCTATTTTTTTTTCTAAAAGATTTTCCAAAAGAGTCTGTTTGCCAACAATACGACATGTTTAACCAGACGTTTTTTCCTAAACATTCAATTGGTTTGCAGTGATGCACACTAACTGTAGTGTATTACATGGGAAAAGCCTTTACAGCCTTTGTTATTAACCATCCCTTACACTGAGCAGCATAATTATCTGCAAACTCCTAATTCAACCTGGTAAAGTTCAACAAGGATTCAGGAGCATCTGAACACTGGACATGAGTATAAAACAAAAATTCACACTCTTTTGTCCTGTTTTATCAACGGTAAACACATTACTATACATGAACTCTTGAGAAAATAAAATATCCATGCTTATTTTTCCAGAGTGCTGCACTCAATTGTTTGGCTTGAAGTGTGTGTATGTATGAGTACGTGTGAAACACACACACGCACGTGCACGCGCACACACACACACGCACACACACACACACACATAGGGGCCTCAAAAAGAGCTTTAACCATTGGTAATCTTTGATTAAATTCTTTAGGCTACACACTTAAAAAAGACAGTCTTTCAAGGGTTCTTTGGTAAATACAATTGTTCTATTTTGTATATGGTTTCATTTAGAACCTTTTTGAAACTGGTGCCTTATCCTAATCTGTGGCCCTGACAACATCCTTACAACATTGTCTGAATGTTGCAGTTAAACATTATTTAATATTTAACCTTATAGGAACATTATTTGAAATGATAAACATCCTTAAAACGGTCTTTAAACATCAGATTAAAAGGTTTTCTTTAAGCATTATTAGAACTTGTACGTATGGGAACTTTTCCTGCTAGCTGGGCTAGCACCAAAAAGGGTTCTTTTATTGTGACAATGTCAATGACTATAGAAAACCCCTTTTCGGTGCTATCCAGAACCATTTTCACTAAGGTGTTATGCATTTTGTATGCAAATATACAGAGATTAGTCAAATAACAACAATCTGAAACACACCAGCTGCCTTTTGATAGAAAACCAAAAAGAAAACAAGAGTCTTGGAGTGGTCGGTTTAAAATAAATGCCATTTAGTCTGACATTTTTTTTTGCACGGCACAAATGTCCAGGTCTTTCTTGGGGTCACTGTGTACTGGCTATTGATGCAACATCAACAAGGTTCATAGAAGCACCACTGTGAAAAATTAGCCCTCCAAGTCATTTGCTTCTAGCGAATCACAGATAACTAGGGCGTGGTCAAAAATCAAGGTGAGGATTTCAGCATGGACTCAATGTTTGGTAAATGGATCATCAGCTGACTTGTTCTTCCTCACACAACAAAAGAGTTGAATCACTTTGGTCAAATGAATGTGATATACTTTAGAAAGGTCAGCCCTTTGTTGTACGTGGATAATTACATCATTTGTTCTATGGAGAATTACATTTATATTTGATTTATATTCCGTATCAACACCTCCAAATCTGCACTTCTGCATTTTCTTTTTTGTTTTGATGTCAGCGACAAAAAAATGTGGAAAAAAACAAAGGACTTGTCTTTCCTTCCACAAACCAGGACTGTACACACACCAACAACTCGTCATTACATTCAAATCATAATAAAACTCTGTGTATTTACAAACACATGTGGTACGGATTGAAAGTTTGACAGTCAACCCAACTGATGTTCCCACAGAATTTCCGGCTTGTTTCAAAAAGCTACAAGTGAGAAATAATTAATATCATATTATGCCTCACTTTTGTTTTCACAGATGATAATAACTGTGACCCAAAGGTTCATATCAAAAACATATTCACTTTGTCTGACTGCTCATCTCTTAGCTAGTTGACCCCTCTTGCTATGGGGGCTTGTTTGAGGGATGGAATATCTGGGCAGTCATGAAGGCTGGGCAGGACGTTCTGGTTGACAGACAAGAGATCGGAGCCATCGCAGCCAACCAGATGCCACTAGATTCAATTCCAAAGCAAACGTTTCTGGGAACCGGGTGTCCTTGCGGAACTCCAGGCGTCTGGTACCGAGGCGATTCCACTCTAGACCCAATCTCTTCATGTTCATGCATTAGCTATTATAAGCCTATTACCCCATTACCAGTGGGCCGACATATCCATTATAGCTAATTGGAATTTGAGAGCAGAATCTCCACACACGTTCCCATTCCTCATCGCCGCGCTTCTTTATGACCTTATCAGATCCCACCCAATTACCACCTGACGTATCCATGGCAACCCTTCCCCCACAAACTCTGTTCAGTGGAGGACGGTGCTTTGTTCCTAGTGACCTCTGCCTGTCCCCTATTTGACAGACATTACAGACCACAACTGCTGAGAATAGCAACGAGAGGACGGATGAGTTTATGGGTTTGTGAGCCAAATTTGATTACGCCAGTCTATAGCCTCAACTGCCAGATGATTGTGCTGTCTGAACTCACTGTGCTTCCAAACTGGCAATAGCCCTCTGATTTACTTAGGCTTGAAAAACAGCACCTGTTATATTATCATTCATGGCCGTTCAAAATTTGGAATCTGTGGTCATATTATTTCCTTTAAAATAATAATAATAAATAATAAGGTCAAATGTATATTTAAACATTATAAACTAGACACAATGTATTCCTAGATGTTTTAGTCAAGTATATCGGGAAGTTATTAACTGATAAATAACAATTTATATTGTTTACAATTTGAAATCTGTGAATTTGCACAGTAATAGCATATTAGAATAAATATATACACGTATCTGTGAGCAAATTGTTTTATATTACTGATGATAATGATTCCAAACTTATAACTATTGCCTAAATGACAGAAAATTCGGTTTACAGAGTAGATTTATATTTATCATACTGTTATTTGGATTTCACTAAAAGTAAGATGAAGTAAAGCCTGTATCCCCTAAATGATATTAATTAAGAATAAATATGAAATTATCACCACCAAATAAAAGAAATTATACATGGTAATAAGCTGTATCTCACAGATGCTGTAAATGGAGTTCAGGTTGAAAGACACTAGAGTATTCTTTAACTGCACAGATGTGACCTAGAACAGCTGGATGAACACTGGATTCTGTCAAAAATTCTGTCAGTTAAACATCTTGAACTGAGCCGAAGCAGCGATGCTATAAAGTGAGTTTTGAACATTTATTCACGAGTTTTACCTGATGTCAAAAGAGATCTGCCGAGCATGCTGACAATCTACTGGGCAGATTGGTGTCTGTCTTTATAAATATATATCGCTGCTGTCAAAATGGTAACTTTACAGGAGAAAAAAAACATACTTTACTTAAAATGTAAATCAATGTAACTGGACTTTTTTCCAAGTACTCCTGGGACCATTTCTTTTGGTCCATGAAATGTACATACAATGTAAAGGGCAACAGGCCCTTATGTTACATGGGAACATTACTTTTACATTAGTGCCAAGCTAACGGCACTAAACACCGACTTTCCCTCCTTTTCTAGCCATTTCTAACACAAATAAGGATATATGACTCTTCAAAGAAATTCAGCTAACATATTATTAACTTTGTTGCAGTGTTAGACTAAATTCTTCATTATGTGTTTTATGTGGATCTTTAACAAACTGGTTCAAGTCGGAGTTTGCAACCCATTTCCAGCTTTTAACTGGGCCTGGACTTTAGACTGAAATCCTTTTGCTTTGAATGACCCTAAACTTTAATTATGACTTAACATTCTATACTAAAACAGTCATAACTCTGCCAAAACTTTACCAAATGTACATGACTAGCAAACACAGCTTTGAACAGCTGTACACACAATTTTGAAACTTTTTTAAAACTTTTTTCTTTTTTTTTAAACCATGTTTTTTCTAGTAAAAAAGTTTAGTTAAGAAAACTCATGCAGAAAATGAGTTTTTCAGAAGTGACGATTCTTCATGTTACGTTAATGATGTTTAAAATTTTTGTTCATTTAAAAATTAAACTCATGATAAATGTAAATCTTAAACCTTACTTTAAAGGAATCCAAAAAATCTTTAAAAGAAATTGAAAAAAAAATTCAAGGAAAATGAAAAGTTAGGGACAGCCACCTCCCAATAGAAAGTTGCCCCACAGATTTTCATATTTTTACTGTGGGACCACAGTTCCATAAAACATGCCAGCAATATGTTGCACTGCTGGTTGCAACAGTATGTTGGGGATAAAATGGGCTTATCTCTTCTGCCTGAGGAAACTGCTTCCCATTAGCTGTGTTTCAAAGCCGAGGATGCAGTTGAGTAAGGCTGCATTTTAGGCCGCCAAAGAACGCCTAAAGAACCATCTTTTTTTAGGAGTGTAGGTTGTCAGAAAAACGTCATGTGTCATGTGTAAATGCTGGAATCCGCAGTAAGTAACCACTAAAGTTACCACTATGGAGAGAAAACTACACAGCCGTCTTTATTTATGGTGCTGCAATGGAAGCTTGATTTAAGTTAGTTAAATCCATCCATTCCTGAAGGAACTGTACTAATGCATTAGACTCTCCTGGGAGCCTGTAGCTGTTTTTAGTGGCTGTGTCACGTTGATTAGGTATTCTTGTGGCAATTAATGGTAGTTCCTCCTTATCTCCCCAGAGTACAGAAGATGCTGACACCTGTGAACATTCTGCCAGCACCATATCCCTCTTCTACACACACATACACACACATACACACACACACACACACTCACTCTCAGAGCGTCAATGCACTGCCATTTGTCACACTGTCAGTCTTGTCCCTATTTCACCTTGCCTGATCACAGTCACCATGCTACGGAGTCTGTCATCAGATACCACAACATTTGTTTTCAGCTTAGCTAAAACTAATTTAGAATATCTCCACTTTGCTTCTTGCTACCTTGGGAACATATTCTCACACCTTAGAGATAGATGTTTTGCTCATTGTAGAGCACCGTCCACTGCTTTGGGTCAGACTGTTTGCAGCCAGCTCTGTTTCATCAAAGCTGACTGAGCATTGCTGGTATGTCTAATGAAAATTTCTCACGGAAATTCAGTCGTTATTAAACCACCATTTAAAAACAAATGTTTACCTGGAGCCAGATCCATAACAGCTTTCGCAAGGAAAAAAAAAACCTGCAAAGAATCTTAAGACACTAAGAAGTTCCTAAAAATGGGCCTCATTGACCAGTATCTTCCTTTTTTTCCTTTAATTTGTTCTTGAGAAACATCCTAAAAAAGTCAGATTCATGACGTGTTCTTAAACCGCAGAACTGTTTGCACCTTTGTGCTCTTTGGTTTGTGTAGATTCTGTTCTTACCAAAGAACAAATCCCAAATAAGACAGCACTGGTGAATATCAGAATATTTGTTGAGACTGTGTAAGTGGGTTTTAACGGTTGGTGAATGAGGCCCAATGTTCTTAAATGCAATTCTCACAAAAAACCTCATAAAAAAAACCTAATATTTTCCTTGAGAACGTTTTAATTCATTTCTTAAGAACAATGGTAATGCTTTTCATATGTGCTACAGGTTGTCAAACAGACTTTCAATAGCATTTTTTTTTTACAGATTATCAGAAATTATACCATATTTCTGTTGTCTGCTTATTCAGTTCGATTACATCAGCGCCCGAGGACAGCAACATGATGGTAAAACAGCTGTTCTATTGTTACAAGCTTGACATCGTAACAACAGAAGAACCCTTTTTGGTGATATATAGAACCATCTACAGCACATTCTCCATCAGTCTGAAGAACAATTTCACGATGCAAAGAACTGTTTAATCATGTAATATAGAGCATTCTATATAGAACCATTCTCTTTACTAAAGAACCCTTAAAGAACCATTGCTTTTAACTATGCTTCATAAAATAAATATAATAATAATCACAACTGATATAACAACTGATCATTAAAACCATGTGGGTCAGCTGTAGCATGACTAGAATGGCAAATCATTTAAGCAGTGAATGGTTCTTTATGTCGTCATGCTTATATAACCATTGCCATTTTAAAGCATGTAGGCTAGTTGCTCTTTCAAACAGGTGGTTTTTTTCCTGATTTATGACTTCTTTTTCTATCCCTGCAAACCCAGCTAGGAGATCTAACCCCATGTGCAGCGTGTGGTGAGCCTCCAGGCAATACATGCAGGATCACTTTGGTGTATGCTGCATAATTTAGCAATATAGAGAGGAGATGTGTCTGTATCTTTAGAGAAAGAGTAGGAAGAGGGAAATGGACGGAGAGGAGGAGATGTGAGCCGAGGCACAAAGACGACGGCAGATGACCCGACTGGCACTTTTGATTCTCGTTTCTCGTTCGTTATTAGCCCAGATTGCCAGGCTTCTGCAGAGTAATGTTGGCTGAAGCTACATTTCAGTCCATCAGAGTGAAAACATTGCCCGGGGGCTGGCAAAGCCGCTGCGGGTGCCTTTACTCTTCTCTGGCCACAGGCACAACCTTCATGTGCGGATTAAATTATCGTACGTATGGGCTCCTAGGGGTGGGCAGTATGATGGGATGTGGTTATCATGATGGGTAATGTCGCAATACTTTCTTTCTGACTATATATTCGGTACTTCTAGAGCACAGAACAACTTCATTTTTCATAAAAAAGACATATTTAGAGTTACAGTTATAGCAAGACAGTAGCAAGAAGGTAATGCAATGGCAGCCTGTTATGAGGTCATCTTATTTTACTAATTTATTTAACAATTCTTTGCCTGTCCCTTCTGTTGCTTCTTAAATAGTTTATTTTTGCGATTGCGAGCAAAAAAAAAGTGTAGGTTGATGTATGTTAGCCGATCATTTTATAGGGCCTCAGTCTTAAAATAGAAAAGCTAAGGTGGGAAATAGGATAAAATATACAGACCAACAGTTCAGTAAAACACCAATTTCATGTTTTTTGGGTTTTTTTTCCAAAACAGGACTGTGATGTACACATATTATACTTTTTTATACTACCCCAAAGAGTGAGCTTATGGCAGCATATTCTGAACTTTTTCAAAATCAAATGCAAATTTGAAAATGCTAATTAAATTGTGTACTTTCATTTGCATTTCCCATGTGAGAGTTCTGTATTTAAGACAATTCGAATTCACATGCAAAACACGTATTTGTGTTTACATTCCTGTGTGTGATGGCTGGAAAATTTAATGGGAAAGCAAAAGTAAAATGTATTTGGAAACCTGTTTGCGATCACATTATTACTGTCAACAAAGCTTCCTGTCAATCAAATGCTGTGAGTGGGATGTCAGGAGGGCGGGGCATGTGGAAGTGACGGAAAATCTAAATTACAGTACAGAGCTAGCAGCAGCAACCACTGCTAGTGACATTTTAACACCCGCAGACCAGGCCAAGGACAATTCAGTCGAAAGGGATTTCCTGTTGTTTAGTGTGGAAGTGATTCTTGACTGACTAGGAGAGCTTGTGGCTGTCACAAGCACCAATGTTGGTGACATCATGACTGGCTTCACACACCTTAAAAGTTGCTATTGAATGTTAAAGTTGCTATGGAATCATTAAGTTAATTGCAAGCTCGAGTCTCGGAAACAATACCTGACTTTCCAACTCGTTTCCTTTTCTTTTTCTTTGAACCCTTTTCATCAAGCATAGAGCAAAGGATGGTTGGAATGGTTGATGGCACTGAAACCATAATTCTTTCATTTCGCACACAACGTCATTTTAAAAGTCACCAATTAGGCCATTGATTTTTACTTACATCTGCAATTGCTGGTTGCATTGTGTGCGTTTTTAAACTGGGAATTTTTGTATGCTAAATAAACATTCATAACACTGGGAAATATTCGGAAGATACCAAAACAGTTCAGGTTAGCTGAATGGCTGGTCAGATCAACCTAAAAAATTACCTCATATAGTAAAAAGCAATTGAAGTAGTTTTATTCAACTCAAAAATGTACCTTTCATTGAAATAATTGTTCATTCAAGTATTTATTTAGGTTGAATAAAATTAAACTACACTCATTTTTTTAGGTTGAGCCATTTTACAGTGTAGCGAGCTAAGATTAGTGATGTGTTTACCAAATAGGCTTAGACAGCAAATTGTTCATGTTTCTAAACAAAGCACTTGAACAAAAAGGTGTAATTACTTAAAGACATAATTATGATTTCTGAAATGGGAAACAGGCCCATCTGCAGAGCACGTAAGAGCAGCATTAGCATTCAGCTTCAGTTTTCCTTTGGTCTGACCCCTCCTGACTCTTGAGGTCAAGAGGGATTACCCAGGTGCTTTCATTTATGTAAAACGAGTACCATCAGTGAGCATGTAGTTAGTTGGGACGCATGACAGTTGGTGTGCTTGTCATTAGAGTCAACAAGAACTGCTTTCAATGTACTGAATGCACAGTACCTAATCTGCCCAACATGTAATTGTGCACTGAATCACTTCCCACTATTTCAGCTCCTACATCCACACAACAAAACAGCAGCTGCCACCTATTTAGCAACATATTAAGCTTTGGGGTGAATCTGGCTGCCATCTAATGACTGTACACACCTAAAAAAAGATGGTTCTTCAAGAGTTCTTTAGTCAAGAAAATGGATCTATATACAACCATGAACACTCAAAGAACCCTTTGCATGATTAAAGGACTGTTGGAGGGTGTGCTGTAAATTGTTCTATGTAGCACCAAAAAGGGTTCTGCCATTGTTATGATGTCAGGCTTGTATCAGTAGAAGAACCTTTTTGGTGCTATATTCTTAGGACAGAAGCATGGTAACACTAGTGTACTGGTTCAAGGTTTTCCATGGGATTTAAAATAGGACCTCTGGTAGCCTCAAATGGATAGATTCTCATCACTTGTGTCAGAAATTAAATACACAGGGAGAAAAAGCCTGAATGACAACCATTGTGACAATAAGGCCTAATTGGTCACTGTTGATGCCATGGCTGGCATTTAAAGTGGGATCTAATGGCACATTTAACTGACAGTAAGGAGAGACTTTTTTCCCTTATTTTTTCAAACCTAGTTAGCATTTATTTAACTTCTGTCATGAATATCCTCATTATTACCCATTACTCTCAAATCTCTAAGATCAGAAATAGATATACACAACGTCTCATGTCCCCCTCCGCGTAGGATTGGACCTCATTATAATGGCAGAATTCAAATTGGAATGTTGTCGCTGTCCAAAGAAAAGCATGTATCATATTTTTCACGTATCCCCTTTCTGCATTTGAACACAGCAGTTGTCCTTAATATAGTGAAGAAAATGGACTGATAGAAATAATCCAAAATGATATGGTTGAAAGAATCGTTCATTCAAAGTATCTATTTAGGTTGAATAAAAACTAGTTGATTTAATTGTTACCAGAAGAAGTAATTTAAGTAGATCTGACGAGACACTTTTTACAGTGTACATTAACTCACATTGAAAGTAAACAACATTTCTGACCTCTCCTGTAAACCTGACATACTTGTTTTTCTTTGGACAGCGATGATATGCATATATCATTATTACTATTTGAACCAATTTATAATACCAACAATTATACCAGTAGTTATATAATGTGTGTGTACATTATGATTATTATATACTCATTTTAAAAGGAATGTTTTTCAACCTACTCTCTACCTGCCACATTTGCAGTGTATGGTTGTTTACCACAGTCCCTAACTCACAAATGAACAGAAAATCTGTTGACTCAAAACACATTTGGCTTTGTTTCTAAGGACAGAGAAACATCTCAGACGTATTGTCTATCATAGTCAACCGTATGCTATAGGTTGGGCAGAGAAAAATTGAGGTGAAAAATGCTGGATTAATTCCTTAAATGTTGTGTTTACTTTCAGCTGAAAGTGGTCGTTTATCCTTACTGTGAAAAGACAGAAAATTAAAAACGTTTTATGATGAAGGAGCCATTTGTGCTTCCTAATAAAAATGAGTTTTTCGTGAGTGTCCACTGTTGTCTAATTAGTGCAAAGGCAAATGCTGCTGGACTTGACGATGTGAATGACCTTCAGATGCAAATTACCATCTTTAAGCTTCTTTTACAGCTTCTCTGAGTTATATGGGATTCATTAGGAGTTCTATGGACTCGACTACTGTGTTCCAGTCTGTGCCCAAAGTGTCAGCTTGTGCCTTTTTCTTCCCTTCTCAATGAGCTCGCAACATCCCATATTCTCTCCCTGTCTCACTCTCTCACTCATGGAAGTTAATGTAAGTAATTTTGGACCATTTATTTTGGTCTGTTCATCACAAAGTTTCAACACAATGCAATGAGTAACTGGAGGTATATTATATATACACATCGCATGTCATAGCATGTTAAAGCCTAAAGCAGTAAATGAAAGCTGAAAACAATGGAGTTATTTTTTATATGACCACAACAATATATATATATATATATATATATATATATATATATATAATATATATATATATATATATTGTTGTGGTCATATTTGTGTCCTGCACAAATATTGGCACCCCTGGTAAACGTGAGCAAAACAAGCTGTAAAAAAATATTCTTTATTGCTCATACTTTTGATCCTTTATTCAAAATATTAACAAAACCTTATTTGAAGCACAATGATTGAAAGAAATACATATCTTTTCTGAAATCTGTGTGTGCCACAATTGTTGGTACCCCTTCATTTAATACTTTGTGCAGCCTCCCACTGCAAGTGTAACAGCTCTGAGTCTTCACTTATAATGCTGAATGGGACTGAAGAACACATGGCAAGAGATCTGAGACCATTTCTCCATACAGAACCACTCCAGATCCTACAGATTCCATGCCTGTGGACCGTCCTTTTCATGTCATCCCACAAGTTTTCTCTGGATTTTAGGCGAGGGGACCGGGGTGGCTGTCACTGAGACATTATGATGTTGATTTTGCGGTGTGCTTTGGATCATTGCCCTGCTGGAAGATCCAAACTATGGCCCAGTTTAAGCTTTCTGGCTGAGGCAGTAAGGTCGTGACTTTATTTCTGCTGGTACTTCCCGGAGTGTGTGATGCCATGTATCCCAATAAGTTGTCCAGGGACTTTAAAAGAAAAACATTTCCATAATATGAAAGATCCACCACCATATTTCACAGTGGAGATGAGGTACTTTTCTGCATGGCTATCTTTGTGTCCACAGTAAACTCACCTCTAGTGTTTGTTGCCAAAAAACTCTATTGTGGTCACATCTGACCATAAAACACAGTCCCACTGAAAGGACTGTAGGAGCTTGAGTTTGTTGATCCTTGACAGCAGAAACTTTCTTCTGGCATCCCTCCAAACAACTTGTGATTTTATAGGTTTTATAGGTGGTGTTTGTAGTTTTGGAGACTTTCTGACACCCAATATCTTTGGAGATGCTTTGGCCACATCCTCCTCACTGTGTGTGGGGTCAGTATAGACATATGATCTCTTACCGGCAGATTCCTAACATCTTCAGTTGCTTTAAACTTCTTAATTACTTGCTCTGACACAGCAAATAGGCATTTTTTACTGTTTAGCTATTTTCTTGTAGCCATTTCCTGATTTGTGCAGCTTAACAACCCTTTGTCATATATCAGTGCTGTGTTTTCTGGTCTTTCTCATAACGATGGATGACTAAGGGAATTTGGTTTGTGCTTCATTTCATCTATAGTCCACAGTGAATTAAGAAGTCATGGCTGACCATTTAAGTGTTCCTAATTGCTGATATGAATGGGAATATATTTCAGTTAGATTTCATTTTGAAGAATTACTAGGGGTGCCAACAATTGTGGCACATATAGATTTGAGAAAAATATTTTTTTATGATAAGATTTAGATTTTTTCTTTCAGTCATTGTCCTTGAAATATAACATGTTTCTGTTGATATTTTATATGAAAAGTCAAGAGGAAAAGCATCAAAGAATGTTCTTACAGCCTGATTCGCTCATGTTTAGCAGGGGTGCCAAAATGTGGCGATGGTGCTATACGTCTACCTGTGCTGTATGTCTATCTGTGTCAAATATAAGGACATATATGACATATACGACATTCATTACATTATTCAATCTGATAGATCTAGTTTGATGGTATCTGTGTATCAGATTTTGGTATATTGATATTGTCATCCAATTCTAAAGCATCCTAGGGTATGAAGAAATGTGCTGCCTTCTTCTTATCATCATCATCTTCTGTGGAATATCAGAGAAATGAGGTGAGCGAGGAGGTAATTTAGAGTGGAATATAGAAAAGGGAAAGAAGGGAAGATGAGGGGAGTGAGGATTCCCCTCCTCCATCTCTGTTTTCTTCTCTCCCTGCTGTCACACTACTCCACATGCTGTTACTCTGCCAAATTTCTCGCATCGCTCCTTCTCTCTTTCTCTTACACACACACACACACACACACACACACACACACACACACACACAGTGACTGCAATGTACACAAAATTACCATCTGGCCAGTGGAGTGCAGAGGTGACCTTACAAGGCAATACAGGAGGTCACTACCTGTCTATCTGTCTCTCTCTCTTTCCACATAATCACGATCACATCATTATATTTTTTATACACTGTATAAAAAAGCCAGCTGGCCGTTATGTAGTGTGAATAGTTAATGATGATGAATGAACCAATATAATGGTCCAAAATTACATATATTAAAATCTCATTATATTAATGTACGTTAATGAACATGTTCCCTTCTCCTGTAACCATCATGCTACCATTTTGCAGATACACAGTGATGATATTCTCCATAGCTATGTAGTTGAGCTGTTAGGCTCTCTGCTGGAGAGTCTGTGCCCTTTCAAAATATTTCAATCAAATATGGGTTTGCCAGGCACACTACAAAGCTAAATGTCTGGCTTATGCAAATAATGAGAATAGAGCAAGCACTGAAATCCCTGCTTCATCTGTAATACGCAGATTTCACCCACATGCCACAATCACCATCCAGCCAAAGACACATTTTCACTCTGATTTAAATTTTCCTACATCATAAGATTTGTGGGATATACAGTACATATCTTTTGTTATTATTGACTATTTATGGGATGGAATTTGGACTAATAAATATCAGGCAATGTAAACTGACCTTTCATTTGCCGCCCACAGGGGCACTTTTCTTTAGCAACTGTTGGACAAGCTTTACCAAACGCTGGCAAAAACTCCATTATACTTAGAGGCATTCCAGCCTAAAAATAGCATTCAATACGTTATTTGTTATGTTATGCAGTGTTCAGTGCAGCATTGCACCCTCAGTCTCATCAGACAGACAGAATTCACGATTGTATGTCATTGTCATGCATGCATTTCCATGATGCAAATACATTACACAACCATTGCAAATCTTTACAATGCTTAACAGAACCTGACTGTAACTTGAACTCATCTAGAGGTGAACACATAGTCTGTGGTGCTAGCTAACATTAGTGATTAGTTATATAGCACTAAAGGGGAACCCTCAGGGCCTTTTAGGCCTTCAGAGAAGGTCTAATGATTTTTGGGAACTAAAAAAAAAAAATCATGTCTGTAATTTTACAATAGAATCATGCCTGTGTTTAAACTCACATGTGTCATTGTTAAGCTTTGGATGAAAACAAAAGGGTTTTGAAACAGAGTGGAAAATTGGCCAATTAGGTACTGTTTTTCTCTGTATCTAGGTAGATTTAACTAAGTGAGCTCTCCTGTTGGTTAGGACCTCAAGAGCTGAAGAGAAGTCCTAACACATTAGATTAACTATCAGCATAATTATGAAGTGACAGAGGATTCATCCAATCACTTTTCCACAGGCAGGACTAATTTCATGAGAAAAAAATGTCACTAGGCCAGTGGTCTCCAGCTCTGCACCTGGAGAGCTACCTTCCTGCAGAGCCCAATTCCATCCACAGTTTGCCACCCCTGCTCCAGCTAATCAACTTCTTCTCAAGCCCCTGATTGGCTGGTTAATTAGTATTAGGCTTAAGTAAGGGGCAAGGCAGCATATTTGACACAGGTTGGAACTAAACTCTGCCAGCACATAGCTCTCCAGGACCAGGGCTGAAGACCACTGCTCTAGGTCTTTTGGAAGTCCTAGATATGTCACTGACTGTGAATACTAGAGGCAGCCAAATCAGTGGGATGTTAGAAGTGGGAAGGTAAAGTCAATGTTAATATGTCAGTCACAAGTTTCAAGTAAAACATGGAACTGTCAGTAGCTCAACGCTAAAACTACTGGAATCCCATAAGGATGCTAGCAAAAGTCAGCATTGTCGTAGAGGTGGGCTTTTTCCTCATGTTTTGACCAAGTTATGACATTTATGGCCCAAATTGAAGGCCTAGTGCTAAAAACTGACAGTGTGCCACTGTACAGCACTAAGCTTAATTGGTTGTCAAAGTAGTTTTAATTGAATTACTCAGTGAGCTTGCAAAAGATATATAATTATAATATATTATTAAAAATGCTATTAAATAAACAAACAAATAAATAAAAAAATTCAAACAACCCTAATCAAGTGTCCACTACAATGCAGTAGTCTTTCAAAATTCACTTCCACTATCAAGATACATAATCAGGAGCCTTCTGAGTGTTTATCTCACTATAAAGACTACTGTAGCACTGCTATTAAAGACAAGTAGACATGTTTATAACAGGTTTGTCGACAGTTACATTTTTCAGTTTGGTCAGAGTTTCCTTTTAATGAATTTAGGTTTGTGTTTGGAGTGGCTACATAACACTGGGTTTCCAGTTTAAAATGCTACGCTATTGAGCAGAACCAGGCTGTTGAAGCTAATACAAACTAGGCAGGACAACTAATTAGCCATCATGCTAATGTTAGCTTGATTACATGACCAAAAAACAAAACAAAACGAAAAAAAAAACACTATATGGGGTCTGTGGCCTTTCACATTCATAATAAATAAATAAATAAATAAATATTAACAATGTAAATGTATAATATATAACGTAATGAAATATAATTGGAAATTAGTAACGCACTCTAAATATATGTCCTTTTACTAAATTGTTGTGTGTTATAACATCTCATTACATTTTGTTTACCAACATTTTCTTAACATTCTCCTACATCTTTCTACATGTCCAACCGTGTAATATGTGAAAATGTGTAAAATTGGCCATTTGAATGCTGAAGACTTTAATGTTTAAACTATGCTGAGTTGTCCTCATTTCCACTGGTTTCCATTCATTGTTAACCATATCAGCAGTTTTGGGTGTTTTATTATTACTGTGGGTGTCTTATTATTCTGTTCTCTCCATTTCCTTAATCCAATTTCTCATAAATATTCACACTGCCCACTGTGTCTCGGCTGCTTTGCATGTTTTAAAGTGATTATTTTAAGGTGCTCCTCTCTTCACTGTATTTAAATGCTGACAATGGTGACCTTCTGCTTAAACTTGGACACAGCTTGAAACAATTTAGAAAAATAGGGGTCAGTTTACCACACTAACAATTTGTTGACAATCTCCACAGCAGTAAGTAACAGAGTTACTTTCACCAAAATGCTGATTTTGCTTGCAAGTTTTCTTGAAATAGAAGCTTTCTTTGCATGTAAGCAAAAAAAAAAAACATTTATTTTGAGAAACTACCATTTTGAGCAAACATGAATACTTCAGTCTTTACTTTTATTGTTACTCTGCTAAAATAAATCAATAGTAAGTGTTCCCATAGCAATATGAATTGCATTCTGAATGTATGCTTGCTTAGAAAGGCAGCATGGAGCTTCTTTTATATATGGATGGAAAGCATGCTAGCACACAGAACACTCCAGTTCCACACGCTGCTATATTTTGCAAGGGATGCACTGAAATTTTAGCCACTGACCAAAAAACAGTACTGTTGGTTTTCACGTGAAAGAGAAAAACATATTACGATTTTGACTCAAAATAACACATTAAATAGGCACATACAATGAAATGTGACAAAGAAAATTAATAGTAAAGAAAATGAGAAGCAGTGACAAAAGTGCTGTTCCTTTCACATTCCTGAGCTAGTCAACACAGACATGTTCAATCAGTTTGAGCAACAGAGGATAAACAGTGAAAGTGATGCCATATGGACCTAGTCTACAGTTTCTATGAAGACAAGTGATTTATAATCTCTGTTCGTGCTGTGCATCAAAAGGAGTAACACCCAACAACTTCTCCACTACAAGTTTGATAGCACTTTAACACACAATTTCCAGCTTAATATGCAGAATACAGCATAAAAACAGAAAGGGCCCTGCTAGCTGTAGTAATTTTAGTGCAGTTATTTTAGTTAAATTATCTTTATTGTCAGCTTTTCTAATTTCTGCTTTTCTTTTACTGAATTTCACTACGGTCAACATACACATTCGTGCATCGTAACCACTCTGGAGCAGATTAAACCGATTTATAGAGGACAAAGTCTCTGAATATCGGTACGTTTGATAAAGCTATCAGAACAAACCACATACACTTCCAACAAACACACAACACCTGTCGTTTAACAGAGCAGCAGTAACATGCTTGCCATTGAGACATCATAAGAGTGTTGCTAATACTTCATGCAGCAGTGTTTTTCACCAGCTCCCTGCAGATATAGGCTCAAGTGCATTTAGAGCACTTAGTCTGCTGCACACATGGAAAATCTCATCTGTCCCCACGGGGCTGGAGAAATTAGCAACAGTGTTTTAGATGTGGAGACATGTACACATGGACATGTCTGAAGATGGCAATATCTAATATCTAACAGCCAACTGACTTATTGCAATTCATTAAAGGCTAAGGTTAAGCATAATATTTCTGTTGGAACAAAACCTTAGATCTCCAACAAGATAACTCTTCAGGAGAAGGAAAATCAACCTCAACATATAATGTAAGTTAATGTAAAAAGCTATTTTAACATAGTCCTATTTCTATACACCCATTTACTATGACATTGTGAACGGCAGTCAGTGTTACTAGTCCAGAATTTTTATGCTAAGTGCTAAAACCAATGTCGGAGAGGACCAGTTTGCTGATTGTAACTTGATCTCATACAGTGGATAGAGATTAGATGAAGCTGAAGTTAGCTGCTTCTTCTATTTTCCCATTCCAAACACAAGGTCAGTGCTATCTCAGTGTAGCATTTAAATACTAAATATAATGAAAATGTGCAGATTTTTGAAAAAGTTATTTTGCACAAAGTTAATGCTCTGTGGGTGTTCCTGTATAAGGTTCCTTCTGGAACCTAGAGCTAAAACGTGGTGCCTGATGGAACTCAGGTAGCTAGTTAGATGAACCTGCAAGTGCTTTTAGACTATCAAGGATTACTCCAGTAAAATTTTGTGGCATCTAAAATGTATTTTTTCAGTTCTTCAAGTACCGTATTGGATATTAAGGGCACCTTCAGTGTATCTTAAAGCAATAGTTTGGTGAAAAATCAAATTCACACAACTTTTGAACTGAAGATATATGTTTATAATTAGAAACTACAGGAATCACAAATGTAATCTGTAGTATCCATATTAATGCATGCACACAAAGGGGAGTATGGAAACAAGTCTTGGCTGAGTGACTGTATTTGGGGCAAAAAGAGTATTGAGCATTTCTGCATACATTTACATTTTCTGCTTCCACAGCTACCAATAAAGGATGAAAAGAGAAGCAGCAAATATGACAGATAGGTAATGAAGTTGAAAGACAGCAATAGAGGCGAGCCAGTGCATATCCTGGAGCGTGCAAATACACCATCATAATCATCATCATCATCATCATCATCAACAAGATGTTAAAATCTGCCATCGTTTACACTTAATATCATGGCTGTGTATCTCAATAAAGAACAGCCTGTTTCTAAAATTAATTATAAACACTTTTTAAATAAATAATTTTACTTTTTTTTTTAATTAAAGTGCATCTAGGAGCATGCACTTTTATTCTTTTTCCTGAGTAAAACTAAATGTGGAAACTAAATTTTTACCTGTAGTTACTCAGTAATAAGCCTTAGTATGTAATAAGACTGGGATTTTACAGGGTTAGTTTAGTTATATCACTGATAGGAATATTACTTCTTTGCTGTTTTATAATCCAGTGTGTATCTGCATATCTTCAGTAATGCTGCTATTGTTCAATTCTCCACTCTTTCTACCCTAACAGATATAGTTAAATATATTTTTCCCAATTATTGCTTCCAAAAAACAATGTCCCATCTACTATTGCTTCAAAACTCTAAAAAGAAGTCAGATTTTGTTCTTCAAGAATAAGCTCCAAAGCTTTGCAACAGAACGCTGGCCTAAAGGTACGTTCATACTGTAAGCATATCATTTATCAGTAGAACATGCATTCAGGAGGCTGGTCCATCTGGATTTCTGCAACTTTCTGGAATCTGCTGTGGATCATAATGTATAAGATCTGACACAACCACTCAAGTCTTGCTCTGTGACGTTCTGTGCAGAAGGAACTGTTTTCTCTCCTATTATGTGGCTGTTTCTATCCTCTCTGCCCTCACTTTTACCTGCCATCTGTTGAGAGAAGAGAAGGGAAGTCATTAAATGTTCTGTTGCAAAGCTTTAGAGTTTATTCTTGCATGTTTCACTTGTATATATACACTCCCTTAGGATCCTACAGGTTCCTTGGTTTCCTTTCACTTATTCATTACTGTATGTACATGAAACACTACAATTCATTATTTTATGAAGCAAACAGACTTGAGTAAAGTAAACATAAAATCAGCTGCAGGGTGATGAAGTGGGACGTCTTGTTTGTCATGCATATATATGGCTCCTTTAACCATTTGAATGAAGCTATAAACTGGTTAAGAAGCAGTGCATTTTCTACTCTGTTTGATTATCCTGAGGACAGGCCTAGTAAATCCCTTGCTTCGCCATGCACTGGGAACAGAGATTTAAGCCCAAATTATGCAACGTGGCACCCATGGGATCATCAGAAGGCGGATAACTGTGCAGTTAGAGCGAAGAACAGCAGAATATTTTTCCTCCTTTGCCACTATGCACCAGCCTACATGATTACCCCCTTTTCACAGTAGCCATAAATGCACTTTGTCTGTTTTGGAGGTGCCTTTTTTTTTGCCCTATGAATTTTTTGCCTTTAATAACACCACTGAGTCAAAACATTATGACCACTCACAGATGAAGCAAACAATGTTGTTTATCTTGCAACAGCAGCAAATGTAAAGGTCTAGGATATGTGAGACAGTAAGCAGACGGTCAGTTCTCATAGTGGACTTGTTGGATGTGGGAGAAATGGGCAGGCACGAAGACCTGATTGACTTTGAGGATGACCGTGTGGGGCTTGTGCTGTGCTCCCTGTCAGCAGTGTTGAGTACCAACCGATAGTGGTCCAAAGAAGGACACATCACCAACCGGCAACAGGGTGTTGGGTGGCCATGGCTCATTAATGTACAAGGACAACAAAGACACCTTGTCTGGTCCAATCTTACAGAAAGAGTAGGGTGGACACTTTGGAGCGACAGAAAAAGGACCTTGGAGCAATAGAAGGAGGTTGCCTGGGCCAAAGAGTCCCGTTCGGGTACGTGTGTGGCATTTACCTGGGGATGTGATGGCACCAGCATGGGAAGAAGATAAGTCAGCGGGGGAGTGTGATGCAATGCTGGGCAATGTTCTGGGTCCGGACATCCATGTGGACATCTTTGACATGTGCCACCTAACGAAAAATCGTTATGAAGCAAGCGTTATGAAGGTATTCCCTGACAGCAGTGGCCTCTTACAGCAGGGTAGTGTGCTCTGCCACACTGCACACATTGTTCGGGAAAGATTTGAGGAACGTGGCAAAGAGTTCAAGGTGTTGCCATGTCCTTTAAATTCCCCAGATCTCAATCTAATCAAGCAGCCCTTGCAACTTACAGGACGTAAAGGATCTGTCACTAATGTCTTGGTGCCAGTTACCTCAGCGTATATTCAAAGGTCTTGAAGAGTCCATGCTTCGGCAGGTTGGAGCTGTTTTGGTGGCATGTGGATGGCCAGCAGCATATTAGGCAAGTGGTGATGTTTTGGCCAATCGGTCTATACTTTGATTGAAATATATGTGATTTACGAAAATGGAAGCAAACTGGATTTTCATCTTGGCAGGTGAGCAAGCAAGTCAACATTTATAAAGGTGTTTTCATTCTGTTTAAATGCTATTTTTTATTGTTGCAGTCGTGCACAATTTTTTGTTATTAAGAAATCTGCAGTTTTGCTGACCATTTTATCTTGGCACAGCAGCCTTTGTGGACAGGCAGGGGGTTCTCACCTGTCTACTTCCCGCCCCAGTTGCTCACTAGCAGCTCAATACAGAGTGCCAACTGTGTCCTAGTCAATCTGATAAAAGAGTTACAGGGAAATATATTTTTGCTCATTATATCCATTTATTAGTCCATTTCCATTCCACTGGCAGAATGGCCATTATAGGGCCTGAAGAAAGAGACTACACGTGTGTTGCTTTGCTTAAAACATATTGAGCAAACCTGTAATCACAATCTGCCAGTGCCTTGAAAAAACATGGTTGCAGGCTTTCACCATATCCTCAATTCATATGATACTCAATTTAATCACTCTCAGTCACTGAAATTCCTACAAATATAAATAGTTACATATTTATCATGTACAGGGCTGTATGGCATAAGCTAGTTTACCTTTCAAGATCTAGGCTACCTTTGAAGAAAGCACAATAAAATAAAAATCTTCCCAGTTTGAGGCTTCATATGCCCGAACACCGACCTGCCCACAGAGTCCTTGCACAATGGAAATTGAAAATTGGATAAAAATGACTAAAAAGCAGCATATATACTAAAATAAACTTCAAGTAGCACAAACTCCTTGTTCTCCTTGGCTGACAACTCAGAAGTGTGTCCGCCTCACATCTACATAATGTAAATGCACTTAAGTTGAGAGTGAGCTGCATTCAAACGAGCCTTCATTTCTAAGTGATTGCACCATTTGGATTCAAAGCATAATGGAAATGCTGAAGTCCTCTCTTTTGTAGAGGAGAGAGGACTTTTTAAATATATGTCTGGCATTTCATTTGGGTGAATCACAGCTGCATGAGTGTGAAACAAAATTTGGCAGACAGACACTACAGCACAGAGCTAGTATGACTTAACACACTCTCTGTATCTGATTGTTTCCATGTCAAGAAATGTGAAGCAGAAGATTAGATTTCCCTCAGTTGGGTTTGCTTCATTTCCAGTTATTGTTACGAACTCTATGACAGTTACAGTCAAAATCTAATCAAGAAATGCAATTTATTGCAGTCTATGGGGAGCAAATTCACAAAAACTCTTTGTAATTTGTCTGTCTGAAAAAAATTTTAATGGGTAGGATGTGCATGGTTCCCATTTGCCAACTAGCATGCTGCTATTTTTGAAGCAAGGGGAATAGTTCCCCTAATTATGTGTTAATGAGGCATACGCTGAAATGTAATACACTTGCTGATGAGTTAAATAGAGTCCTAGAGGAACACACACATGCAAACACACTTTACATGTCTGCAGGCCTTTAGAATGACTGAAAATAACCTCAGGTCAGAATCTTTTAGCACTATGCTCATGAATCATGTTCTGACTATTATTTGAGTAACACATTGCAAGACTAATGGCAAAAACACAAGTTTACACAGATTAGTATGACATGCTTATGGCTTATTATTATTCTTTTCAGTGCTTGAATGGTACCTTGTTAAGCTCTTAAAGATTGTAGGTCTATATGTGGGTCCACAATGTCATTTCCTCACTTATATCTAATTTATTAGCTTCATGGTAGCTACTGAATAGTTGCTGAATAAAAAAATAAAAGTCTTGAAATAATAATAATATATCAATTTTATCAGCTCCACTTACCATATAGGTGCACTTTGTAGTTCTACAATCACAGACTGTAGTCCATCTGTAGTCCGGATCATTCTCAGGACTGCAGTGATACTGACACAGTGGTGGTGTGTTAGTGTGTGTTGTGCTGATACAAGTAGATCAGACACAGCAGTGCTACTGGAGTTTTTAAACACCTGTCACTGCTGGACTGAGAATAGTCCACCAACCAAAAATATTAAGCCAACAGCATCCTGTGGGCAGCATCCTGGAAAATCTGATGCAGGACCAACCACATAGGTGTGTCTAATAGAGTGGACATTGAGTGGACAAAATTTGGCAGACAGTGATTAAAAACAAGATCAGACAGTGATTAAACAAGATCAGACAGTGATTAAAAACAAGATCAGCACTGCTGTGTCTGATCCACTCGTACCAGTACAACACACACTAACAAATCACCACTACGTCAGTGTCACTGCAGTGCTGAGAATGATCCACGACCCAAATAATACCTGCTCTTTGGTGGTCCTGACCATTGAAGTACAGCGTGAAAGGGGGCTATCAAAGTACAAACAGATGCACTACAGTCTGTAATTGTAGGACTACAAAGTGGACCTATATGGTAAGAGGAGCTGATAAAATGGACAATGAGTGTAGAAACATGGAGGTGATTTTAATGTTACGGCTGATATACATTACATCATATTATATTACATCATAGGCTGCAGAGAAGCTGGCATATTCGGGGGATTTGAATTCTATGTCAGTCATACTTCCCACATTTCTCTGCAACTAAGAAGAACCTTACTCAGAGGAGATTTATTGCACTCTCTGCTTGCTGAGAGGGGGAGCCTAAAGTTTGTTACACCAGTAGTGACCGTTAGCCGCCTTGTTATGGACAGCTATGCATGAAATGGTATTTCAGGATGGCCCAGCTGACATTTTCAGTGCTGGCTGTGATTGACAATAAGCCCTCTTAGTTCCAGGGATATTTAAATAAGAGTGTGTATATTTGTGGCCTTGTATTTAGCTCATTCCGGGGACCTAACGTGCTCAAGATGGTGAAAAACATTAAAGATTTTAAGGTGTAAAGACATTTGAGTGGTTTGGCAGCCAGACCAAAGGTTTCACTTTGGTTCCTAAGGTTATGGTCAGGGTTGGTTTACGTGTGGACATAGCGTTTAGCTACAGTAATACAAGTCAATGATTCCCACGAAGATAGGAATACAAATGCGTGTGTGAAGAGATAGAGCGAGAGAGAGAGAGAGAGAGAGAGAGAGAGAGAGAGAGAGAGAGAGAGAGAGAGAGAGAGAGAGGTTTTGATTTCGTGGCGCCTTATTCGGAGGTAGCCTGGCTCTACAAAACGGTCTAAAAAGGTAACCCCCACTGTTCAGTCTCTTACGGGTTAAATATGTAGCTTTTTGTATTTTTGTATTTGAAGACTGAACGTTAAAACCTCCACTCCACTCCTACTTCATAATCCCTCACCTACAGTTTGATAACTACGCAGACTTGGGCAGAAAAGACAAGGGAAAGCCGGGTCTGTCCATGTTTGGCTAGTTGTGAGGAGAAGCCTATAGGAGGGAGCCGCTGTGTTGCTCGTATAGCCTTTAGGACCGCGCAGACTCGGCGGTTGGTTGGGGCAGAGCTCGTGCAGCTAACCGCTCTTGAGGAGAGAGTCCGTTACAGACATCGGCTGGAAAGAAGAGAGAAGGAGGAGACGGCGGGCGAAACGCGTTTAAGCTCGGGCTTTAACAAGTTTTTATCTCGGCTCTGACAAGTTTTAGCCCACTTCCGAGAGGAGCTCGGTCTGTTTTCGCATACCACAGCCCTGAGTCTGGATGGAGTTTGTGAGGTGTTTCCCCAACACCGTCCAAGCCTAGCCGAGAGCGGAGTGCTTCTTCCTCCTTTCTTACTCTTTTTCTCCCTCTGAGGTAAAAAACCAGCCTTGCCTTCTTCAGTCTCACGGTCTCTGTTCTCGCCACACACGGTAAGGCTGTGACTCGGACCGGCAGCCTGTTTTCCGCTCCTCCGCTGTGGCTCCGCGGGTTTCAGTGAAAGTGTCCTGTCCACGATGAGCTCGGACATTAACATGTACCTGGGCCGGGAGAAGGCGGGCATCATGCGGAAGAGAGCCCATCTGCTGAGGAAAGGCTGCAGCTTCGAAATAACGAGGTGAGTTATTTGGGGAGGAGAGGGATGGAGATGTTCGCACTGGGGTTGTGATGGGCACCGGTGGGATAACACCATCGACCCCCTCAGTGGACGGCACCTCCAGCTTGTGGCAGCATTAGTGAAGCGCAGCTTTAGACGGCCATACAGACGAACACCGTGTAGCCCCCAGTACTCAATTAGGGGAACTCTCTCAGCTCGTTCGGCTCGAGAAGGACTTGAAAGAGTGCTGTGGGCGGATGGTGGATGGTGGAGGTGTTCATTTGACACTGTCTGTTTAAAAGTAACATTTAATTCAACATTTTTTCTGTAGTAAAAGACTTTATGAGAGAAAGAGTTTTTTCCTCCCCAGGTTGTTAGACGAAGCTTAAGTTACTATTCGCCAGCTTCTTGTTGGAATTTTCCCGTTCCACCTTAAATGGTGCAGGCGCCGGAGTGGAACTGCTGCGCCATTTAAGGTGGAACGGGAAAATTCACACAGTATTAGTGGTTGTTGGACGCTTCTTATTCGAGTTGGCCGCTCTGCCTTAAATTAGTGCAGCAGTTGGCGCCAGAAAGTAACGACCGCACCATTTAAGGTGGAACGGACTGTTCGAATGGGAAGCCAACTTCAACACACAAGCTTTGAGGGTCCGGGGGGTTCCCCTCCAGCCGAAAGAGGGAGCTCGAAGCCCGGGTGGGCGCCGCAGCCCGCAGTGTCCCCAACATTTTTACAGAAAAGTGGCCAAAGATGCTGCCAACCGGATAGTCGATGCTCACAATTTATGCGGTGGGGATTTTAGTGCGCTGAAATATGGCGCATTTCTGTCAATAGTGCCGCAATAGTTTCGGTTTATGGATTAGAAAGGTCATCTCATTAACAGATCCAGACACAGCACAGCAACAACAGCGCGCGGGGTGTCGCAGTACGGAGTGTGGTGTGTGTGTGTGTGAGAGAAAGAGAGAGAGAGAGACAGAGAGAGAGAGTTTGGCTCTGTGTGAGTGTGTCTCTCTCTAAGGCTGTATGTGTGTGTGTCTGTGTCTGTATGTAACGTGTATGGCTGCATCAGTAGTGTTCGAGCATGGCTACAGTGTTGCTTGTGCACGTATGTGTGATTGTATGTGCGAGTATCAGTGATGAGTATATGTGCTTGTATATGTGATTGTGTGCTTTTGAAGCAGTGTCTGTGTGTCTTGCGTCAGTGGTGTGTGTGTGTCTGGGTGATTGAGTGTTTGCTCTGGATCAATAGGGCTCTCCCGCGGAGCTGCACCGCTCCCACCCGCAGCGAGTCTATCAGGCCCTGTACCAGCCATAGAAAGACTTTCAGATGCAACTGATGTCTCACACAGTGGCCGCAAGCAATTACAGACGTCTCGTCCCATCCTCCACTTCTCTCAGCAACAAACTTCACCTTCATTCACAATAAGTATAGATGTAAGCAGCAAATGCAGTGAAACACTCACTGGGCAGATACAGTCTTTATAAACTGGCTTTGAAGTACAGCTGCACATTAAATCGTATTTGTATAGTTAATGTGATATCAGTTTCAGCGATAAACACATCGTTAAGGCTTGTGATGATAAAATGGATTAATACTACAGCAGAGGCCGCGTTTACGAATGGGAATGTAGAGGACTCATTTTTTTACGTTCTTATTAAGATATTTAGCGGTATTTATGTCGTTTGGTGGAGCAGTTTGCATTTTTAGAGAGAAGCAAGCTTGACAAGCTTTACGCTTGTTGTCTTGGCACTAGGTGGGCGAGCTGTACAGATTTAAAGAAGGTGAAAATCTGTCTGACAAGAGAATGTGATGCTGTCTATAAATAAAACTAAAAAATAATAAAAAAAAAACTGGTGGAATCAACTTGGTCAGCTAATGTTAGGTAGACTGTGTTGATCGGTCTGTTTTGATGCTTTTCCACTAACCGTTAGCATTGGTGATATTACTGCTCAAACACTGAATTAAATTAAACAATGTCATGTTGGTCAGTTTACATAAGAACACTGACCTGGACAGACAC
This sequence comes from Colossoma macropomum, assembly GCF_904425465.1. Classification (NCBI taxonomy): domain Eukaryota; kingdom Metazoa; phylum Chordata; class Actinopteri; order Characiformes; family Serrasalmidae; genus Colossoma; species Colossoma macropomum. The sequence goes on from NW_023494794.1 coordinate 3,930,742, forward strand.
TGGACAGTTGGACAGGCATTACAACATTGGACAGTGTACAAAATAGCATTAACATTAGAAAGAGGGAAATGTAAAAAAGTGAAAAATCGCATAATACAACCAAAATCCAGGAAGGTAAAATGGACTACATTAACTTTACTCTTAAAATATTGACTATATTCTAGTAAACATTAGACAGCTGAACTTATCTAACCTTGTTTGGTAACTTCTCACGATATCCTTAATTTACCTTTGTAGTCCTGCAGGTAATTCTCAAAGAAAAGCATATAGCCCCTGTCAAGCTTTCTCCTCTCTGAAAGGAGACAGATTTAATAAATGAATGATGTCTTTGTGGAGAAATTTGGTAAATTTCTTAATAAGGATGTAAAAATAAGAGTCCTCTACATCAGAGAGGAGAACTGCATTCTCATTCGTTAAAGCCAATGCTGCGGTATGACGAATTCTGCTGCTTCGAATGTGGGAGTGTGAAAAGGGTCTATTATCGCGCACGTCGCCAGAGATACGTATTTGGGAACCCTGGCAGGCTCCACGATCAGTTACAAAACACGTGCACATCTCAAAAACAATCCTGAAGTACTAGCCTTTAAAAATACTTTTTTCACTCTCAGTGTTGTGGGTCACAACAAACTTGCATCACCATAAGGAGCATGTAAGGAATAAAATATGTAATTTTTGTAGGCCAATACACAAAATAAAAAATACAGATCTGTTTTTATAGCCTTTATAGAAAAAGATCTTCATGGGATGCCGATTGTTTTTTAGCCTTATAGTGCACCATAGAGAAGAGTCCACTCGTGGCCCATCCAGTCAGACTTACAATATTTTATAATGTTTTTTGCTTTTCATATTATCCTGATATCCCACAGCTTTATTGAGCATCTCATTGTATGTCCAGCCCTACCTTGAACTTATCTGTTAAGTTTTAATAGTTTCAGTTTAAATGTTATTCTATTTTAAAGAGGAATTTTTCCAAATGTCTGCATTATTCAGTTGCTAAGTTGTAAACAAAGTCATTCAGTGTCTTTTCATGGGAATTGGTGCAGACAGAAGCTTGCTGACTCTGATTTCTTTACAGATCGGAAATGTCAGTTTTTTTGCTCCAAACACGCAAACGGCAACCGGTTAGTTTATTTTCATTTCTGCTGACATGACATAAATAGCGTGAGTCAGGTACGTGCACTCACATTGTATTTGACCGCTGCTGCTGCTGGACCTGTACCAAAATGTCATAGCACAATTCTGCATGACTTACTTGAAAAGTCACGTCTTACTTTCAGTGTAGTACTTTGATTCATGTTATATAAATAGGCAACTTTAAATTTAACGAAAAAAATAGTTTTAAGGCCAATTTAGCCTGTTAAACAGCAAGTTACTTATATTACAACTTTGGCTAGTAGAAAGTACTAGAAATAAATTAGTTTCATGCGTTCATTTAGCCCATACAGTGCGAGGTGAGCTTAAGGTTAAAAAAAAAACAAAACAAACAAATACCACAAAGAATGCCATTGGCCAATTGCCAATTTCTTCCTTATCCTACCCACCCAGAGAGAGCGAGGCCAATTGTGCTCTACTGGACTTGGATGGCTGGAGCATCACCAGGAATCGAACTTACGATCTCTTGATGATAAGGCCAACGCTTAGATGGTTGCGCCACTCAGGAGCCTGCCATTGGCCTATTTTGATGTAAAAAATCAGAATTGGCCTAAAAAATGACTGACCGGTGCATGGCTAATCAGTAATGGTAAAACAATGGCAAATCAAAAAAAATATCAGGATATAATTTTTAAATAATTGCCCTGCATTTCCCTTTCCATCATGAATGCATTTTAAAATTAGTTTTGAGGAGGTTTTGGCCTAATACCTATCATAGAACAATGTCTCAGGCATCAGGCATGTTCAATAGTCATTTTGTATAATAATAATAATAATAATAATAATAATAATAATTATAATCACCACCACCACTGTAAAAAGTTGCATACTAAAACATACTGTGTTTCTCTAGAATGGAGCATTTCACATGAAACCGCTCTGAATGACTTTGTTGACACTTTAATTGTTTATTACACAGAAATCAGTGTTTAAAGCTCTGTTTACTACATTCCCCTTTGATTCAAATCATTAACAGCAGTTCAAGTGCAGTTGAGGTGGTACTGGGCGGTACTAATACATTCAGCATTACAGTATTTACTAAATGTATCATGGCATCATGATATAAGACAATATTTGAGCTAATGAACACGTACTGGTACTGTAATGCTGTAACTTGAACTGTTTTGTTCTGTTTTCTTCTCTTAAATACCAAAGGGAACCTTATACGTTATTGTAAAATTAATAGAAACTAAATTTCCAGAAAGCAAATTTACTATTTGTTTGTGTTTTAAAACTGAAAATGAACTGTTACGTGACACCAACAGTGACACAGTGATGTATCGCACATTGCACAGTGTACCTAAACGTTCAATACCTTTCAGTACTGCAGTGTGGTAAACAAATAGAATGTTTTTTATGATATGGGTGGTGTGATAGTTAGCAAGAAGGTGTAAAGGGGTCTCTCCACAGACAGGAGAAGAGGGAATCCAACATTAATCACAGTGGTGGTGAAAAAAATGCAATAAAATAGAAAACCTAGAAGGTCATCATTATAACTCTACATATGTATACTCAATGTACGTATAATCTATGTACCTTCACGTGTTGGGGATGCAGTTCCAGGACTGTCCTTAAGTAAACTGCCAAAGTAGACCACAATGAAAGTAGTTGGGCTACAGCAAAACAAATGTAAAGAAAAAAGCAGTTAGATAGACTTGAACTATGATTGATAGCAGGGTTTTTCATAGGAAGGATGCTTGTCGGGGTTTATTCAGTAAAAGCTTCCCTCCTTAGCTTAGCAGCCTTATTTTATTAACAGTGAAAGCGGTAAAAGTGACCATGTCATCTGGCAGGAAGCAACAATTGGCTCTTGAAATAAGTCAGTTTGATGTACAGTGTAAGCATGGTTAAGGTGTCCATCCAAGGCCATACAGTCCACATATGTTAATGAAGCTGCAAAAATAGCTCATTTTGAATTAGTCACGGTTTTGATGTCACAGCTACCCACTCCACAGCAGTTTAGACACTCATTCACACTGAAGTGATAAGGAGTGTTGTTACTACAAACAGTATGTAGCAGAGGTGGGGAAACAATCACACATGCTCTTGGCTGTTGTGGAACAAATGTATCATTGCAGCCTTCCTAAGAATGCAGACCTCCAAAAGAAGTGGCTGTGGTTATTTTTTTTTCTGCCTGAATGTAGCAGGTGGTTCTACACATTGAAGCACAATACAGAACAGGCAAGCACAGCAGAGGTCATTTGCATACATCGGTCTTACAAGTACATCCTGTTCAAGTCTAAAGGATTAATAGAGGCTGGAAATTAGTCATGGTGAAAAGGTTTAAGACTGTTTTTATTACTTAAAACCAAGCAAACATTATAAGCCGACTTTAGGGGAAAAAGGTACAAGAATATGAGACGTTTAAGGGTAATTAAAGTACTGTAGGCTGTACTAAGAAAAGGAACAAAATAAGTCACAAAGTTGCTTAAAGACATTTATTAACCTATGGTACCAATTGCGTCATCACCAAGGCTTTTTAATCCAGGTTAAGAGTGTAGTGTAATGCAATAAAGTGTGGAATTTACCCAAATTTTTGTGAAAGGATTTCCACAGCTTATACATGGAACTCCAAGGCAACGGCATACGGCATTCGTCTTATGTTTTAATACCTATGGACTCCCAAAGGATTATGGTATACTGCCATGTGTAGCACTGACCTCATAACAGACCTCATTACAGTTGGCCTGTGTGGTTTCAACAGTACGTTCAGTGTGGAAAGTATCCATACATTATGCACACCCTATGTAAGACTTTACATTTTTAAAGGTCTAAATTAGTCTACTTCCCTTTCAGTGTGACTCATGGCTAGAGCAGTTATATAAATAATGTGTGCTGTCTATTTATTGTTAATGGACATATGAGCATTACAGTATACATGCTAGTCGACACGTCTTTTTATAGTCATGTGCTTGTTACAGAACGTTGGGCTAATTGTTTACATGAAGGCGGACTTGGCCTGACTGATTTGTACCAACTTGTAGGCGTTACATTTTTAGTTCTTACACAAGCCAGCATAGCACAGACTTCTTTATCTAAAAGCCCACAGTACTGCCACACTATTGTAATCACTTTTTAAATAGTGTTTATGCAAAGCCATGGACGTCTGACCTGCAAGGATGTCGTGTTTTAAGCAGGCAGACAGTCTTAAAGAAAGAGCTGTTGGTGAAAATGAAGCGTGGGCGGGCAGGCCGTGCGCCTGGAGAGCCTTTGAATGTCACACACGATGCTGTATTTTAATTTGAGCTTCCTTTCTTCCTTTTAGCAGCATACGTAGAAAGCGAGGTGTATATATATATATATATATATATATATATATATATATATATATATATATATATATATATATATATATATATTTATTTGAGTACCTTCAATGCCAGTTGAAGGTCACACAGCCCACTTCTGCACTGGATTACATTTGTTTTTTATTTTTATATATATATAAAACCACAAAGCTTAACATTCACATATTGCCTTCAGCTTGTGTAAGTGGTGATTCATATGTGATTGGTTAAATTAGTGATTTAACTTTGTATGTGATTCAACATACTGCCAGCTGACTAGGTGCATTCTGACTAACTTTAATATTCAAGTGTCTATAAAAGTTAATGAACAGATATTTGGTTAACTGTAATAAAAAGCAGCAACAAAAAGGGAAAAAAAAACAGACTTTGACTAAAATTAGTGTAAGGCTGCAGATTTGCTTTTTGGTTGATCGCACTGGTGTTAGGAGGCTAAAGTTTAAAAACGTTTCATTACTCAAAAATAGCTGAGGGAAATCGGTAGGTTTTTGTGTCGGCCTAAAAGTACAACTAACTGGAACGGTGTTGGATGCTGAAGAGGACTTCTACACAAGATATTTTCACCTCAGTGGCCGATCGGGGGAAATATATTTTCCCTGTTTCTCGGGCTAGCTTACATCAGCTAGAGTGATTAGCATTGCTAGCAAAAAATATGTGCTAGAACTGGCCACTATATCTCTGCATCTCTGCCTTCTAAGTAACATCCTCATCCTTGGCAAAGTGCTCATGTTAAGGCACTTGTGTTTTATAGGGAAGTGTAATACAATATATAGATACTCACAAATATGAGCAAAACAGTCGCGTTTTACTGTCCTGTTTCAACGTAACATCACTGCATTATTAGCCTGTATATTATCTCTGTCTTCCTGTGATGAAATAGCTTAGTAATTTCAGTGTTGAATTACTGGCTCCTCGAACAGTTAACAGAGGACTTGAGTACCTGTGCACATCCTGACAGCTGACCTGCAGAATGATAATTCAGAGCAGCACAACTTTATATTGTACAAGTTAGGGCTGCTCGATAAATTGTATTTTTACTGTTGCCGCAATATGAGTTTCTGTGATAAACATATCACACATTAGAAGCTTATTGTTCTCACGCTCAGTGTTGTGTAGTAAAATGCATAGACTTTATGGAAAAATATATGAAGCTGTACTGGCTACGGTCACAACAGTATACATGATAAGGAGCTTTTAAGGAAAAAAATATGTATTGATTCATTTTTGTAGATCTGTACTGAAAGAAAATATATACAGATATACAGGTTTATTTGTTGTAGGCTGACCTCAAACAGGAATAAAAAAGGCTGTTTAGGAGCTCTTTCAGATACACATCAATACGGTTATGCCTATATTGATATTAAATATACTTTTACATTGTGTTTTAACGCACCATGTAAAAGTATATTTAAGTATGTTAAAGTCATTTTACAGCATTTAGCATGTGGTAGACATGTTCTAATAGTTAGGGTTGTATTTATTTTTGTATGTATTTTTATTAGAATAAAAAGCTGCATTGGAGAAAAAAAAGATCCATTTTTACTCTGGTCTCTTCTGCATGTGAGGCAATCAGGAGAAACGGTACAGAATAAAGTTCATTCATTGGTTAATCTTCTTCTATTGTGTGCATGAGTGAAATGAATATCTTGTACTAGCTGTTGTTAAGGCCTGTATAATTGTTATTAGTCATGGACCACTTTCAGTTTTACAGACCTGCTTTAGTTTGCAGTTGCATTGTGTTATTGGTTTGTAGCTGCTGTGATTAATGTTTAGCAGTTAGCGTTTATGTTTGTGCTGTTTCATGTCGTAATGCTGTTAAAAACTAAACAGATGATGTTACTGTGCTGTGTGTGTTCTGCAGCACGTTAGTGAACATTTTATTGTTCACTGATAATTTTACAGCCGCATACCCTCACAAACATGTGTCCGAATACCGACTAACATTACTGCCTCCTGGGCTGCTGCTGCCCTTGAGATAAGTGCAGAACGTTCAGTCCTCTACCTCTCTATGCTCTGACCAGCACCTTAGAGTGAACTACACCTACAGTATAGTCCTTAGAAGCATAGTTAAAGTGTTCATAATTCTTGTTCTCAAAAAAACTTGACTCTGGCAAATTAATATTAATGTTATCATTTTCATGATTCTCCCCAGCATCATTTATTTACATTAATGTGCAAAAGTCCTAACCACATAAACACATTATTTAAAACCATTTATTTTGGCAGTAGGTGTGTTTTTGTGGTTGAAACATATATAAATATAAATACAGTAAAAAGTAACAAGAAGTTATTTTTTTAATCTTTTGAGCTTGTTTGTAGACCAAAGATTGGTTCCAGATGTCTCCTTGATGCCCTCAACCATCACATGTATTTCTTAAATTGTAGCGTTACACCGATACTGATACCTTATCAGTATTGGCACTGGTACTGGCACTGTATTGGTGGATGCGTGCATGTGCGCCAGTAGGCGGACTAAACATTTTGGCGTTATGAACCGAGAAGCAGCAGTAAAAATGCTCATGGCAAGATCTGCAATGCTGGAATATTGTGGAAAGGCTATGATATTAGGTGATAGACCGATAAGAATTCTTTCTAAAGTATTAGTTTCATTTACACCCGATACTTAAGCCAGCTAACAACATACACAAACATACAAAACATGCTACCAGCCCTTTACCTGAATGGCTAAGCCAGGTTCTTTCATTATTTCACTCGTCTCCTACTATGTAGTCAGTTACAGTCCGAGTTAATGTTAGTTCAGGTTGTTATTGAGGGACTGAATGTTTGACACATGCATGGAAGAAACTGCTGATCTCTTGGGGTAATGATAGACTTTAGGCTTGATTTAGCCTTTAGCATAGCAGCCCCCTAGGTGGACTCGTGTTTCCACCATCTCTGCCGCCTCACCACAGCTGCAGGGTCTCGCGGCCTGTTGCTTCAACCAAGCTGGAAAAAATGCTGAAAGCCACTGGTCCTGACAGCGTAAGTGACTGTAAAATTTACTGAACTCCAGCAGAGTCTGACGCTCATAGACATAAGCACGAGGGTATGGGGTGCATGTATGAGACAAAGACTTAAATTTGGATGTGAAGTAACATTTAGCACCACTTTTGCTGAGCTGGAGAAGCTGCTGCTTACGTGTGTACAACGCAGTTTTATCTGTATATTGTTCAGTTCTGTTTTAAACTATTTTACATTTTAAAAATAATTTACATTTACTTAAATTGTTAAATATTATTGTTATGACTAATTACATAATATTAAATACTAAATATACATAGTAAACAAAAAAATAGTATTTCTTAAACATAAAAAGTTTATTAAACAGTGGAACTCTGACATACAAAGTTGCTGACTGACCCAGGCCTACTTATAACTCACTTGCTCTCATACTCACACACTTTTAGCACGCTAAAGATTTTCCACAAGGCAGAGCTTTCAGTGCTTTGCATCAATGGCATTGTGGCCTTGTTCTTTTAAATATTTCCCTATATAACTCTGCTGAGAGTTTGCTAGATACATCAGCTACTCGTGTCCCAACATTCTCTGCAGTTCTATGGCACTCTTATAGTCAAAAATGTATTAAAAATGTTACAGTCCTTTACTATTGATTTCATTTTGCCCCCAAACAACTCATACCTTATTCTAATATCTGATTAAATAGACAAATTCTTAGATACATTCATGAGAACTGTTTGGACAGGGTTATATTTACATGGGGTCCTGGGGTAATTTCCTTATTTACAGGAGCTCCTAGGTGATTTTGTTTCCATCTGGATAAGTTATGTCAATGTTTTTCTCCTTTATAACAGGGCGAATTACCTTTTAACCAAACTCAGCAGTCATCTGATAAATTTAGTCTTGTTTGGATACAAGTCCCTTTGATTTTGGTGGATTTTCCCAGCAGATGTTGCATTGCGTTGGAAAAAATAGTTTTTTGGCTGCTGCTGCTTGCCATATTAACTCTTCTAGTGCATATCCATATTAAACGTTTTCCAAATTGCAAAACACTGGTTGCTTTGAAAGTGTTTTAACCATTTATTTGATCTGGGTGGTAGTTTATCAGAGAAGCTTGATCTCACAAGTTGATCAAAGGGGGAATTATAATGGCAGCTACATGTATAAAACACATGATATTACATCTAAGTACGTAGAAATTACAGCCCAAAACTCACACCTCCTGTAGTAATTTTGTTGCTATACAGATGCATAAGTTTTATTTCTGAGGAAATGTGTAAATTTCATTTTTACAGACGTCTTCTTGAAAAACCAGTCCGATCCGAATAGGATTATGGACTCCTATAGCGTCTGGGGTACTTCCGTATGTGTGTGTGTACAGGGATGAAATGGATGTAGTCATCATAGTTTGATCCTGTCTGAAGATTTGCTGGTATGTCTGATGTCTGTTAAAGCTATTTCTCCACCACGTGTGCACACACATGTGCACACCCTCACACAGACCTCTTTTTGTTTCACACACATGAAGCACTCTCTGTTTCCTCAGTTTCACTGACTTAATGTCTTTTTTGCCTTTCTGCCAAGGTTCACTGGCAAAACACCTTTAATGGGAATTTGAAGTTTGTCGCCATAAATTATTCAAGGTGTTGAGAGTTTGGTGCCTTTTTGTCATTGTAAGCCAATCAGTGAGCTGATCAATCTGTCATTCAGTCCATCAGCCAGTCCATCAACTCAGCAATCGATACTGCAGTTAAAACTGGCCGTGTGCCTCTGAATACTCAGTGTATGTGTGAGAGAGTTCTCTTTTTCTCTATTTCGGTTTCTAAACTTTGCAGCCATGGCCAGATATACATTTTAAGACCATTACAGTTTTTTTTTTTTGCTCACTTTCTCCACTTTCTGCAGATTTCTCAGTGATATTACAGAATGCAAATACGTATGAGCCTTCATATTTGCTGCCACAGAGATGAATCTGATCTGGACTAGGTCTTAGGCCAATGTGAACATTTTGAAACCTATACTGATACCGACTTTAAGAACCTAAAAATCTGATAGCTGTAAACTACACTCTAAAATTTCTTAAACTGCAGATACAAACAGGAGAAACTCAAAAAGTCATAAATAATATACATATAAATCATGTAAAAAAACATTATACTTTTATGTTAAAACTTATCCTTAAAGTTGGCAAATAACACAAATTCCCACTATGTTCAATTTTCAAACATGAATTCTCTTAAAGGCAGACACTGAGTTGTTTGGTTGCTCATTCTTATATAACATTTTAATGGACACTATCAGTGCTTTATCGAATGGATTTCTGCCAATGCTGATAAGTCTGTGGAACTTCAAAATCAGCCAGTCTATTGCTTAGTGTCATGGTTTCCCTTTCCTGGCCCTGTCCTTTCCAGTCTTCTCTCAAGCCCCCTCAAGTCCCTCATTATTTGTCTTTCCACCTGTGTATAGTTTGTTACCCCCCCTTTCTAAGTGTTTAGTCTGATGTGCTATGTAGCCCTCATGTTTCTGTTCCTGTTGTATGTCCATTTTTTTTTTTTAATACTTCATTTATATGAAGTAATCACTTGCACATATGTCCTGCCTCAAGTCTCAGTTGATAACAGTTGCGCTAATCTAAATTCACATGCTCAGCTCAACATAGATGTTTGGCTATTATGTTCCCTTTTCTAGGGATGTGGCTACATAGAATCACCTTTAATTTATATTTGTATTACAAGTTACACTGGAAAGAAACAGTTACAGACTGTCACATTAACAAGGATCATAATTGTATAACTTAACTTTTAAATACTTAAACAGGTGACAATAATAATAATAATAATAATAATAATAATAATAATAATAATATCCTAATAGTAATAATGATAATTATTTTTATTAGGATGTTACTATATATTTTTTTATTAGAACAGTGAAAATTGCTGTGATATAACCGACTCTTAATGTCAACAGTGGACAGTTCTTCAGCAGATGCCTATTTTTTGTATGTTTTATACTGAAGAATAAATATGGACAATAGCTGATCATGTTATGCATTCAAACCTTTAATGATAAAACTGCTTCGGATGATGAAGCCATTTCTGATATGTGCTGAATCTGACCTTCCATTTACAGACTGAGAGAACGATGTACACAGAGAGGCAGAGACGGGAGGAGAGGGAGACTGAGGGAGCTCTTAGTGTTGAGTGTGTCAGGGTGGGGATGAGAGACACTCTGTATGAGTCATAAAGTGTGCATTCTCGATTGAGTACAAGTGTGTGTGTGGTGCATGTTTAAACACATACCACAACTTCTTGCCAGCAACATTTTCTATTGAGAGAGGTCAAGCTACAACTAGTACTTATCTGCACTGCTAATGATTCTTAACAAAACTCTGACTTTGCTGATAACAATTGTGGTGTAACTACAAAAATAAATCTGAATATCTGATGCTTATTTAGTTAAACAAACAAAGATTCAAATTGTCACAGCTTATAAAACCTTCTACCTGACTTCAAAATTCTTCAAATAAAAGTAACTAAATAATGTAAACGCCATCTCATTAGGGACAGGCAGATTAACAGGGAGATGAGGACATTGTAGCCCAGCATTTATCATGTTAAAAACAAATAGAAAATGTGTTATAAATCATGTTGCTTGTTTCAAGGGGCATAAGGTCATATGTTACTGAATAAAACTCTTCACATGTATGTTTTAGGTTTGGTTATGGATGCTTCTCCCAATCTGAATCAAATTAGTGTGTGCCTGCAGGTAGTGTAAAGTATCAACACAGTCTTAGCCTATTTAGATACGGAGTTGAAAGTTTCAAAAGTTTCAGTATTGAATTGTTAACCACATTGTGGTACTGGAATAGCATTGAACTTTCAGTACCACACTAGCCGTGTCTGTCTTTCTCTTTGGCCTTTGAATAGCCTGGCCTGCGGCTGTAGCCTTCTGATAGTACCATTGCTATGGTTGACGCTAATCACTCTCAGCTGTGCGGCCTGCGGTCCTCTAGCCCGACCGCCTCGTTCGCAGAGAAAAATAGAGGGGGAAATCAGGCAGAGGAATAAAAGAGCGAGTCTCGCTCTGATTACAGCTCTGTGTAAACTTGCACTCCGCTCCCCACATCTGCTTCCATTTAAGGCTGAAAGACGCATACCTACACATTAGTGTTTTTCTCTCCAGGAAGCTTCGCTAGGGGAATACCAAACTTTTCTTCCCGTTATAACCCAGCTGAACTGCGACCAACATAAAAGGGAACGAGATTTTGTCGTTTGCCTCACTGCCAGTTAAAATGCTAGTGGTTGACTTTTTACCACAAGGTACATTCACATGGGGAGTGTGCAGTGTATATAAGGCAATGTGGGCACAGGAGGCCATGTTGTGATAGTGTAGGGGAGTTCTTATGTGGGAGTACATATGCATACATATGGGAAGAACACGCATAGTGGAAGAGCTATTTCTGGGAGTTTGATCCGAATGGTCTGTGAGGCTCATTGTTTAATATTGGTAACTGAGTGTGGCACGTTACAGTAAATTCCACCAGTTTTTCAAAATGTATGCATAATTCAATCATCAAGATGTAAACAGAGTCATTCAGAGCAGTTTGATTTCAAACAACTCATTGTAGAGAACCTTACAGACTAAGATTTCTTTACAGTGGTAGTCATAGAAACCAGGGGTCACAATGTCTACAACACAAACATAGCCATTGTATTTACTGTCCAGAACCACCTGTGAACCGGCAATTTAGCTTACAAAAGTGTAAAAATATCTGCTTTACATCACTCTACTCTAGTTCTGTTTGTTTATTTAACAAGAGCTGCATTTTATGGACAACATGATCTAGGTAAATCTGTCTGTGGAAGCCAGTGAAAGCACATCCCATAGAATCCAATTGGGCCTCAGTGCAAGTTTGACAGATTTAAATACATGCTGTTTCAGTGGAGGAAAGATCAATCCAATACTGGACTATGGCCTTTTACAGCATAATTTTGGGTCCCACTGGCAATCACAAGGGCTTTTTGCATATGAAAAGTATTTCAATGTTTATTAGACTGTATGTTTTTAAAAGTGTGTGTTTGTTCTGCCAGGAAGCTCAGCTTCTGCATGTGATGACTGGTGGAGGGACTGACAACAAACTGCCAGTACCGTACTGTCATGTGCATAGCTGACATCAACTTAAAAATAGTCTACCGTATTACATAATCGCCTAATCACAATTGGGTGCATTATTATGCATTATTATATATTATTATACCATAATTGGGTGCACTGGGTTGAGGCGAATAAATGTAACTAAAAGAAAACAATAACAGTAAATGCATTCACTGAGACATCATGGGGCTTATGAAAACAAAAAAAGTTATAACTTCTAACTTGGTGTAGGATGTAAGGTGGCTAATCAGCCAATTTGGCCACTTTCAGCTTGTATTTTAATAGTTGTTAAAAAAAACAAATGACAACTAAAGCTAAAATTTCAAAGCCCTATTATCGTTAATTATCAGTGCTGTAGGAGAGTCATTTGTAAACTAGCAATGGCATTGCCTGCTTAATGTGCAGTTTTTATGATCTTTTACCATCACCTTTTGGAAAATACTGTAGAAAAGAAAAAAGAATTCTGTCATTTTCTTTTACTTTCCTATCTTTTATAGGTACACGTTAACAGTAAAGCCTCTAATAACGATTGTGTGTAATTTAGCAGCTATATTTGTTTTTTTTTAAGCAGCAGGCAGACATTGCTGATGTAGTTGACCTTATTTTGGAGGACTAGCTAGAAAATGGATGCACTACCATTCCAAAGTTCAGGATCAGTGTTCTCAAAAATTAAACCTATATGATGCAGATAAATGTATAAAATGATTCTAATATGCTAATACTGTGCGCCTTCACAAATTTCAAATAATTAGTGTTACGTGTCCAGAACGATGAACAGATCTGTAGACTGATAAATTCCTATAACACTAGGAATTAAGTTACAAAAAATATCCAGAATGCTTTGTGTGTCAAAAGGTGGTCAAATCTTGAGGCAGTGACAGAAAATGATTCGAAGTAGATAATCACATTAAATTGTTTATCATGTCTTATTTTTTTACCGTTCTCAAAAATGCTGAAACATCATAATTTACTGAATATATATCAACATCTACACGTGATTCCAAACTTTTGAATGGTGCTCATTGTTTGCCATTAGATTATCGCCACCTGTGCTTCCCGTGTCAAAAAGCATCAGCTGCCACTAAATTAAAGAACCAACCTCTACCCAGTCTGTCAATGGAAAAATGGATCTAGGTATTATTTGGGAGATCTTTCTCAGCACAGTGGTATAGTAGGGACATGTGTGTTGTGCTTGTACAAGTGCATCAGGCACAGCAGTGTCACCGTCACTGTGGGTTTGAGAATAGTCCGCCATCCAAAAATATCTAGCCAACAGACGTCCTGTGGTTAGAAAATGACCACTGATGAAGGACTACAGGATGACTAACACAAATTGTACATGGAAAAAGATGAGATACAGTTTGTAACTGTACACTTACAAGGTGTCTAATGAGTGGATAGTAAGTGGTAATTAGGGGTAGAGTGTGGCTGTCAAATTGTGCAGCAACAGGCTACAGTCAGTAATTATATACCTGTATATGGTAGGTGTTTCAGATTAAATGAGGTGTTTCATAATTAAATTGAGTGCAGGTACACAATTACCTAATACCCAATACCTAATAAGATGGCAGATAGAGTACTTAACATCTAAGCAGCTAAAATGATTTTGGGACAAAAGTCACAGGCCATAGTTCCCGGCAGTTTCAATTGCTTGACTGTAAAACCTGATTCTGTAATGAGCAAAAGGAACCACTAGAGGACATAGTGGGTCAATAAATTGTGAATCAGTAGACCATGGGCTCTGGGCAGAAGCTGCTGTCTTGGGATGCCCTATGACCTTCCCCATAACTGATTTTAAATCTTAACCTTCTAAATTAATACAAGAAACTGCACTGAACACTGATCTCTAACACCTGTTTGATGAAAAGCAAGGGCAAGTGTACATTCCATGGTTTCAGACCGACAGATTGGTGGCCCAGTCACTTTATTTGTAATAAAACTAAGGCAAGAGGTTGGAATTACTTTACTGCTTTAGACTTGCACATTTCTAAGAAAACATTTAAAACATGTTTGCTTTATTTCTTGTAGTTGATTTGCTTTTGTAAGAAGTTTAGATGACCTTATGTCTGTAAAGTTGCCCTCCTGCAGTGATAGGACCCCTGTATGGCCTGAGTTTTAATGTCTAAAATGTCAGCATGCCATAGACTGGCCTCAGGAAATGTCACTCTGTCCGACACACGCTATGAAGGATGGCCCTACTTTTTAACATAATCAAAGAGCTTAACCTTTCAACTGCACTCAGCCAAAAGCAGCCTGTGTATGTGTGTGCGTATCTGCGTGTGTGTGTGTGTGTGCGCGTGTGTGTGTGTGTGTGTGTGTGCCAGTCCTACTAAGCCTAACTTTGCCTAGCATGCTTTGGCATTTAGCTTTCGGACAATACTAAGAGACATAGACTTTCATGATGACACTTCCTGTGTCATAGATCTCTCACCTTTAAATCAGAAAATTTTATAATTGTTCATTTGTCTCAGGGATTTGAAGCTCAATCTTTGTCAAATAAATGAACATAATAATACAGTTGAGTAGGAGTTGTGGTTGTAATATGCTGTCACCTTTAATTTGTCTGCAAAACTATACTTAACCTAATCAGAAAGAACAGAATCACGAATGCCACAAAAACTTTGCTGTCTGTGGCCTTTTTTCAGAGGCCATTTTGCCTGTTGTCCAACTGTACGAGCTGTGAGAGCTAAAACATGACAGTGTTTTTCTAAGACCCGAAGCCGTTTTGTCTGATCTCTGAAGCCTGATGCTGTGGTCTAAGGATGTTCTAAAACGTACAGTGTATTTTAGGTGGCATTTTGTACAGGTATGATATCTGCCTGCTGTGCATGCGCAAGAGAACAGCTGTGTTAGAACAATCTCATCTACGTTAGGTACAAAAATGTTGTATTAATGTAGGATCACACATCATGCAACACGTTTATAGGTGCAGTTTTTCACGTTTAGGTATACTAGTGTCTTGCGATGGCTTGCTTGAATAAATCAATAAAGGCATACAATTTATTAAACCGGCGGAAAATGGGTTTTAACAGTCACTGGGGGGCTGTTACCACGGTAACTCTGTTAACCTTCACCGGGCACAGGCCATTTCATGTCCACAGGCCTCTAAAATCAGATTATACCATTCTGAATATCTTTAATTTCTGTAAAAGGGGAGTTGGAATAAAGGCCCATGCCAGATACTTATGAAAGTGCAATATAATAAAGCACTGTGTGGGGACGGATATTTAGAAGGTCAAATGTCTAACATCTGTGGCTATTTGTTTTACCCAATATACATAAAAGTTAATAGTTTGGATTAGCTTAGACATCTCTTTTGTTAAACTTCTCCAGTTTTGCATCATGCAGACGAAAACTGTTGCTTATCCATATGGATTGCACCAAAGAATTCACAATAATTAGAGAGATGCTGTGTCACGCAGAGGTCTTGATCTCACATCAGAAATACTAAAGGTGTGGAGTTTGTATGAAAATTGGATTAATAGTATGTGTACATGCACACACACTGAATATTTAACATTATTCGCCTGTGTAGGGCGAACAGCAATGATTGACAAGTAACCTAATGACAATGCTTCATAGGTCATAATCGCCATGCTGGGTAGAGAAGTGATGAACTAGAGAGGACAAATTAGATGTTAAACAGCTTGCTAAATAACATTAAAAATGTAAATAACATTAAAAATGTGATGTTTGATTTCTTTAGAATTATTAAACTTATTAAAACAGTGGATTAGAACAAGGCATTAATAAGCCGTTACAGTGCAGTAGAGTACATTTTCCCCTGTCTATGTGGTGTTTCCCCCAGTGTGACATACTGTCTGAAGAGAATTTCTCAGTATTTTATGTCCCCCAGACATGTGCAGAATTCCAGAGTGCGTCCGCTATAACAGTGGAAAATGCCTCGTGTTTTAATTGTAAAGCAAGTGGACTTGGATTTGTAACTCATTTACTTGCGCATGTTAAGAAGTCAAAAACAGCAATTAACCCACACCAGGAGGGACTGATGAATGAAATGTACATGTTTGCTGTCACAACTTTGCATTAAAACTTTTCATTAAATCAGTTCAGCCCAAAACAACCAAACAACCAAAAAAAAAAACAGAACATATGAGCCAAAGACAACATGGAAAGTAGATATAAAATGCAGAACATGATGCGTATTCATAAAGCACACATCCTGATATTTTAACAAGAAAATATTGTGCTAATTGTTTTCAGATCACCCAGGCCTGATAAATTAACAACATAATATGTATGGCCGAACGATTTGGAGAAAATATCTAATTGTGATTTTTCTAACCA
Organism: Colossoma macropomum; assembly: GCF_904425465.1. Taxonomy (NCBI): domain Eukaryota; kingdom Metazoa; phylum Chordata; class Actinopteri; order Characiformes; family Serrasalmidae; genus Colossoma; species Colossoma macropomum. Next base: position 3,947,619 of record NW_023494794.1, read on the forward strand.
TGCAATTGTGATTTAAACACAGTTATTTTCTATAAAAGAAGCTCCAGGTCTTTTTTTTTTTTTGCCAAGAACACCAACACCTCCATTTTTTCAGACTCCAGGTTTCTTTGGTGAATGTAGTGTGCCAGACTGCCAGTTCACAAGTTCTGCATTATTGGGTCAAATGTCCTGTCTTACAATGTCAAAACAACATTGAATATAATTAAAATTGGAGCTCTTGCAATTTGAAAATTGCACAAATAGTGATTTTGATTTAAAAACATTTAATCATTCGGCCCTAATAATATGTGTGGTCTGATGGCATAGTGTGTCAACAGTTTGAACCAATTTGTTGACAATAAAAATACAGCATGTGCTGTGCTGAGAAATGTGATATCACCTTGTTGGTTGCAGTACTGCAACTAAATCTTTAGCTGTTTGTGTCAGCTAGTGATTGTATTAGAGCTGAGGTCAATACGGGCATTTTAGAACTGGACCTGATCTATGTGGGAAAACATCGTGCTGAGACTGATCTTGGCAAGCAAACACACAATATGTTCATGGGATTTCATGTTAACTCGATCTCTACTCCCTGGGGTGTGTTTGTGTGTGCACGTAAGAGGACAGGATAACTAGAGGTATTATGGGCTTTCCACATAAGCGTTCAAGCAGTGCAACACAAGTGCATTACAAAATCTCGTACAGGATAAAATATAAATGAACATACAGTACTGAGCAGAGGTCAGAGACCACATTCAGTTATTTAGTCAGTAGTAACTGGAAAAAAAAACAGGAGTTTCCAAAACAGGACTTAAAAACACTTTTGAAAAATATAGAGAAAATAGGTTTCCCAACAACCGTGTAAGACCTGGTAGACCACCGAAACTGGCACCATAAAATAAACAGTACTTGAAGCTTACGACTTTAACAGCTAGGAGAAAATTGAGCTCCACATTCGCTACAGATCTGCAAAATTCACAGGTGTTTCTGTCTATCCTTCCACTTTAAGATAACTCAACGCTATGAGTCTGAAGGGATGTGTAGCTGTCACGAAGCTGTTACTGAGAAAATAGACAAAAAAGCAGAAACCAGTTACCAGCTACCATTGTATGCAGCTACCAGTGTATTCAGAACTATGGATAGTCCACCCTCTCCGGAGAGTCCATTCCTCAACATCATGGAATGTTATTGCCATTACTTGGATTGTGAAGGAAATGCAATCAACTTTTAAGGCTGAACTTTAAAGGTTTGGAAAAATATAACTGCAGGTTTCATTGAACAACTGAAAGCAAGTCTCCCGAAAAGAAAACTGAAAAAAGGCAATGGTAATGTGTTTTTCTGTTAAATATATGTTTTTTGCTCTTTTTTGGGGCTGAAATGGATACATTTTAAATGGATCAGTGGTACTTAATGGCTCTTTTGATTAGAAATTACATGTTCTGTGTGAATTTTGAATCTACATGACTTCCTAAAACATATTATGTGTTAGTTCTTGTTTGACAGTGCCAGCCTAATGCACCACAACTCTAAAGAGAGGATAGGATAGGACAGTATGGCAGGACATGATTGATACAAAAACCAGGGTGAAGTCAGTTTAAGCCACGCTTGGCTTTGATATTGGGTCGTTACAACTGTAAAGATCCAGTATGGGGGATAAACATAGATTTAACCCATATACTTACTCTGGAGGCAGGCCTAGATTTGCCCCCACAGTAAGTACATGGGTTAAATTCTGTATATTCCTCAGTGTTGAATCTTTTAACAATGAGAATAAGAATGTTAACATGAGGCATTCTCAGCCCTTACAGCCATTTTTTTATACACAGAACGTCCATTTTAGTCTTAGACCAGTTTGTCTTGCCTGTTTCTTGACCAGCTGCACTCTTAAAAAAAGAAGGTTTTCCAAGGGTTCTTTAATAAAGAAAATGGTTCTATATAGAACCATGAACACTTAAAGAACCCTTTGCATGATTTTCTTTGCATTGTGAAAGGGTTCTTCAGACTGATTGAGAATGTGCTGTAGATGGTTCTGTATAGAACCTTTTTGAAAAGGGTTCTGTATAGCACCAAAAAGGGGTCCAGTATTTTTACAAGCCTAAGAACCCTTTTTTGTACTATATAGTTTTGCTAAGAGTGTAGGTTAATTCTGAATATTCATTTGCATCACAAGTCTGTTGCTGTTGTCTCTCAACATGACACCAAAAGTGTAAATGCCAGTAGGCCATGACATGATGAGGCTAAATTGTCATATTCAAACAATATATATTAAAATCAACAGTTTGATACCTTAAGAAGTAAGAAGACAGTAGTAATGGCAAATGACCTAGTGGATGGCCAGCGCATATTTTCAATGCTGAAGAAAAGCTTCTTTTCACCTGTTGAGCAGATGTTGAAGCTGTTGAACAGATGAGCTCCAGGATGTGGGCGTAAATGTGTCAAAGCTACTATGAAGAGATGATCATACCAGCATGACCTCAGAGGATTTACCACAATTGCAAACAACTGGTAAACCTCAAGAAGGCTTTCCAGTTTAGGCCAGATTTAGGCTTCTTACGGTGTCAGAGTCTGATAGGATGGTTAGCCCATGACTTTTCCAGAATCCTTATTAAAATGCATAGGCGACTCCTATAAGCTTCTTAAACCAGTGGTGTTCAGCTTGTTTGAACCACCATGTGTGCTCTGTTAACCCTGACGTAACTTCTGTTGACATTTCTCCACACATATTTAATAGCACTGGAAGGCTGCTAACTGCAGTCCCTGTTGTAAACACATACTACATTGCTATATGAAATATAAAATTCTGTACTGTTCCATGAGTTAGTAGCACACACAACGACTACCAAATACACTAAAGAACATTGCTTTACCGACCATAAATATACAAAACAATAGAGAGGCACTGATACCAATTTTTCCTTTCCGATACTGTTGACCTGATTAGTATCAGCCAATACTGAGTACTGATATCGATACTAACTCTATCTAACCCGACTCACCTATAAGTTCTGATATTTATACAATTACATTTTTTTAATATTTTCTTTTGGTAAAATCTATGTTCTACATCACAAATAAAACACACTAAGCTTGGCTAGATAGCATTTACTTGTTGGATTATATTAGATGCTTAAGAAAAGTTATTTTTGTATATTTACTGCATATATTTAGTATTTACTATTATATAATATAGTAATAAGAACCACATTTAACAACTTAAGTAAATGTAAAATATCTTTATTTTGCAAACTGGAGAGCTGGACAGTATACAGATAAACCTGTGGCTTTTACACATCAGCACACAGCAGCTTCTCTGGCTCAAAAACGAAGCTGAGTGTTGTTTCACATCCAAATTTCTCAAGTCATTTGTCTCATACATGCGTCTTGTTCACTTGTGCTGCATTTCTGAGCGTCAGTTCAGTAAATATCATTATCGCTCATGCTGTCAGTATTAACGATTTTCAGTGGGTTTCAGTGGGTTTGTGATGGGATTTTGTGGCTGGAGGAAAGGGACACTCAGTCTCCCGCTGTGTTTGTTACTGAACAAAAAATTCCATGCGATTCCTTGTATGTATAAATGTATACACTGTTGCAATGGTTTAGATCACATGGATTGGTAATGTAACTTAGAAAACAAATAGGCGAGGAGACGCAGCTGATCAAGGTGGTCCTGCCAAAACACTTTAGCATTCATGCTACAAAGTTATACCCCTGACCACATCTGAAGGTGGCTTGGGTGATCGGATTACATTGTGTCTCCGAGACGGACTGTACCCCATTTATGCTAGTGTTGTCCACATATGATCGGATCACCTAGAATGCATGTTAACGCTAGGTATAAACGGGGTCCCAGACATTGTCTGTCAGACTGCCAGAAAGCAAATAGTGCTTCACCACTCTAGAAAACGTGTTTCCACTGCCCCAGAGTCCAATGAAGGTGTGACTTGCACCACTCCAGCCTTCGGCTGGGTATTGGCAGCAACTTCACAATGTGATGCGTATCATGATTCAAGTGTCATGATGTAATGCAATGAAAGCGCACTCGATAGGTACAACAGACAGTTTTTGTAATTGTATACTGTTTGTAGAAATTGTATACTATTGTAAGATAATGAATAAATACAAATTCAAATAAAGAAAAAGAAAAAGGTGTAACCATAATGCTAATGATATAAGCTATTAACACTTACATCTGTGAAACGGACTCAAAAATACAGCAAACAAGGTTCGCACATCAGTATCGATTTACGTATTGCAACAAGTTTATCTGCACTATATTTTGTCGTCTCAATATTTTGGACAGAGCGCTACTCCTATTTCAACCAACTCTTGGCATTGCGCATTATGAACTTAGGCTGGCTTTACACATTGAAACATCTGTTTATTTTCTTGTCCATTAACTTGGTGAAATCAGTTTAAAAGTTAATGTCATTTAACAAGATCACTTGAGTTAAGGTGAGACACTTGAACTGTTGTGCCTGAGTTTCAAGTGAGTTGCATTGTGAAATTCAAGTGTAATTTAGTTTCATGTAGGTTTCAAACTACTAAAGTTACATGAAAGTTTCACTGTGTAAAGCCAGGCTTGTGTGTGACTTCTCAGCTATGGAACCTCAATTCATGAAGCTTCCAACTAACGTTTTTCTGTTGACGTTGCCTCCATCGACAGTTTGGAACTTGGTAATCAGTGATGCAACTTCAGCACTCAGTAGTCCTGTTCTGTGAGTTTGTGAGGTCTACCACTTTGGAGCTGAGCTCTTGTTGCTCCTAGATGTTTCCACTTCACATTTACAGATTTTACAGCTGACCAGGGCAGCTCTTGTTGCTTCTAGATTGCATTGCTAGCATCTGGAGTTTGATATATCAGTCAACCTGACTTCTATCTGATCCTGATGCCTATATATACATATACATATATACATATATATATATACATATACATATATATATATATATATATATATATATATATATATATATATATATATATATATATACACATACATACACACACACACACACACACACACACACACACACACACACACACATATATATATATATATATATATATATATATATATATATATATATATATACATATATATAGCTGCTGTCGGACCTCGTATCTCCATTTTTGTCGTTTTTCAGTTTTGTACATAATCTGTTACCCTTTATATTGTGTGTCAATTTCATGGTGAATGGACCAAAGAACACAGATATCATGCGTCCATTCTTACTGACTCCTTCATTAATTGTCAAAATAATTGGTAGATTTCTTGATTACAAACACATTTCACAATTTCTCAATATGCCTAACCCCCTAATACTCTTACTTCTTGACCAAGGACAAACAGGCACAAGCGCATGCACATTCACCCTCCCACCTTAATACAGTCCAGGCTAATGCAATCTTCAGTAGCAGCAGCAAAGTCAATGTAAAGTGAATGTGAGGGACAAGGAGAGACTGTGTTCTGTTCTGTCTCAAGTTTGATTTATGATACATTAATGGCTGAGTGTACTGTATAAGCTGGCATTTGTTATGGTCGTTGACTTTGGAGTAGTGCTGTATGTACGGCATGTGTGTGTATGTTCCTGTTTCTTTTTGCTCACGGTTATGTTATTGGCGTCATATAGAGGTAAAGTTTCAACAGCATTGTGGTGTGTAGGTGTGTGTGTGTGTGTGTGTGTATGCACGCACATTTGTGTTGTTTTGCCTGGAACCTGAAACTCGATGTTGACACTGAGGTGTTGGGTCTTAAATTTCATTAGGTGCTTTCATGCCCACAAGCTTCAACACTCAAGAGCTCTGGTTTCAACAAACATGTCTCACTAATACTCTTTGCACTTAAACAGCATCAGTAACTTCTTAATACAAACATTCATACTTTCTTACAGTTTAATTTTAATGACATGGAATTTAAACTATGCCAAAGAGACAGCATGGCTGTGACCAAAACAGTTACAATTATGTTTCCTGACTAAAGGTACTGAGATGTACCCTTGAGGTTACCACCCCAGTGACAAGAGGGGCACTGCGTCAGTGACAGTTTCGTACCTTTTTTTCTTAGAGTGCTTCACAATTCTTTGATACGCCTGACCAGTCTCCACTAACGCTCTTGCTTCTTGACCAAGGACAGACAGGCACATGCGTATGCACATCCACCTGAGTTCATAAATGGATATCTGGTTTATTTGAGGGGAAGGACAAAGCAACAACTAAAAGAAAAAAAAAAAAGACTTCTGTCCACATTAGCTTGTCAGAAAAATACATACACACTGTGGGCCTAGCAAACATCAGCTAGAGTATTTTGTCGAGTTAGCGAAAAAGCAAATTTGAAGACAACACAAAAAGTTTTATCTGTAAAAGAGTTTAACTATTACTTATACTCAAATTTCAAACGTGACAGAATACACATCCCTAGTGTTCACTAGAGTGCATTGTTGGACATTGTAGTGGCCTCAAAATGATGATGATAGATGATAGCACTGGTGCTAGGAGGCTAAGAATATGAAAACATGTTCAATTATTCAAAAATATCCAAGGGAAATGTGTAGAGTTTCCTGTTGGATTAGTAACAGGCCTCTTCAGGTGAACTAATGAGCTAATACTACAGCTATCCAGAACAGTGTTGGATGCTGCTGAGGACTCGTCATCTACACAAAGTTTTTCTCCTTAGGGGCTGATGAGCCAACATGTTAGTTCGTCAGAGAAATTTTCACTGTTTCTAGGCCAAGCTAACATCCCCTGGCCTAGTTTGCAAAAAGGCCATGCCAAAGTCTGCCCCCTGTCTTTTCAGTCTTAAAACGCATCCTTGGCAGCATGCTCACATTAAGACACCCATGTTTCATAGTATAAAGAGTAATATAATATAAATACATATAAACAGTGAACAGTACCCATGCACACCCCTACTACTACTGCTGAATCAGTTTAATGTATATCAATGCTTTGCGAGTCTTATTTCTATGCAACAGACAGAGGATGTTAATGGTAGCTGGAGAGCCATTGAAAATGAAACCATCACTTTTCACTCTATCTACAGTTTTAAACGTCTGTGGCTACAAATATTAAACAGACCTCAGCCTTTGTCAAACACTATCTTGGTTTGTATGTGCAACTGATGAATACTGACCCAGGTTGACTGATTTATTAATTCACGCGTTTTACAACTATTTAGCAAACTAAATAGTTCCTGCTTATACAGCACAATACCAACGGGGGATCCATTTCAGTCACAGCTCGTGTCTAGATGGTGGCATTACCCATGGTGCTCTTTGTTAGAGTTTAAATATTGATGAGCTCTATCATTCCAGCACTCTCTGTGATGTCATCAGTTAGGGACTTGAATATCATGCCTGCCGTTCTCATATGACCCACCTGAGCGTGGGCGTGAGCGTCTGTGTGAGTGGCTGAATTGCCTGATTTCCCAAGGCCTTCGTCTGAGAGCTAATACTGTAATGTAGCACTAATAAAGATGCAGAGTAATAAACTGAAGGCAGTTTGCCCCCCACAGTCTTCCTGCACACTACAACCCTCTCATACTCTTTAAGTTACTCTAGGGCCTTATTCACTTTCACTCTCTCCCTTTCTTTCTTTTCCTGGTCTAGCTCTTTTTCTCTCTTCTCTTTATCTCTCCTTTTTTTTGTCTCGTTCCCTTTTTCCTCTTGCTTTTTCTTGCTCTGTTTCCTTCTCTAAGTTCTTTCTCTCCCTCTCTTTCATTAGTGTTATGAATCCTAAGAGAAAGAGGGGAGGAGAAAGAGAGTTTGAACAGAGACCAGAGAAGGAGCGAGGGAAGAAAAGAGGAAGGAAAGGTAATTGTGTGATCTGACTTTGACCTCATCCTCTCCCTTGCTCCTGGGCTAGAGAGGAGGATTATGGGTAAACCTGAAATCAGGAGGAAGAAAGAGTGATGGCTATGAGATCATACGGGCCAAGAGCGACAAAACACACACACACACGCACACACACACACACACACACTAGAGGCATGAACGTGTGGTGATTAGTGGTCAGTGTTTGTAGCGCACAAAGGTGAATGCAAAGTAAGCCGTGTCCTTGGACAAACCAGACAAACAAATGCACCCAGTTGATGTGCAGCAACACAGGACACAAACACACGTTCTTGTAGCTGTGTGCTGATAACATAGTCTTTGTGGACGATAACTGTGGAAATGATTAAGCCATTTCTTTGTTACTGGGGGGATCCATACAATTCCTGGGTGTATTTTGTTATCTTTACATTTAAGGTTACAGTGGATGCTTTGTCATTCTCGTCGGCTGCTGGAACCAAGGCCGTGACTCTGTTGAAGTGAAATGCAAGGTTTCGTTAGCTTGTGCAAGTAAGTGCTGAACAAACCGAAAAGCAATTCTTTATTTTTTATCGTCACTAGGGATTTTTACCATGGTAACTATTAACCCTCACCAGACACAGGCCTACATTCTCTTATCGCTATCATTATCAGGGATTTTGGGCATTGTTACTAAATACTGCTACCCCAATGTCCAAAACTAATATGCAAAGTTAGTATTAGTACTGAAAAAGGAAACATGAGGTTGTTTTTGGTATTTAAAGGCTAGAAATGCATTTTGACCTTTTCCTTGTGGTGATGAGGTAAATGTCAAAATGTCCATGTTCTCATGTTACTGTAAGGTCACTTCGTTGTTCATAAAGTAATACAGGAACACACAAACACACAGGATTACTACTGTCTCTGTCCCCCTGTAGACAGAAGAATTAGACCATCTCCATGTATTACCATCACCACACCAGCACTGGACTGCATCATGGTTGTGCATGAAATGCATCTACAAATAGAGCAACAGATGGAGGAACTTTACTTAAATAACTAAATTTTACCTAAATAAGCTAAATAATAAGAATGAAATTAATGTTGTCTGTTTAGACCGTCTGTATAATCTGGGCTGTATTATGTATTTCTCATCTGTCTCCACTGACATCCTTGTTCTTCTTGTGTATATAGCTTTGTTTACATGCTGTATACTTGTGCGGTCTCTCTGTGTAATGCTAATAAAGAGAACTGGGACTCATCACTCTCAGATCAAGATTCTTGGAACAGTTCCAGACTAGTGTTTTGTCTGATCTGTCTGTGTGTGTGGCTACTCGATAAAGTGCTTGCTTTATTAAAGCAGCATCCCTGTAGGCTTGTTACCGAAACTGATGCTATGTTTGGGGGTAATTCTGCTGACTTCTGTATTAACTGTAGTTAAGCCTGCACCCAAACCAATCCTAACCTTAATCTCAGTAATCAAAAGGAAATCTTGTGGCTTCATTACTTTTTCAAATAAAATGCACAGATTGTTGTTTTTTCCTTGTGGGGAAGAACCTTAGGCTGATAATTGATATCAAATATTGCAATTTTAAAAATAATTTAATTTAAAAATTCCCCTATCCATGAACATTATTGCCTGGTTTGTGTTTCAGTGCACAGTTAGCAAAGATCAAAACTATGAAACATACTTTACTTATAGCTGCATAGAAGCGCTTTTCTAACATGGAACAAAACCTGCTCTACTCCACTGTGATACTGGATCCAAGGTAATTAATGTAACATAGCTAGCTAATGCACTTCATTTAAAATCTGCAAAATTTAAACAGTTTAACTGTTGTGGTACATTACATTCAGCAGCGCGAGCGACGCCTGTGTGGTGGAACATGTATTTAGCTCTTTGGGGGTACAGATTGTTGCCTGGTCCCCACGAGGATTTACTTGTAACACAACTAAGAGCAGCTTTTAGATGAAAACGTAGTTACTTCTGCAACACAGAGAGGAGTGGTAATACCCAACTAAGATAGGAATACAATCGTGGGTGCGTGTGTGAATGTGCATGTGCATGAGCATGAGAGAGAGAGAGAGAGAGAGAGAGAGCGAGAGAGAGAGAGCGCGGTTAGCTAGACCGCAACCCGACTGAGCTTAGCGAGAGGGAAATCCGCGGGAAAGCCAGCGCGCTCGTGCCGCGTTCGGCTCGTGTCTCTCTCTCTCTCTCTTTCTCTCTTCATCTCTCTCTCTCTCTCGGCCGTTGCGACCGTTAGGCTCCACACAGGCGAGCTCAGTCAGTCACATACACACGAAGTCATACTAGAAACGCGGACCGCGACGAGGGAGGGGTGTGATAAGTGAGGGGACGATGGTTACCGGTGGTCTTCAGTGACCGAGGAGAGGGAAGAAAGGGACACAGCCCGAAGCAGCCGGGGGGAGATCCTGACGCCGCTCGGGGGGCCATGAGCGGGGCAGACACTGCGGCGAGCAAACTGCTGAGCTTCAACCAGCGGTGAGTGAGTGAATGAGCAAGTGAGTGAGGGGTCCAGTCCGGCTGTCTAGCGCTGAAACCCTGCTGTCTTTTTTCTCACGTCTGAGACATTTTTTTTCGTGACATTAGAGGGTCTTTTTGCGGGCTTTCGCCCCCAGCTAATGCTCTGCTCTGTCACTGTAGCAAATTCAGTCACACATTTTTGTTGTTGTTTTCACTGAGCAACAAGCTGCAGGCGACGAGGCTGAAGTTGGCATCCTGTTCTCCAGCTTGTTGTCCGTTCCACCTTAAATGGTGCAGCAGGCACTGTCTGGCGCATGAACGGGCACCAGCACGAAACTACTGCACCCTTTAAGGTGGAACGGAAATCTCGAATAAGAAGCTGACTTCAGTTTCGTTTTTTTGACAAAGTGGGGTTAAATACATACTACGTAGTGGTTAAAAGTACTACATAGTCTCTTCAGCTGAGGACTTACGATATATTTTTTTTGCTAAAAAAGCTGAACGAGCACTGCTGAACGTCCCCAACCGGCGACCTGTTATGCATTTATATACGTGTTCATTGTGCTGTATAGAGCTTAAAGTGATAAACGCGCTTGTAACGTTTGAATTTACGAACGTGTACCAGTCATTGTGAATAGAGACCATGGTTTCGCCGGAACACACGGAAAATGCGTGAATTATTCATGTTTAATGGTCGGTTCACGGTAGGATGGACTTGCATGCACCACTTTCCCATAGAGCGCGCGCGCAGACACACACACACACACACACACACACACACACACACGCACAGAGAGAGAACAACATCCTCACACGTTAATGCCACAAAGAGAAACGTTCAAAATTCACAAGTATTCACAGAGACGCGGATGTTCAGCCCTTGTGGTCAGTAGCACTTTCTCAGAGGAGATGGTGTTGGGGTGGTGGCCCCACACTATAATGTATTTCAGCCTTTACGCAGAGCCACAAAGACATCTTCAGCAGCTCATGCCTCTGCCTGACTTTGGATGTGTGTGTGCTAGGAGGGAGGGCGTTGAAACCTGGTGGAGGAGCCAAGCAAGGTTCCTGTGGGAACCCATCGGTTTGGGTTTTTTCCCCATGGTCTGGGTAGTGCAGCCAAAGATCTTGGAGCAATCATAAGAAACAGAGATAGAATCTAGCCCTTCACCAAAGACTATCACACCATTTACTGAAATGCTGTTTGCAGTTTGCAAAGGTGTCAGAAGTTTATTGCAATAGCGAGACCCCTCCCCACACCCACTCCCTGAACCTTGAATAGAACTGCAAGCCTAGTATATTCATTTGTAATTAAGTCTGACAGTGTTGTAGCCACAAATATTCAGTTATTATTAAAACTGACAACTAGCCAACATATTTTGTTTTGGCATTCAAATTTTTGCCGACCTACAGCACTGTGAAAAAAAAACAGATCACCCTCAATTTATTTAATTCCCAGTCAAAATTCAGATCTGAAAAATCCTCAGGTGTTTCTATCCATCTTTCCATTGTGAGAAGACAACACTCTGAAAGGATGAGTAGCTGTCAAGAAGAAGAAGAAGCTGTCAGTGAGAAAAGGAAACAGGAAAAAAAAGGAGAAAATGTGCAAATCGCCCAAATAAGCTGCTGGTGTTCTCAGAACAGTTGACTGGCGTGAGATCGTGAGAAGCTTAAAATGCAACCAAATTCTAAGACTGAACTTTGAAAGTGTGGAAAAAACTTGCCTGCAGATTTCTATGAGAGACTGAGAGCAACTCTCCCGAAAATAATGAAAGCTGTAGGAAAGGCAATACTGCAATACTGAAAAATTGTATATTATATTTACTTGTTGAGGCTTTTGTGTAAATGGACATTTTGACTGGATATTAAATAATCAAGGGTGGTCTCTGACTTCTGCACAGTACTGTATATCAACTGGGTACTCTAGTCAACCAGATCAGTCAGTTTTCAAGTTTCTGTCTGTCTTGTGTTGAATTATATCACAATGTAAAAAGGGTATAAAAAGTAATGCTACACATGTGTTTGATGTTTAAGGCAGTATGCAGCAAACACTTTTTACTCATTTTCACTTCTTTGGCAGCTCCACTGAGGCCTACAGCATGTGCATGCCCCATGTAAATTTGGTGGGGCACAGTATAACATATTTGCTCGGTATCAGTCTTCTTTTCACCTGCCAATGTGATGGACAAAAATGAAGCCCCCCACTGGAGCACACGGAATTGTAATTTTGTAAGTCAAGACACTACGTTAATCTTGTACAGTGTGACCTAAAAGGGGGTGCAGTAGCATTTTTGCATGGTAAAATTAAAGAAACAATGCGGGACCAAATCGTCCTGCAAGAGTCCAGCTTGCTGCAGCTGGAGGATATTGTAGATTATCATGGGAAGTCCTTGGTAATGATATGCTATGCTGTGTTATACAAAATAATCTTAAGCAACAGTAACTACAGGAAATTTAGTTGTGTGGAACCAAACTACATTTAGCTCCATTTTAAGATACTTTAATGCAGATACTGATCCAGAGAATTGTGTCTCAAGAAGTACATAAATTGAGAATCAATGTGTTGCACCTTTTGTATAAGTGCCTGCAGAGAAAATGAGTGGTCTAGGATACGTCATCTTCTGAATGCTATATTGACATGTGTAGAGGCATAGTCACGTTGACAGATATTCTGGCCGATGACCCTAATTGGTGCCACAAGATGACCTTTGTCCAGGCTGTCAAGCTGCCTCCACCCTGTTTCCTTAGCAACCAGCCCTTGGGTTGGGAGATGAAGCATCCGAGGATACAGCCTCAGAAGGGCTCGGTCAACCCAGCGGAGTAGAAGTTTTGAGTCCTTAATGATGTATGTAATAATTATGTGTAGCTAATCCTTGAATATCATTTACATTTAAATGCCTACATAATGCACATTTATACATTTGGCAGACACTCTTATCCAAACTGACTTGGTACAGAGGTGACTGTAGCATTGGGAGTCCTTGACTTGGTGGGGAATCAAACCCCAGTCAGCTGTGCGGAGGGCAGTGGTATTACCAACTACCAACTGCTGTTTTTACATATGGCAACTGAATATATGCAATCTAGCACAAACCTGTATTGTGCTGGAAGGAGTGCGCAAAGTAATCTACTCTGCATGCTACTTGGCCGTGTGTTTAGTTTGTCAAAGAAAATGCAGTCAGTGGTTTCCATAAGACTCTGGGCAGTGGTAGCTCATATCACAGCAGGGAAAAATACTGACTTATCACACCATAATGATTCATATAGTTGCATTATAATGTTACATAAAGAGCAAGCAGCAGGTCTTTAGATTGTCTTTTGTAATTTGGGGTTGCATTCTATTTGGTTAGTCTCTTATAGTCTACAGATACTCTACAGGTGATAATCTAGAGTAATGCAGAAGAGGTTAGTTTTAAGGTTAGTTTAGGGCCAACATGGGGACTCCCCAAAATAATAAAAAAAAAATTCCCTTTATTGACGTTGAGGTTTAACACACTACTGCTGTCTGCTCTTATCCCAAAGACAACTAAAATGTGAGGGTCATCTAAAAAACTGGGGGGGGGGTGCACCGAAAAGTGATGCACTGACAGATTTTTAATCATGTGGAAATAGATTGTTTTTCTTATTTTGCATTGTAGATGGCATTATAAAGCCAAAATGAAAAAGCCTTGGAAAAAGTCAAAACAAGACAGATTCTCTTAGGCTGAACGTGATGGACACATAAATACAGCTACTTGTTCATTTGCTGGTAATCAAGTTATTTTATTGTAATAAAATCACATGCTGGTGATTTAAAAAAAAATTATCTGAATGACTAATATTTATGAGTAATTTACCTATAACAGTGTTCTTCAATCACAGACAGCTGGGAAGCCCACTTTCCTCAATGTCTGTTTCCAAGTGTAATTACCTAGATATACACACGTTCATTCTCACTCTTTTTTGGAGGACAAAAGTAGTAAGTGAGAAGAGGATCACCCACAAAGGTGAGGGCCTTTGTATTTGACCTGTTCTTCCATAGATATTCAGAGAAAGCCAAGCAAGGGTACCCATTATCCACACACACACAGTCTCAAAATATGCTTTAAATGGCACATATAACCTCTAACATGACCTCAAGCTCAGATACAGTCCTTTTTATAAACAGAGTTTCTTTTATAAAAAGAAATTATTAAATTATTTAAGGTATAAAGCACTAATGGAAATATAATGATAGCCCTTTCACAAGTTCAGACCTTGCACATACTCATACTGTCTTAAAACACTTTGCCATACACAGTCCGCCATAAAAAAGCTTCTACAGAATCAAATGTCAGCATATTTTTAGTGTTATCCAAGTATGTTAGCGCTTGAGCTCTCAAAAATTAACATCTTGACTGATATTGACATTAATATTATGAGCCATGCTTTGATTTCAGCAAGTTTTTCAATTCAACTTTCAGTGGACTAATGTGAACACACTACATACACACCCCTGAAGGTGCAAAACAGCATAGTCTGTAAAAATATAGGATACAAGAGTTCATCCAAGCTTTGTATGCAAACAGCCTAGAGCCGGATGTTAATATGATTATTTGCATGGATAGCATATGCAATGCTATGCAGCCTTCGTAAAGTATTTAATGACAAACCATTTTGTGTGTTTCAGTTCTGCCTCAGAAGACCTGGGGTGCAGGAGGGGAGAGTTTAGCCGAAAACACTATGGATCAGTGGAACTGGTGAGTATTAACGTCTCTAATGTCCAACGTAGACATGTAGTGCCCTGTCACGCTGATCTGTTGCAGAATCACTGATCTGGGACTTGTTGGTTAGGTCTTAGAGTGTTAAAGAAAAAGGGGTTTGGGGTCGGGAATGTGGTCCTGGATCAGTCAGGTACAGGGCTTGTTCTGGAGACTCATCAATTTCACTGTTTTCCTTTGTGCCACAGCTTTGGTGTGAACGACAAGGTTGAATGTTGCTCTGGGGGCTCGTCTGTTAGTTGAGTTTCACTTAGGGGGAATCTGTCATTTTGACACCTTCTTGATAGCATATCCACCTGTGTACATGCTTTATCCTGTTTTTTAGTCTTGGTGGGCAGAATATTTTCATTATAGCACTTCAGTTTGCCCTGCAAATGATACCAATGTTTCATTACAATCTTGCCATAGAGTTTTAGACCTGTGCTATGTAGTGTCAGTTGCAAAGGAAAATGTTTATGTTTGTGTATTTGTGTTTGTGTGTTCCTTTTATTGCCATCTGGCATGGCTCGATAGCCAGGGCAGAAAGGAAGTGGCCGAGAACCGCACTCAATGTCTCTTCCTTTGTGAAGTGCACTAAGGGTTTTGTGGGTAGTGTGAGGGTAGCCTTCTGTCAGATAGGGTTGGGTGACAAAAACACACACTCATTATCATGTACAGCAGCTGGTAAATATGCACAAGATCAGTTTGCATGTATGAAGAGAGAGAGAAACTGGCAGATGGATGTCATGTTTGTATTAGTGAAAGTGTTTATGGTCATGCTCTGTAACAGTATGTTAAGCATTTCTATGAGGAGAGGTTGAGTCCCAAGTTTAAAATAATGTTTTAAGATTTCTGTGTAGAGTAACTCAAATCTCATCCAGACTGACTGCCTTTACAGCACAAATAACTAGGGCTGTCAAAAATCAAATAAAAAATGTACCAATGTTTGGCAAGTATTGAAGTATAGTTTTAAAAAATTATGCCATTATTTGGCAATACAGGACACACTCACCAAACACTTTATTAGGAACACTTTACTAATACTGCGTAGGACCTCCCTTTGCTCTCAAAACAGCCTCAGTTCTTCGCGCCATGAATTCCACAAGATGTTGGAAACATTACTCTGAGATCATGGTCCATGTTGGCATGACTGCATCATGTGGTTCCTGTAGATTTTTCTGGTATATTTTCTACCACATCCCAAAAGTGTTCTATTGGATTCAGAACTGGTGACTAGGTGGCCACTAAAGAGCACTCAACTCATTATCATGTTCATGAAACCAGTCCACTTTTGCTTTCTGACATGGTGCATTATTATGCTGGGAGTAGCCATTAGAACAGGGGTGTCAAACTCAACCACTATTAGGGCCATATTAAAAAATCTCAAATCTCAAAAATCTGTGGGTCAGAGAACGCCTGTTTTTTTCTTTTTGCTATAACCTGAGCTGACCATTGTCTATTCAAAATACCCAAAAACGTGTAATTGAAATATTACATGAACACTTGAAATATTCAAATTTAAAATGTCCCCAGGAGCTCAGTCTTTAATACCTACCTATTTGCTTTAACTAGACGTCTTTTCTTTGTTTTCTTAGTTCATTAATACTTGGGCTCAATTTCTGAGCTGCTGAGCAAACATTAATGTATATTGTATATAAATGTATATTGTATATAAATGTATATATGTAATGTATATAATATAGTGTATTGGTTGAACAACAGCTGAAATGCAGATAGTGTGTTTGGTGAAATGACTGGTGTGGAACTGTGCAGAATTGTTTAGAATTGAGGTGTAACCGCTGTCCCATAGACTGTTGTCGGGCTAGGAGAGTTGGAGCGGACATTATGTTGCAGTGCATGCTGGGTACCGTAGTACAGTGCATTGTGAAAGGAGCTAATATTAATTAAAACACTTTTGTGGGCCAGATAGGATTGTGGGGTCTGACTTGGCCTGCGGCCCTTGTGTTTGACACATGGGCATTAGAAGATGACAAATTATGGCCATGAAGGCACATGGTCAGCAAGAATACTCAGATAGACTGTGGCATTGATTACTGATATACTGGTATTAACGGGCCCAAAGTATACCAGGAATTCCCCACACCACTACACCATCTCCACCAGCCTGGACTGTTGACACACAGCAGGTTGGGTCCATGGATTTATGCTGTTGGTGCCAAATTCTGACCCTACTATCGATATGTCTCAGCAGAAATCGAGATTCATCAGACCACGCTGTGTTTTTCCAGTCTTCCAGTCCAATTTTGGTGAAACTGTGCCCACTGCAGCCTCAGTTTTCTGGTCTTGGCTTCTTCTGTTGTTGTATCCCAGCCGCCTCAAGGTGTGACGTGTTGTGCATTTTGAGATACTTTTCTGCTCAACACAAATGTACAGAGTGGTTATCTGTTTTACCCTAGCCTTTCTGTCTGCTCGAACCAGTCTGGCCATTCTCTGTTGACCTCTCGTCAACAATGCATTTCCATCTGAACTGCCACTTAGTAAATGTTTCTTTATTATAGTAAACTCAGACTGTTGTGTCTGAAAATCCCAGGAAACCAACAGTTATAGAAATACTCAAACCAGCCCGTCTGCATGAACAATCATGCCATGGTCAAAATGACTGAGATCACATATTTCCCCCATTCTGATGGTTGATGTGAGCATTTCCTGAAGCTGCATGATTTTAGGCACTGCTGCTACACAATTGGCTGATGACATAATTGCACGAATGAGTGGGTGAACAGGTGTTCCTAATAAAGTGATCGATGAGCGTGCTTAACTGCAGTAAATGTCAGATTTCTAAGTCAGTGTTACATTTCCTACAGTGTTGAAACGTGGATTCTCAGCTTGTGGGTTGTGACTCACGAGATGGTTGTCAAAAAGGTATATCTGCCTATTTAGCTGTATCTTTGAGAATGACTCCAATAAATTTCTAGAGTGAAGCCTTAAAATCCCTATGCCAGGTATATCCCATTGTCATTAAATGATGAGTGTCTATGCAGAAAGTGTGATCACACCAAAATGAGTGAAAGAAAATCCTATAACCGGCGTGAGTGGCTACCTTATAAATATTGCATGATTATTAGCTTGCTACAGAGCGTCTACATTTGGAGTGTTGACATCCCAGAAAAGGTCTGCTGCCTGTAGCAGATCATTTGGTTACTTCACACAAGAATGTATTTATGCCTTCAGTTTATTAATTAACATATCGCCTCGTTCAGAATGATATAGTTGCTGAAAAAGCTGTCAGTTACTTGCATTAGTCCTAAACAAATTAATACCCTAATTAAAGTGAAAATAAATTGTTGTTTCATTTATTTATGGTCTGCAATGGTATGTTCCATTTGCTAGTCGCGATGTGTGATAATGTCACTATCTAATTGGCCTAGAGCGTACTGAGAGCCACAGCAGAGGCTTTAAACATGCAAATGTGCATTTTATCTTTGAATACTTTATTTTGGCAGCCCTACAAATAACACTAGCATGTTCACATTCAGAAGACATTGGCTGCCTTTAATGATGGACAAACTACTCTTTGTCTGATTCATGAACTTACCAGCCTACCTAATTTACATAAAGCACATATTAGTTCATGCATATGTTTCTGTAAGGAGCCAATAAAACAACAGCATTTATTGGCTAATGAGCCAGTAGCTGTGTTTGAAGTTGAGCAGTGAGTGTACTGCTCTCTCTGTTACGTCTGGAAAGAATCCGATATAGAATCAAGAATCAAATAGACTCTAGGTAATTATTTTACTAAAATAACATATTTAAACACTGTACCATTGCAGTGTATGAGATGGCTTCTGCGCAAGCTGTGTATTGTTCATTTTTTAAGTGTCAGTGGTATAAAACAAAAGCACAGTGTAGCTAATCTTTAAATGGAACATGGAATAGCTGCAGCATTTATTTATACAATGAGCATTTTTATTATTGGTATTATGAATGATATTGATAAAAGTTTTTGGTAGTTAACTATGAGTCAAGTATTTTTTCAGGTTGTTAAACGTTTACGCTCAAATTTACTCACACTCCTACAGACAGGAGTTTGACTGTAAAGACATGCCAAAGATGAACTTGATCAATAACAAAACTGTGCTCATTTTCTGTTCAGATTTGACTGTACGCAACTATGGGCTGTTGTCCTGTAAACTTAACAAATTACCAGTCAGTCCCTCCAAGAATCCAGACTAGGTGTTCTATTTATTCAGTGCATTGTATTTGTTATAAAATATTTCATGCATGACTGTCATAAAGTGACAGATGCCGAAACCAGTGCCCTTTCTGCATAACAGCTTCTTCCTGGCTGGCATTTTTATTTTCAACTGATTCTTTTTAATTACGTTTTTGTCTGTTAACGGCTTCTTTGTAAACACACAGGTGTATACGGTTATTATGACAGAAACAGAGGCCTGCAGTCAGCCTCTGTTTGCGAGACAAAGTGCGCTTTCTCTCTTTTAATTACCGCATTACTTAATTTTATTAATTAGAGGATGTGCATGTCTTAGCACTGCTCTCCCATTTTGGTGGGAATCAGCTAGCTGGTATGTGTGTGCGTCTGTGTGTGAGCAATATGTTATAATTTCCATGGCTCTGTAATGCTAATTGATTTTGATCTGTGACCAGTTCTGATGCCATGCCAGCAATGCCATAATTGTACATCTGCATATGTTTGTGTGTGTGTGTCTGTGTGTGTGTGTCGCTGGGGAGAGAGTGTAAATGGCAACAGACGCAGTTATAAGCCGGCATGAGCTGCTTCCTATTTTCATGGCATAAGCAAGGCCCGCATTTAATGTGGTGCAGTGCATCAGTCCCCGGCGCTTGATATTGCTGCATTTTATGACTTCTAAGTAAAATGCATGTCCACTAATGAGTGTGTATAGCCATGCAACCGTCAGAGCCACTCAGGCCAGATGGTCTAGCACCAGCTTTCCTATGCTAGACCAAATGTAAACAGAACCAAGAAAAAAACCCAGCACAAATCAATCCGCAAGGAATTTGGCAAGGAATTTAGATATCCCAGTGTGTTCGTCTAACAGATAACTGAAAGTCAGCCTGCTGTGTGAGATCTATTGGATTCGATGCTTGAAAGGGAAGATGAAAAATGCTTTGTCATCACTGCAGCAGTAACATTAAATTCAGTGACAGGACAAAGCACATGCTCAGCAAAAATCTGCCAATGGAAGTAACAGCGAATACAAAGAGAGTCAAGAATTAGAAGTGTTTGTATAAAGATTTATCATATGTTGTTTGTAAATAACATCAAAAAAATGTGTAAAATAGGTCAACAAATGTGAATCAGCCAGAAGTGCAGTGATCTTAAAAAACAAGGTCACTGAGGGAACATTGAGAAGAGGCAACAGGTCACAAATAAAGCCATGAAAACAGGGAGGAAAAAGAAGAAACCCTATGTGTAGGGTTGGGCAGTATAATAATATTTTATTTTTGTTACCTTAATACACAATATGCAGTTCTGAGCATATTGTGGATATTGTCAGTACTTAAAGAACTGACCAACTGCATGTTGCATTAAAAAGAGAACATGCCATGTTTAATTGTATTTACTTTAGCACAGTATGTGAAATGTTGAGTAATAATCATTCTATTCATAGTTTTTGATAGCAGCACATTCTGTCTGTGTGTCAAAATATTGTAATGCGTATTGTGTATCATGAAAACCTCTTTAAAGTATCATGATTTACTATTTCTTCCATATCACCCACCCCTGCCTTTGTGTCATCTTGAGCTAAAGCTGACTTTAAAACCACAATAACTGACACGAGAGCAGTCTAATCAAGGGAGTCTGGCTCTGTTTGCAGGGTTTCCACCTATAGCCTGTTGGCTAGCTACTAGACTGAGTTGAAGGATAGAAACCATTCCTCTGCTTCTAAACCTCTGATAGGTGAACGAGGATGAGTGAAACATTAGCTATGGTAAACAGCCTAAAATTATAAACATATTTTATGTGCTGCCTTATTGATGGCTGTTGATACTAAATTGACTGCTGTTACAACATGTGCTGCATTGCTAGGATTTGTTTTTTTAGTGAAAAGTACAGGCATGAGGTGGAAAGAATGATGGAGGATGAAATTAAAGATTTCAAGTTTTGAACAGCTTTTCTCATGTTAAAGGGGAATTCAGTGAAAGAATGGCAATTTGGCTCATGGTGAATAGAAGCTATTGCCATTGGTGATACATATTATCATCATGCTAACTTGAAACCTAAGTTTTTATTATTGTCAGCATTTCAGTGTTCTTCGGTTGAATTATCCTAGTGAAGCAGAAAGCTGAGGTGCTTAATATCTCTTAGATATGATCCTTTCTGAAATATGTTCTTGGACAGCAGCATCACAATAGTTGAGTGTTGCTAAGATTGAGATACTGACTGACAAACTCTGCAGGAAATACAAATATAATTTGGCATAGTTGACCATAAATGAGTACTACAGGACTGGAAAGACTGGAATATGTTTGCCTCACATATTAAAACAAGTACTGAATTATGTTCTGAAGTCTATATGCCTGACATGCCTCAATATATCAAAACCACCTCCAGTTGTGATGATTGCTAACAGCCAGACTATTTGTGTTCAGACTGAATTACTTATTTACTTGTTAACCAGTGCATCTTCATTGACAGATTGATCTTCCAGGCCATACAAGTCAACAAATTAGCCTGTCATGTTATCCATTATCACATTTACCATAGCTGCTCCCCTCTGCATCAGTGTTTAGCTAGCCAAGTGCAGAGTACAAACATTGTAATTTACGTGTCCAAACTACTTCGCTCAAACTTGAGAAAAACAGTATCTGAGAGGGACGTTGATGAAGAAGGCATAGACAGACAACTTACAGAATTAGTTTTTATTCTCCATGGTTAAGAACAAAACTATTTGCCTGATGTGTCAGAGTGCAGCTTTGCCCAAAAGAGATGAAAGCTTTGCTGAAAGCCCCGCAAAAGGGAAATACGGATGCTTTTCATGTTAGCCACCCACTAGCAAAGCTGAAACACTACGGATGGAGAGTTCAAAAGAGGTGATGACCGTCTCTGCCAGCTCCTTATTCAGAGACTTTAAAAACAAAAATGAAATACGAGCAGCAATAAGTAAAATGTGAGTTGGAGCTGCAACTGTAGCAAGAATAGTGGAGTCACTTTACTTGATTATGTCAGTTTCCACTGTTATTCACCAGCAAGCGCTACCCAACAAAGTAGTGGATTTCTCATGTGATAACTGTTGTGGTCAAAATTGTACACAGTTGTAAATCTCTTCAGCATCACTTTTTAAATGAGTCATTACTTGATGATTCTGCATGTCACACTGGTTAAGTCATGGGAAGGTGCTCCACCGTTTCATTGATTTTTTGCCAGACATTACAAGACTTTTGAAGCCAAGGAATGAAGAATACAGGATGAATGATTAAGCATCTGGCAGACCTAACTTCCAAACTAGATGAGCTAAATTGGGAATTACAGGGAATGTCAAGACAGACTTGTCTTGTTGTCTGAACTTTGATGTAGTGTTTCCCAAACTCTCTTGTTTTTTTTAGCAGTATTTTATCTTGCTATGATGACCAGCTACATTGAGGGGGTACTATATCTGCAGTGGAAAACTAAGCAGCTGGTATCAAAGGCGAGTAGAGTCGAGTCGAGTTGAGTGCAACGCAGTGGAAAAGCGGCTATTGCGGACATCCTACTTACAGAATTGGGACAAAATGCCGAATAACATTTGAAACAAGGCTTTTTCCATCCTGAACACTTTTGCATCCACTTAGACAGACTGGCAGAAGAGTTCAGGAGGTAATTTGAGGAGCTAAACAAGAGGACATTGTCACTTTCATTTTAAATCCTTTTCCTGCCACTGAGGATCGGTCAGCAAAATTACTACAGGTCTATCTATTGCCAAGTTGAGCCGCCATGGAAATAACTCACCTGCAAAATGACCTTGAGATAAAAGCCAAGTCAAGAGACAAGGACAGTTAGGGACTTGTAAATAGTGAGAGGTATCTGCTTCTTTCATCATGCGCTCTGAAAGTGAAGGCCTTTATTGGATCAGCGTATCGTTGTGAGAGTATTTTCACAGTTGAAAATTATTAAGCCTGAGTGTCGCACTCACTTAACAGATGCTCATTTGAATGACTGCAAACTATACCCCAAACTTCTCATCATCGTGGTCAGCACTTACACATTAATTATTAATAAACAAACACATTACAGATTAGTGAAGTAAGTGAACAGTTACGTTTTTACGTAATTAGACTATAAGGACATGCATAGGTTTGTTATTTTAAGTAGCATAGTTCTGGTATTCACAATGACACATCTGATTTGTTTAGACATCAAAAGGTGATCTTATTCTCAGAAAGGTTATTGACCACTGTAGTAAACTGACTGGAAAGAGAGAAATCTCTTTGCGTAATACTCACTTGAGCTCTATGTATCAGAATTTTATGCGTTTAACACTAAGAAAATATTGACGCGCTGAAATGTGAGATAAGCAGCCATAATTTTTTTTTACTTAGATTAATGTCTCAGCCCAGATTAAATGGCAGTAAACATTTAGTACATTAGTCTCACTCCAGCTTTTCCTCACATTTTCATTTTGCAGTTCTTTTTTTCTATCCAACTGTGTTTTCTCCCTCTTTGCTACCGTACCTTAATTCATCTCATCCTATATCTCTCTCTACTGCCCCTTCCTTTTCTCCAGCTTTTCTCTCTCTCTGTTTTGCTTTCAGGCAGAGATGAAAAACGATCTCTCATTAACTATTTACTGCAGGGCTTTCCCCTCCCGATGCAGCTCGAGCCTTAAGCTTGTCTGAGGCGTTCGCCCCCACACGTTCAGCCTTGGGTAGCTGCAATTCCACCAAAACGGCCCTTCAGAAGGATTTCAGACTGTTAGACCACCCTCAGCCCTCCTCCTACCAATCAGATCCATTCCTGTGGGTCATCAGTATGACATCATTACTGTTGTCATGGTTATTTGGATGGAACAGGGATGCGTCATCTGTTGCATCTTGTTTTTCGTAATAGCATCTCGAATGAATTCAACAGGAAACAAACTAAAACAGTTCATGTCAGAGACTGCTTGCTGTGTCTTTGGAAAATGCAAAATAATCTAAAGTCAGGCTCTGAGACATTCTGTTGACTCCATCAGTTAACAGGGTGTTGATTCTATTGACACTGTTTGTTAAGCAAGAATGTCTATTAGTGAAAGCAGAAGATATTGTGTAGGCTTAGAATGAATTCTTGGTTTAGTTCTCGCTGTGTACCTGGTACACATAATGCTAGTGATATGCTGTAACTCTCATTATGTTATGTAGTGACCTATATAGTGACCAAAATTTTGTATTTTTATGTCATCTCAAGTACACACACACATGTGCATTGGAGTAAGTGTGTAAGCATCTCATGAGATGCATGAGGCAGAAAAAAAAATATATATAAAGTGATACGGGGAGGATTATTCTGTTTTCATACATGAATTCAGCTGCACTGAATATTTACATTGTACAGGTAGATGTTTTTTGCATATTTATCAGCCAAGACAAATATTTATTGGCATTGGCTGGTAAATTTTAAGCAACTCCTAAGTTTTTTTAAATTTAAAAATTTTGATAATTGATTGACTGTTCTCAATTGTCACTTCTTAAACCCAAAGAAACAGCAGAAAGTCACAGGATTCAATTATGTTAATGGTGTAGAATTGGGGCGGAGCTACCCAGATTCCTTGTGGTTTTGGCTAATGTTAATGTACTTTTATTTTTCATTAGTTTTTCTTTGTCATATTATTATTTTTTTTATAAGTGTTTTATAGCCTGCTGTTAAAAGATAGATGTAGATACTTTTGGATGCATTTTTTTTCACCATTATGATGGTGTTTTGTGCTCAGATTCACCAATTTAGCCTGTGTTGCTGTGATCCTATTAAACACAGAGTGGCTCTTACTGAGTTCCCAGTTCCTCAGTAGCAGAACCATCTAAGATTTCATCTTATTGTCGGAAATCCTGGTGATGCCACAATTGTTGGTGATGTTTTCCTGAGAGAAAGTCAGTGGGTCTTAAATATTTGCTGATATATCGTCTGGGCTAAGTTCTAGTTTTGTGATTGTCATTCAGTTACAGGCATAGTCTGATTTTTGTATATTTTGTCCATTAAATATCATGTTGCTTTGGTTCAGTCCTCTTCATATAGATATTTCATTATATATATATATAACATATATAACACACACACACACATATATATATACATATATATATATATATATATATATATATATATATATATATATATATATATATATATATATATATATAACATATATAACACACACACACACACACACACACACACACACACATATATATATATATATATATATATATATATACACACACACATATATATACACACACATATATATATATATATATATATATATATATATATATATATATATATATATGTGTTGTTAAGCATTAATTCTTCCAAAAAAAAAAAAAAATGCTGCATTTATGCCATACATATGAGATACATATGAGGCCGATGAGGGATTTGGGTGCATCATAATGCAACTGTCTACTTGATCCTATGGAGGTATCACTGAATATGTTTTCTCACTGCCTTTATTATTATTCAGTATATTCAGAAATGAAAGATCTCAGTATTCTAATGTTCTGTGGAAACCCCACACACATATGCTAAGCAGAGGCAGAGTTGGCAGCGGGTCCATTCTGGTATAAAAATAACCAATTTGGCAAGACGCATTCCATTATATCATGCCATGCCTCTGGCATGACTCAAGCATATTAGGGCCAATAACGTGGGTGTGCCTTTTTTTTCTTAACACTCTAACCCAGTATACAGTATGTTGGGACACAAGATGGGATGGTGTAGTGGGTGGGCTGTAAACTTTCTTATATCTTTCTTACTCTGGTTTAACCTAGTCTTACACTAAATTAAACGGTTGATGATAATTTTTATTAAAGCTTTTGTGTTAATTAAACATTGTACCTTCTAAAGTGTTAGTTATGTTTTCAATCTCTATTATACTGGCTTTCATCTTACAATTCACATGTCAGGCTTTCACATGACTCTGTAGTGGTTTGGGTTCAACAGCATTTTCAACAAGGTGCATGATCAGGCAGCTTAGTGCAGCGTACTAACCATTTTGATCTGTTTATATGACTTAGCTATTTGTCTGTAGTGAGAGAGATGGAAGAGAAACAGAAATGTAAATTAAATGTTTATTAAATGTTTATTAAATGTTAATTTGAGGCAGATGAAGACAGGTACTCATCCATCACTCCTGACAAAAAGGGGGATTGTTGCTATTTTCTAACAGGCTAATCCAAACCGATGGCTTCCACTGTCAATTGCCAAGTAGTTAAAGTTGCATTGAGCAAAGATGAAAATGTTAAGATAGAGCCATTATGATGATGGGATTAAACTTTAGTATTGCATTAAAAATTTACCTTCTTGGTCAATCAGCACTTAATTGGATTTCTTTTTTTTGCACATTGCAAATTCTCCCACTGGTCACCATTACTACTCAGTTAATGCATTTCCTAATTTTCGTCCTGTTCTTCCAGCATTCTCAGTGTTAAAAAACAAAACAAAAGATTTGATAGATTTCAGTGCGTTTAATCTGTAAAAATCGATTTAATGTGAAAAGACCTCACAACAACTGCAATTGGCAGTACACTTTAAACAGAAAAATTTCATAGCATAATGTCTTTTTGGCCAAAATGGTGTTTTGAGTTTGCTCAGTACGCTGGGCACTGCTTTTTAAACATAACTTGGAAAGCAAAAATAATGAACAGTAATAACAATTCTCAACCATTATCAGCATTTGTCAATAAATGTTCCCAGCTCTGTATTTTACAAAAATAAGGTGCAGTATTTCTGTGCATATGAACAGATAGAGAACCCCAGTTGTTGTGTTTAGTATATGTGGTGGACGCACGCATTCTAGAATCAAATCAAAGCCATTGGGCAACGCAAGGTACATCTGTGTATGTAGGACTATTTGTCCTAGTAAACAAGGTTACACTAAAAGATACCCGTCTCTCACTCCTGTATGCTGTGCTCTCAGTCTGTCTGTAGGTAAATGTTATTGATTTTGCCATAATGTGTCCTGGACATATCTGTGTGTGTATGAGAGAAATTGAGGGAGGGACATGAAGCAATGGAGAGTGAAAGAGACGGAACCTCTCTCATTTGATAATGACACAAAGAAAAGATCATATGTCTAGTCTCAGCTTATAACCTCTACCCTTTTGACCTGTTATACAATGCTACGCTACTCAGAAAAGGGCATTTAATGCGTCCCTTTGATATTTATCAATGCTATGTGTGTGTAAGGAATGTGCATAGCCTTATTGTTGCAGTGGCTGGTTAGTGCACCAGTTGTACCCTTTATATACAGCGTTCACTCACATGTTTGCAAATTGTAAATGGTGCTGCAGCAAGTAGAATTTTCAATTAACGTACATACATTTTTGAGTATTTAAAAAATAGATGCATCTGATATATCAGCTGATATTCTTTTTTTCTTCTTTAGAAATACATCAAAACGATTTTCCCTAGCATTTGTTATATGTAGCTATTTATATTATATCCTCACCAAGATTATGACATAATGCAGTTTAAAAATAAACTTGCAAATTTGGGATTTCACGCTGTAGTATTACGAATACAAGTAAACATCTGTCATATTAATGATTCACTGGATAACATGTGGGAGCATCTGAACATGGCGTGTTACTCATAATTATACTGCAAATCTTTTTTGAGATGTGAACAACAAAACGAAACAAAATGGTGCCATTACAACACACACCGTACATGTTTGAAAGAGAAGCTAGATAACTTTGTTTGGCTGTGAAGCCAGTAAGATACTTGTTCAGCTCACATTTATTTATGTGTCCCCTCTGGTTTAATAAATTGCACGGACTGTAACTTCAGACATGCAAGTCGCAGTGTTTACCATTGCTTCATTTAGGCACGAGGCTGAAGTTGGCTTCCCACTCACCAGCTTCTTTCAAATTTTTCCATTCCACCTTAAATGGTGCAGCAGTTACATTCTGGCACCTGAGGCTGCTGCTGTAACTGCTGAACCATTTAAGATGGAATCGGAAAATTCAAACAAGAAGCTGGCAAATAGAAGGTGGATTTCAGCGTTGTCATTTAGGCAGAATAAGTTAAATGCTATAGTCTAACTGCTCATTAATATTAGTTGTTTTCCAAAACCAGTAGTCAGCAATGTAACCAGAGAATTCTTAGAAGTGACGAGCTAGGGAGAAATGATATGACCGTTGTTTGTTCACCCACTAGAACTGGCACACTGTTTCATAAATAAATCAACAATCAAGTTTGTCAGCACCTAAGTCTACACCACTCAACTGCTGTGACATTAAACATAGGATGGTTATGATTTTTGCCTGACGGTAACTGATGCAACTAGCTCATATCAGCTGATAACATCAGCACGCCGATTTATCTTTTGTGCTCTGTGATGTAGTATAAATCATATATAAACTCCTCAAGAACTTTATTAGGAACATTATACTAAGAATGAGGCTTTCAAAACAGCCTCGATTCTTTGCAGCATGGATTCCACAAGATGTTGGAAACATTCTTTTAACATTGTTTTCCATGTTGATGTGTTGACATTTGGGTCCAAAGTGTGCCAATAAAACATTCTCCACGCTATAACACCACCTCCACCAGCCTGGACTGTTGACACAAGGCAGGTTCAGACAATTCATGCTGTTAGCACCAAATTCTGACTTTAACGTTGGTGTGTCTCAGCAGAAATCGAGATTCATCAGACTAGGTTATGTTTTTCCAGTCTTCAACTCTCCAGTTTTGGTGAACCTGTGTCCATTGCAGCCTCACCTTTCTCTTCTTGGCTGACAGAAGTGGAACCCGAATTGTTTTCTGCTATTGTAGCCCATGTGCCTCAAGGTTCGACATGTTATGCATTCTGAGATGCTTTTCTGCTCACCACAATTGTACAGAGTGTGTATCTGACTTATCCTAGCCTTTCTATCAGCCTGAACCAGTCTGGCCATTCTCTGTTGACCTCTCTCATCAACAAGGCATTTCCATCCGCAGAACTGCCGTTCACTTAATGTTTTTTCTTTATAGCACCATTCTGTGTAAACTGTTTTGCATGAAAATCCCAGATGATCATCAGTAAAAATAGGTTTCCTACTGCAGCTGTTACCATGCTAGTAAGCATGCACTCACCTGCATTTATTTCTAAGAAGTAAAGGAAGCTTGAAAACTAACGAGCTGTTCTGCGCTATAGTAAATGTATTTAGGCTGCACCCGGCATAAAGTCCAACATAGAGTTTAGCGTCTTTTTTGGTTAAAAGCTTAAAAACCTTCATTACATAGAAATACAGTCACATCTGCTCACTAACAAGTGTTAACAAAAGAATGTTGCTTTAGTTTAAAAAGATTCTGTTTACTCTGTTTTCCTGCACTGCTCGTCGTGTCTGATGGCCACAATCCCTCGGAATAGCATTTCATGCTTCTGTTAAAATAACAATTTATCAGGTATGGTTTTTCAGTACTTACTACCTAACTGTGACTCAAGAATCAAAAAAACTATCAAAGCAGAATATCTTCTGGGATGTCCATGTGGATTTAGTGTATGGAACTGATGTTGAAATCCGGCTGGATTTGCAAAATGTCCGCAGCGTACTTCATTTATCAGAGTGCAGCAGACACCAATTCAAACTATGTAAATGTTTCCTTTTGTCTTTCGTTGGGACTCGTTGTAAGATGCTTTTTATTCTCCATCTGTCTCCTTCTGCATCCTTTCACTGATCTGCTGCCCCCCCCCAACTCTCGCCTCTTTCTCCTCCGTCTCTCCCTCTCTCCAATGTGTGTGAGGCGTGATAATGCATTCGGAAGCGCTCTGATGAGATCAATTATATATCCGCTGCTGCAATAGCATTGATTTATCCTCTCCTTCTATCTTTCTTTTTCTGTTCTCTCTTTTGTGTTTTCTGAGTGTACTTTGAAAGTGAATGTAAATGTGGTAATTTTCTTTGCCTTTTAGAAACACTTAAAAAAACAGAACTAATTTTTTTTTGTTGGCCTCATAGCAAATGACTTCTTTATTAAAAGCCCTCTCTATTACCCACTTTAGTTAACTCACCCTTCCTTTGAAAGTTAGGACACTTACAAGGTAAGACTGTCAAGATTATTAAATTGAAAAAATCTATCACAATTTAGCATCTCAATGAATCTGCAGCAATTATACACAAGATTATTATGCATATTTTAAATTCTCCTAATGGTCTCTCTCACAATAATGGCTGTGCGCAGTACGGTATGGTTACAAATCCTTGATCAAGTATTTTGTCATTATTTCCACTGGCGAATAAACCGTGTCGTGCTGCACTACCCATGCTGAGTTTGGTTACCCTTTTCTCTGGGGTACCAAATGTGCCAAGCTGTAATGTGTGGGTGGAGCTAGTAAGGAGTCTTCATAGGAATCACAATAGAACTGCAGTCATCAAAGCATCATAGAATCATAGTAGAATCGCCTCGCGGTGTCAATGGCGTCAGATGACCACCATTCAAAAAAAATGCTGTTTGTACTTGCTGTTAATGCTAGATTTGCATAAGAAGTCATGTGACCCTAAATGTGAGCTAAAGCAATCTCCTCCTACTTTCACGGTTCTGTTATGTGATGGGAAATGGCAGAAGAGTACTGTGGCAGGTATTGAGCAGGGTATTGATAGTTCTGGGCTGTTTTTTGTGCCATACTGCCTGTTGAAAAAACGTCCCAAGAAACAGCCTCATCAACACCTCAGACCTGTTTGTGGACATGGATAAAGCCTGGTTTGTAATGCCAATGGTGTTTCACCATTAAAAATAGGGATGCATCAATACCATTTTTTTTTTTTTTCAGACCAAGTATGATTACATATTTTTTCGTACTCACTGATACTGAGTCTTTTTTTGAGATTACCCACTTAGAATTAAGTAATTGTTAGTATAAATGAGTGCAGTGTATCTTAACAGTTAAATGATTAAAATCTAAATGATGTGCATTAGCTAGCTTTATACAACAGTTAGTTCCGGCCACGCAAGCTGATTGGTTGAGAAGCGTTCTAACCGTGCTGTTATTTCGCCATAACAGCACATTTCTTCACGAACGCTATCACTCCGCTGAGACGCTTTTGCTAAGCAACGAGTTTGACAGCTGTAGGAGACGCTCAAGCCATTTGAACGTTTTTACTTCTTACTTTGCGCACAAACAGAAAATGGATACTTTTTAAGATCACATTTGACTGACAGCCGATTTAGTCAAAAGATGAGACTACACTAAAGTCCCAAACTGTCATTACTACTATGCAAGCTTTTCAGTCAGCAGCTGTGACAGAAGAACACTTAAACAACCTGGAATAAGCCAGAAATGAACCAAATACCATTCGCCAAACAAAATGGGCTGTAAAATGCTTTACAGACTGTCTGGAACAAAACAAGGACCTGGAGAACGAACTGCCGGCTGTGCAGCAAGTGAGCGGAGTTTGTTACTCTGACGTAGCAACAAGCTGCTTGTTAAGGAACTATATTTTGGCAGAAGGAATTGCTAACATTAAAACATATTAAATGCCACATTCACGGCCCAGTTTATTTATTTCTTACTTTATTTAATTAACTGATGTATAAAAGCAATAGAACACTCGAGGTTGTGTGTTATCGTGATAAAATTTTGTTCCACATCAGAAAAGAGCTTCTGTATACCTATATGAAAAGTACCTTTCATAGTTTTGTTCTCATGCTCCTGTCTCTTTCAGTAACAGTCTCTGTTGCACAGCAACAGCAGGAATCACATTCAGAGCTAATGTAATCGAGGAGTTCACTTATGGAGTTTTATTGAAGTGTTTAGATTGACTGATTGAGCTGTAGTTGAATGTTTTCTAAAGACATACACTAGACGATTTTCGAAATCTTGTTCTTTGGTGACCCACACTATGTTTGAATAGGCTGACAAGCACAGACACAGCCTACGATTTGTATACTCACACTGTACGACAACGCTCAGGCTGACAAACTACGCGAAAGGCATTCCCTGCAGACAGCTCTGTCTATGAACAATTTCAAATAAAGCTGTTTAATAATGACACGCTCATTATTCTATTTGTCTGTTCTTTTTTAAAAACAACTGATTACTTCTTTTTGTTAAGATAATTAATAGAATACTTATGTAATTGATCCAAGTCTAAGTGTGTTTGTTTATGAGAGAGAGAGAAAACGAACAGAAGAATGTGTGCATATTTAGAACTCATTAGTATATTTGCTGTACAGATTGGCTCTTGATCTCCAGTCTCCTGAATTTTTGAGAGAAATAGCCTGTAAGGAGTAGCCCCCTTCCCTCACTCTCACATACACTCATCGTCGTCATCTTTCAAAAGTATCTCTCATCACTTCTTCAGCTTTAACTCTGCACTGACAGCATATATTGCCCTTAACAAAGAGGACCTTGAATTGTCTGTTTGGTTTGACAAACGCCTTCAAACTGCTGTCAAATAAACCAAACCACTAAGATACCGAAACATGACAGCTTGTGCAAGTAATCAACTTAAAACATCAAAAATACATGACAGACACACGTTGGCTGCAAACTCACTCGCCACAGCAGCGCTGATGCTAACTTCAGGGGCAGCAACATGTTTTGTTTAACAGTTCTTCTTTTGGAAATGACCTTTAGTTTGATAATGTGGTCTTCCACACACTGAGATCTTACAGATATTTTTCTCTTTGGTTTGGGGAATTCATTGTTTCCACCAAACTCTAAGTAAATTGGGCAAGTTTTCAGATTTAAAAATATGCTGCAACATATTGTAACATTTTTCAGACGTGTCCTGGGCATATTTACAGTTGCTAGGCTGTGAAGGACCTACTATGTGAATACATTTACTCCTGCGTCATGCTGAGGCAGACCAGGGCGGCATCTACTTAGTTGAGAATATCAAAGTCAGAAGCTTGCCATTTTGTGGGTGAAGAAGGCTAAACAATGACCTCTCTGTGACTTTGTATTTGTCTTTTTTACCATTATGAACAGCATAAGGTTATAAGTTCATTTTCACAGACCCTCCCCCCACCCCGGAATTTCGATTTAGAGACATTTAGGGGGTCCAAAAGGTTATTTCGAGACTCCCAGACCCCCCAGGACCCCTTGTATTTTGCTCCTTGGATGCCAGTATTTTTAAAAAATGATGGCGGTATTTTTAAAATTATCACGTCAAATTTGTATTCCATGTCCAAAAGCCCAAATAAACACATTCCAACCAATTAAAATTTAAGAGGAGTTCACTGCTTGGTGCTGTGTGAGCTCTATAATAGATGGCGCTGATGGAAAGAAGTGGAAAAATCAGAGCCAGGAAAAACCTCTAAGCGTGACAGTTGTTTAGTGACAGCCAGAGGTGTATTAAAGTGATTTTTTTTAGATATCTGTACTTTACTGTTTGTCACTCACTACGTTTCAAAAGAAAAATCTGTACTTTTTACTCACTACATTTTTTTTACTACCCCCTCAAATAACTCTCATCTGACTAGATGTGCTACAAAACAGTCCGTTTTTTTCTGTGTAAAACAAATTCCAACTAACATCTTTTTTAAACAAAATGTACAAAATTGCAAAATTTTGAAAAAGTTTGAAGTATTTTAGTTGTCTAATAGTTCACGAGAGAGTAGCTTTTGAGTTGTGCATGTGTTTTTCGTTTTGTGATTGTTTAGCTAAACATTACGGGCATGAGTAAGCATGGTTCAAATGCAGTTCTAATGCAGTCTTTCTACTAATCTAATTTCATAACTCTAAGGATAGAAATATGATTTCTCGTGCAGCCCTAATACACACTATTCATCAGCCCAGTTCCCTCATTATTTAACATGTAAAATTGTGTACACTGGAGTGTGTGTATGTGTTTGCATGTAGACCTGTCAGGATAATTACATAATCACCTGATCATTATTATTTGAGCAGACTGCTATTATTTGAGCTGATGACAGTTATTTTCCACAGTTGTTAGCTTTTACACATGCAAATAAAAAAAAACAAAACACATTTACTGAATGTTGTGAGTCTTACGAAAACAACAAAAGTTCCTAACTTCCGATTTGGTGCTATTATTCCTTTAGAGGGCATCTGCAGTCATTGGTTTGTTTAAGGTTTTTAACACCATTAGAGAACAGTGGTGAGTAATGTTTGAGGTTGTGCTTTGTCTTCATTTCAGAGCTATGAAGTAGCTAGGATGCAAAATATCAGTCAGTTTGGCCACTGGCTTATACTTTGTCTCTTTTTGTTCAATGATTTAATTAAATTGTTAATTGCAGTTATTTATATGACAATTAATCGTTTGCTATGATTACAACAGGCTTATATACATGTCTGTGTGATTTCACAGCCCCCCAGGGTCTTCCTGCTTGCCCTTTTGGGTTTTCCAGAACAAGGCAGACCATCTGCCCCATACACACACACACACACACACACACACACACACACACACACACAGAGAGAGAGAGAGAGAGAGAGAGAGAGAGAGAGAGAGAGAGAGACCAACAGGTGGAATGTAAGGAAGAATGGGGGAAAGACAGAGAGAGGGAGCAAAAGGAGAGGGGAAGGGTGAGGTTCTGTGATCTGTTGCTTAGCAACCAACATTGTTCCGTCTGGGGGATGTCACAATTTTCCAGCAAAAAGAGATTACACTGTGTCAGAGGTACAGGTGACTGAACCATACACATACACACACACACACACACACACACACACACACACACACACACACACACACACAGTCAAATTTAGACTTTGCTACCTAATGTCTTAAGGTTAACAGAGTGGCTGCTGAAATATATCCCTCTTTTGCTTCACCCATAGAGACACACACACAGCTCTGTAATTAGTCTCAGATTGTGTGTGCAGCTGGTTCTCCATTGTCGCTGAAGGGCTTTCATGTAAACAGAACGTGTGCACGCGTGCTTATGTCTGTTACTTAGTGCTGACAGCTGATTGTGCCAGAATGGCCTTTGCTGTCTATCTTTCTCACTCACAGTTTCTCACTTATTCTCTTTCATAATCATGTCTTATTTCTCACCTTCAACACAAACCCATCCAGCTCCAGCTGAGTCACTTTTGGAGGGAAAAAAACGATGCAGAAATAGAATGGAGAGACTCAAAGGAGGAGAGAAAAAAGAAGGGAGAGGGGGAGGGAGTGCAAGAAAGATGGGTGGGAGGAGAGAAATTCTCCTTCAGAGTCTATCACTGTTCAACTTTGACTCCAGGATGAGGCGCATTCAGTGCAGACAACTGTGTATACAGTCTAATATTCTGCTAAAACAAGTTTAGGTTAATGACATGTAATGGTAGCATTATATTGAGCAAAAAGGAGGCAAGACCAAAAAGGTCTACATGCTTTTGTGCCAGTCTCACACCGTCCTTTCACTCACACGTTTTTTGTTATTTAATATTCCTTCCAGTGCTTCTGTCACTTCAGATTTGCACTTGTAATATCTTTTGGCTTTGTACTTTTGGCTGTATGTTTGGAGGTGTTTTCTTGTTAAACAGTAAATACACCCCACTATTTTCAGCTGACTCCATGTTAGGAGGGGCACTGCAGTGATTGGGTTTGGAGGTAGGGCTGCGAGGGAAACCGGGCGGGCTAGGCTGCTGGGTTTTTATAGCTAACGTCAGCTACCAGAAAATATGGAGAGTGACCGAATCAAACAGCACTTTTGCAACTTCGAGGTCTTACGAGGCTGACGATTTTTCTTCACTACCATCCCCATCATTGATGTGGGAAAATATTTCTGATCAGGCAGTGCGTCTTCAGCCTTACCAGTATGAACCACTGACTCAAGCCGCCGAAGAGTTAACATTGTGCTGGAAAATGATTAAGAGCGAGCAGGAGAGGTATCCGAATGGAAGAACATTCCCTAAAACAGTGATAGCTAGCTTCTAATTATCTGTTCCGCAAGATCCATATCCCATAAAACCTGCATCTAAGAAATCAGGATGCACTGAATTCCAAATAAAGTAGATTTCTTTAAATATTGTCTAAGATTAATTCATTTTGACACGAAGCTATGAAAAACATACTTCTATTAGCCATTATTATGCCATTTTCTTCTGTACAGGTGCACTTATGGGCACTGTACAAATCTCTCACTTATTGAGAACACTCAAGTAGCGTGGTGGTCAAGGTATGTTAAAAATTAATGCAGAAAAAAAGCTAAACCAACCTTTGTAGCCTAAGCTTGTTAGCTTACGCTAGCCGTTCTCAGCATCACAACCTATCTTTTAGCATGCTGCCTGTTTGATTCCAAGCACAGAAGTATAACAGTGAGACTGAATCATACCAAACAGGTTGTTCACAGATGTGACCAGGTTGGGGTCGCAGACTGAATCACCTGTCACCCATGGTTTGCTGCAGTGGCCCTAAATCCTTAGGTTTGCAAGCTGTTCTTGGCGCTTAGCTATGTTGCATTACATTAAGTTCCCCCTCAAATTCATGTTACCTTTCATAAATCAAACCCTCGGGCATGCGCACTCACTGAACGCCAAGCAACACAGGAAAGTGACAAAAATTCAAGAAAGGCTGTACGGATGCAAGTTTGGGGCAGTCAGTAACAATGGCCCTTTAACGTTAACCTTTCTTGAACCTTTTCGGTTTCCGTATTTCCAGTGTTGCTTGCCCTTGATGTCTGTTCAGTGAGTCGCGCGCCGGAGGGTTTGATTTGTGAAGGGAATCGTGAATCAGATGTAACACCGGCAGCTTTATGGAGACTTGAAAGAATCCTCACTTAATCAGTCCTTCCGGTTACCTACTCATAAGTTGAACATTAGCAATAAATGTGCTAATCATAACATCATTACAAACTAAGCTCAGATTAATTGGGTTATTTACTGTTGTTACAGACATCTGGCATATTGCAACTTTGTTAGGTGGTGCTGGGGGTTTTTAGCTCAGTGTGTGAGTGTGGTTACCTCCTCGCTCAAGGCTCCTAGGCTTTCATGTTTATGAGTGCGGCACGAGTAGGGTGTCATCAGGGCGCAGTAACATTGGTTGATTGATTTGCATACTGTGTCATCACACTTTGGTACAAAGACACGTCATTCGCGCCTATAGCAGAGTTTAACCAGGGGGGGCGCAGCAGAGGCGGAACTGACCACAATAAAAATGATATTTTTTTACAGTTTGGAAAGATTTCAAGCAAGGCTGGTATATTTTATTATTACAGAGCAGTGCATTTCAGTTGTTAATGAAAAAAAAAGTCTTAGGGTGTAGTTACTCTTTAAAGCATCTGTCTTCTCCCCAGATTCAATTTCTTTGCCTACGAGATTACATTCTCCTCTGGTATCTCCCAGGACATCACTCCATTCATATTTCTTTTGGTGTGTATTACCCCAGTGCCATTTGCAGAGAAGCATCCTTATATAATGGTGCTCCCACCTTCATACTTCACTGGGGGTATAGTATTTCTTGAGATAATATGCACAACCCTTCTTTGTCCAAACATGAGAAGCAGAATTATTGCCAGAGTTTTACGTTTGTTTA
This sequence comes from Colossoma macropomum, assembly GCF_904425465.1. Classification (NCBI taxonomy): domain Eukaryota; kingdom Metazoa; phylum Chordata; class Actinopteri; order Characiformes; family Serrasalmidae; genus Colossoma; species Colossoma macropomum. The sequence continues at coordinate 3,985,164 of NW_023494794.1, forward strand.
GTCTGACCACAGTACATCGTTCCAAAAGAGTTCTGATTTGTCTGAATTTTTGTGTGCAAATTTTAGATGCACACTTGTCAAGTCAAGGGCGTTGTGAAATCTTGTGTGTCGCACTTGTCTGGGGATGATTAGTTGTGGTTCTGTTAACTGTTCACATACATATTATTGAACCAGATGTACTGAGAGGGATGTTTAAGGTCTTTCCTATAGCCCTGGAGCATTTACCAGTTTAGTGTTGTTTGGTAGTTTTGTGTCTGAGCCCCTTAACTATGATTGCTAATGTTAGTGGTTTTATGTTAGTAAGTTTGCAACAGTACAGTGGGCCCACGGTTCTGTATCACGGTTTTTGGGCCACGGTAATCGTACGATTTTGTTATCTTTAAGGAAAAAAATAAAAACATCCCCCTTTAAACAATGAACTCCTTTTTTTGCCTATAGACAAGAACTTTCTATTCAGAAAAATGCAGCATGACTCTACTGTATGAAATCAAGGGAAAAAACAAAAGTAAAAGTGGTTATTAGCTTTGAAAACCTGTGCTTTACCTTCTCAATTTTAAATAATTAAAGAGAGCTGTGTCAGTTAGTTTTCACTTTTTCTCTGTGATGTTTCTTAGAGTTTGGGAATGACTTTGCATGACTTTGAAATGTGTGTGGGAGGGGACGTTGTGAAGACCACCGCACACCTGATGCGCCATGTTGTGTAGTGCAGTATCACGTAGCAGAGAGCTGTTATAGAATGCCCGGAAGGAGAGCTGATAATAGCTAGGTTCAAGCTCATGTATACTCTCTACTCATAAATTAAATGAAATGAAGCTTTCAGGCATCACATATCATGCTTGGCATCCGTTTAACACCTTTTCACAAACTCACTGTTTTCAAGCTGAAAAAGGCTAGGATAATAATGTTAGCCAAGTTAACTTAGCATTAGCTGTTTACCTAAAAGACTGGCTGCTGGAGTCACAAGCACCGTTGCCTTGGAGGGCTGGTGCTAGTGTGCAGAACTTCATTGAAAAAATGTTTCGAATTTTTTAATGCTGCACGACACATTGTGGTGCATCTGGTGTGCAGTGGCCTTAAATTCTCCCTGTCTTGCTAGCACCCGCCATTGTCACATTGGAGCCGAGGGATTATTTGTTTTTGGTTCCCTCCTCTCTTCTCCTGCTCGTATTTGCATACAGAGCTCTGATAGGCTCCAGAGATGTTCTGTGGATCTGAATGTACAATGAGCATGTAGTCTGCAACAGAAAAAGCACGTTTTTATAGGAAAATGTAGGGCATATTGTAATATCGCGATTCATGCGTGCAAATTGCACCACAGGGGACGTACCGATCAGTTCAATAACATACTTTGTATCATTGCATCCCTAATGTACAGTGTGGCTTTCAGGGAGGGGCTTTTGCTAGAACAGCAAATGACTTCACAAGGAGTCAGCTCTAATAAAGCAGTAGATAGAAGAGGATTTTTAAAGGCATTGGAATGTGACAAGTCTTATTACACCAATGTTGAGTATTAGACAGTAGTCAGTGGGGAATATATAGATGTCAGAAAACCTTTCTATGAAGAGAACACGATGAATATGAAAAATAAGAGCTTGTTAGCAGAAACGCACCACACCGCTAAGTTCTGACCCCAAGTGCTGCAATATTTATATATGACAATTCACAGTCGGGGGAAAAAAGTCATAGCAGTCAGTAACTCACTGTTTAACATTTTAGCAATTTTTTTTAAACACATCTGATTTTTTAGCACCTTAAAGTCAGTATCTATATCGGTCACAAAAAGTTCATATCTGTCAGGCCCTGACTACCAGACTGTGTGATTTCTCTTGGACAGCTTGATCTTCATGTGGTTGATTTAACCATGCAATGATGTATTTGCTCCCTCCTTGCAGCTGATCTCCAGTGATGCAGATGGAGCCATACAGAGAGCCGGGAGGTTCAGGGTGGAGAATGGCTCATTAGATGAGGTGAGTGCGCGCACACGCACACACACACACGCGCGCACACACACACACACATACACACACACAAAATCAGTTTTTTTTTTTTCACCCTGTACAACAAGAGGAAAAAATGCAAAAGAACAGGAAATTCCCACTCAGTAAATAAATCACGGACAGAGAAATGCAAAGAAGGTGAAGACCAAAAGTCTGATACTCTTCTTGTTCAATTATTATACCAAAGTCAGTCAGGCTCGGTGTGTACCAGTGCATTTGTGGGCATAGATGACATGCACATGGATGAGCACAAGCAACAATCAAAGCCAAGTGACTCAATGTTATTCAATCAGTGGAGTGTTTAGCTGCAAATGCAACACCCCTTTTTTCTCTCCCCTCTTTCTCCTTTTTCATCTCAAGCACCTGACTGTAGCTATGACAACCCAGGCTGTTTTGTCCTCTCAAAAGGAGCAAGGGTGGACCTGGGTGTAAATGGTTGAGAGAGAGTTTTCGGCTCAGCGATTGGTGACCCTGGCTTGGTGTGCACTGCGCTTTGTGGCTTAATAGCACTTTAACAGCTATTGGCATTCATAGAAGAACTCGTTGAAAGTGATTATAGGGTGAATGACAATGACAGACCTGTGATCAGGTGGCAAGATTTGCATGTGTTCAGGTATGTTTGTGTGGGATAGGCGATATGATGACATTTATCCTTATCGCAATAAATTGTCACAATATGCCTTTCTGAGTGTATCGTGGATGTCAATTAATACTTGAATACTGACCAGCTGCATTTTCAGTACAAAGAGAGAATGATGGGGCCTGTTGAACTGTGTTTTGTTCAGCATAGTATGTGAAACTACTTTAATTAAGAAGTGCCTTTAAAAATATATTGACACAAATATTTTTTTTATTTATTTTTTTTTAAACTGACAATCTCTTGAAAGTGTTTGGTTGGTCTTCCAGATTTATCCTCAGGCAGCGTGTGCTTTTTACTTGAGGCAGTTTTTCTCAGCATTTGCTAGTCCCTTCATTAATTAGTCACTGCACTCCATTCCAAAACTGACCTGTAAGAGCGACACTGCCTTTGCTGTAGGCACACTCAGCTGGGATTTTTCTGGGGACTTTATTATTTGTCTCAGAAAACACACACTGAACTGGAGCTAATGTTTCTGGAAAAGATGTTTAACGAATTCCTGGAAAACTCCACCTGTCCTTTACCTTATTTCATATTTGTGTTTGTCCATTGCTACTTGAATGGGCTTAAGAACCCCCCATTCTTATTCCATGAGCCAGTGCTCCAAAGCAAGGCCCACATCTTCTCCTTGCCCTGTAATGAACTCCAGTGGTCCCAATAGTCAACGGCAGTTAAATAAAAGTTCTCAACAGTATAGACAACGAAACAAAACACCCACAACTCTAAGCCATTAACATCTATGTAGTTGTGCCTTTACATCTATGGCCAGAAATAATGTACTGCTTTGGGTCTTTAAAAACTTTTAAGGCTACTGGTGCATTGTTAAAGCTCAGCTTGAAAAGCTTTAAGGCTTGTATTACATTACTACTTATAATAAATGATAATTGTTCACCATTTTTGTCTTCAAAGAGGAAAAAGAAATCTTGTTTGAGAATAAACTAGGACACCCAAAATGAGACTGAAAAAAGCAGACATCTGGCCATTGTACTGAATACCTATAAGCACATACACCGTAAGCACCATATGCTGGTGGGGAAGATCTTTAAGTTAGGCATACAAACTGAAGTGCTGGCATCTGATTCCATCATCATGGGTGTTGTTCACTATTGCTAACCTTTTGGTATTGAAACTAAAGGCTCAGGTGTTCCACAGAACAGTACAAGGACGATATAAAATAGGGGCATTTTCTGTAGTTTACCATAACTGAGTTCTACTTACAAATTATTATTAAGTTTTTAACATGGATTGTGAAGTTATACATAGTACTTATTAAAACAATACATGACTTTTAATGTTAAAATGTATCAGTTGTAACGAAACGCAGTCTTAATAGAGTAACGCAATACATGAAAGAGTTTTTGGTGTCGTAGAGTGATGTGTGTTGCTTCTCTGCGGGACGGTTCTTGTAGACTACTGACTACACCCCAGGAACCTGGAGGAGAACAGATGTCCATCTGGAGAACCCAGAGTACCACACCAGATGGTTCTTCAAGTACTTCCTGGGAAAAGGTGGGATTTTTGCTGCCAACTCTGTACTTGCTCACACATGCTCTCTCTCGCTCTCTCATACACACACACACGTCATATGCTTCAATTCATTTAGCAATATGGCAACATTCCTTTGTCATTTTCTGGTCAGTTCCAACATAGCAGCCCATTTAAAGGGGAATTCCACAAATCGTTCAGCGTTTCTGCATAATTCAATCATTAAATTATAAACAAAGTCATTTTGATGCAAAATGTTCCATTCTAGTGAAACCTACTGAGTCAGAATTGTTCATTGGTGGTGATACGTACTAGATGTCAGAGGTATTTAATGCCTCTAAATTAGAGTTAGGCAATGTCTACAAAACTGGTATATGATGATGCCTACAGGGAAACACTGCAATCGATGGTGACATCGGGGTGGGGGTGGTGGTAGCGTTAGTCTTACAAAGGTACTGTAAATACTCGACACTCCTTAAAATATTCGTCAGTTGAGATCTCTGGGTAGGTAATAAGTAATAAATGTAGTTTTCCAGTACCAGGCAGAGCATGTGAGCGATGCGGAGTGGGAGTGGAGCGGGGCGAGGAGTGTTTTTTCTGAAAGTTGGAGCATCAGCGCTCTCTCTTGCTCCGAAATCATTCCAGTATCGTGCAATCACATGAGCCAGTTATTCTGTAAAGTTATTCTGTGAAATGGAATACACTGCTTGATTCCTTAGACATTGCTTTATGGTAGTTTTGCTGTAAAATTTGACTAAAATGTATTTTTTTTTAAAAATTCATTCATGCTGGAGATTTACATGCAGGGCAGGGTAAAATAGAACCAAAAGAAACTTACCTCTATCATTACATACCAACATTACGTATAAAGAAAAAAAAAAACACAGCTATTCCACTTCTTTTTTGAACAGTATAAAAACAAAAAGAAAAAAGACAATATTTGAATTCACTGCAAGTCAGTAATTTTCTATTTAATGCATCATTTCACATCCAACCACTCTGAATGACTTTGTTTACCTCTTTACGATTGAATTATGCAGAAATGTTGAAACTTTGAAAAAAAGTTTTAACAAAATGTTCAGTTGTTCAGTTGCTGTTGTTGGAATGAACGCATTTTGTGCAATTTAGTTATCAATCAATTTAATGTTTTGCCTTTTGGTGAAGACAAGCCTTAAGAGCTCTTTTGCTTTTAAAGGCATTTTTGAAGTATCAAAAATGACCCTTATGTTAAAAATCTTAAAATAATAGGACTGTGTGCAAAAATAAATGAACATGCATACGCATACACTCACACAAGAGCAAGGGAGATAATGCAGTTAAAGTCTGTCTGGCTTCTTTTGTAATAACATTGTCAATGCAGTGTGTGAGAACCCTCTGCTGCAGCACTATCATTCATATGCTCTCTCTCTCTCACAGCTCTGCAAAGCACACACTCGTTGCCACTGCATGCTCAGGAAGCAGATGCCTGCATTATGTCGTCTTAATTGATTTAAATCAGTACAAATACCTTTTAGAGACAGAAAGGAGGAGAGAAAGAGAGAGAGAGAGAGAGAGAGAGAGAGAGAGAATATGCAACACAGGGAAGGGTGGGGACAGTGAAACAGAACAGATCCTTGTGCTGTAATTGAGTTTCAGTCTCTATTCATTTATCTTCTGTCTCCTAACCACCTCTCTGGTTTTGTCCAAAATAGCTTTGGCAAACTTTTGTGCTTTCCCCCCACTTACTTCACTGTGCATATTAATATCTATGATTACCCTAAGAGACTGATTAGTTTTTATTTCTGTCGCAAATGTGAATGCATTCTTAGCTAAATATTGCTGCTGTCGCGCAAGAAACATCTCTAAATTTGGAAACACCAGTTGTCCTTTACATCAAATTAAATATATTTAATAAAAAAAAAATAGAAACATCTTGTTATGTTAACTTCCACTACAAGTTAATGTTTTTACATTCTTTTATAACATTACCATTTTGGAGATTTTGGAGGGTTTTTTTTTTCCCCAACAGCGATGATATATACATGTTCAGCTGCAAGTTTGTATCTCTCCATCAGTCTGTCTGCTTGTCTACACAATATATTTCATTTTTGTAACGTTCTAAATTTTGACTCTAGTGCATCAGAACTATGTTGGTGTGGATGCAGAGAAGAACCCGTTTTACCTTTCTGTGGTTCTATCGGACCAGAACAACCAGAGAGTTCCCCAGTACAGAGCCATCCTCTGGCGCAAGACGGTAAGTGTGTCTGTTAAGGTCGGTGACTCATTCTTGCCTGTTTCTGGTCATTCTGTTCAGCCACTATTAGTGCCAGTAGTCTATTTGATTACATCATTAGAGGTTGATGTTTTGTGTTAAAACAAACACCCACCCACCCCACACACACACACACGGGTAATGGTCTAAAGATTCATTTTGTTGATGCATTGTTTAGAATTCCTCATGACGTGACTTGCATCGATCGCAAAGGAAAAAAATTACATTGAATGGTTTGGTTAATTGTAAATGCTACAAATCTGAACTGAACAAAACAAACTTTTTAAAGAAATGTGTGTTATTTAAACAAATGTGATATTTTCATACATATTAAGTGCCATGCAGCTTGTTGAGTTGTGCGTTCACAAGCTAACCATTGACACAGATGATGCAAAAAGATTTATGTAGTACTTCCGAAGCACTGCTAATCCTCAATGTCAATATCCAACAAAGCTATCTATTTTGGTTTTAATTCAAGTTTAGCAGACTTTAACAAGCCAAACGATCTATATGTGGATGCCTTGTGCAGTAGTGAGCTAGTAAAAAGTAGTGAAGTTACCTTAGCTAACTGCTGCTTCTTAAACATGTCAATTTGAGACTGTTTTGCTTTTACTCAGTGTGCTCACACATTAACTCACCCACCAGCCACCCTCTGTTTTTGCTTAAATAGCATGATAAATATTTAATATTTAAGAAGCTAGAATTTTTTAATCAAATCTCTGAATTGAATTGCTGTTTAGTGTTTTAAATCAGATTGAATTGTTCTTAATTTACAAAAATCACTTTAGAATCTAAACGAAAACCAATGAATCAAATCGATTCCCTGAAAGATTCACACCCCTACCAGTAGTTTATCTATTTATATAGCGGAATAGGTGTCATTTATGAAGTACAGCAAATGCTTTACAAGTCTCTCTCCTGCTTCTTCTTCATTGTTGTCATGTATTTCTGTATAACCCGCTGTGCGACTTCAGCCTAATCACTGTGTGACACACATCCCTGTTTGTTGTTTTTTTCTGCAGGGTACTCTTAAGATTAGCCTTCCCTACAGCCCCACAAAAACACTATCGGTCAAATCTATATTAAGGTAAGCAATACACGTCTGTGGATCTATGTCCAGTATGTGGTTTACATAGTCTGCGTGTGAAAACCAGAGAAAAATGCATACCAACATTTCATCTTCACATGAAAACATTTGAAATTTTTAGTCATGATGCAATCTTAATACCTTATTGCACTTATTCTACACACACAGATGTTCTTAACCATTTAGAGCCTGAGCCTAAGCCTAGAAGTGACTGGTTGGACATACATATCTATGCATTTGACTGTAACTTGGTGATATATTACACTGTTATCAAGTAAACTGTATGGTCTAATTCAGTACAAACTTCACTTTTCACAAATATACAGCATTAAAGATGACAAAAGTGTACAAATCAGGGCAAGTAAGTGGAAGTCTTTGTTGCCTGTATGTATGTGTCTGTGACAGTTTTTCCCGAAATCTGTACACTGTGATTTAATGAGTGGGCATTACAGATGACTCTGTGGCTGTAGTGTAGATCAGGGATGGGATTTTTTTGCAGGGTTGTATGACAAACAATGCTGCATTTAGCATGTGAGTAAGCTGAGTGGCTTCAACATGGGATACATTAACTTGGAATTTGATGTTTGTTGATAGAAAACATCATTTATTTATTTAATTGTAGTTTAAACACAAGGTGTTGTAAACATGTCTGAGGTGACATGTTTGGTCTTTAAAGAGTTAACAAGGAATTCATTCAAACTTTGATAACAATTGTTAAGTTCCTCTCTGTCTCATCTGTGTCCTTTTGTATCTTTTTAACACTCTACAGTGCCATGAACATGGACCGCTTTGAGAAGGGCCCTAGAGAGATCCTTAACCCAGAGATCCAAAAGGTGTGAATCACGCCTGTCATCTGTTCCTTTTTCTGATCTTGACCTGGGAGTTCCGTTCAACATCCTGGCCTTTTTGTCCTGCCTGCACCAGAGAGCATTGTTAGAGATAATGAGTGTTTTTTGCATTAGGGAGAGCTGATGACTTGAGAGATGCTGATTAATGGTCTGATCTTTACTGTTTCTAATTCCTTTCAGGACTTATTGGTGCTAGAAGAGCAAGAGGTATTGTTGGGATTGAAATGTATTTATTTATTATTTGAATAATTTTGTAATAATTTTCTAAAAAAATCTCTGTGCATATATTTACAGGGCAGTGTAAACTTTAAATTTGGAGTGCTCTATGCCAAAGATGGTCAGTTGACAGATGATGAAATGTTCAGTAACGGTGAGCACAGTGCTACTGCCTAAATTTTATCATTCTATATAAAAACTATCACATCTCTATTAAGTGGCTTATGGTGTTTGTAAGTTTCCTCTGATTTTGATATTGTGAAATTTCTGCAGAGACTGGAAGTGAAAACTTTGATAAGTTCTTGAATCTGCTTGGTGACACAATCTGTCTGCAAGGCTGGGCTGGGTACAGAGGAGGCCTGGACACTAAGAGTAAGACATACAGTCATGCACATGCACTTATGTGCATGAACCTCCAGAGATATTTCCAAAAAGCAGGTCACTAATACTATTAAGCTTTTTATTAAAATGTATAACATTTAATTTTCCTCTTCTTTGCGCGCGCTCTCTCTAGATGACACTACAGGAATTCACTCCATCTACACAGTTTATCAGGGTCATGAGCTCATGTTCCATGTATCTACCATGTTACCTTACTCAAAAGAGAATAAGCAACAGGTGGGTCTCAGCATGTGCACACACAAACACACAGTCTTTGTCAAATCAGCTGAACAAGAGAGCATAGAAATGTTTTGAATCAAATTAAACATAGAGCGGTAGAGGTGGCTTTAGATTACCAAGGTCAAATATGCTGTTTTTGGTTCAAGGCACTGGACATTTTTTGACTTTTATTATGCTTTAGTCAGAGGCTGGAGGTTAGAAATTGTTGTGATGTGAATGACGGCATTCTGGTGTTAACTTAGGCTGACCTGAATATTTTGAATAATAAATTAGTATTTGTTCGTCACATTTGTTCGTTTCTCTGTTTAGTATGTGGAAGCTTCGTCTTGTTTCTTAAGCCACAAAAATTGCAACCCAAAATATTTTCATCAACAAATGCCCTTTAGATAGAAGAAGAATTGTTAATAATCTGATTTAGTTGAACACATTGTAACTTCATGCCAGACATCCACGTCACCTAACCTCACAGCGCAATAAACTGCGAAAAGGGCAGAGAAATGCAAAGTTTGCAAACAGAGGTTGTTATATCATAGAGCAGTGGTCACCAGTCCTGGTCCTGGTCCTGGTGATCTACGTTCATGCTGAGTCTGGTTCCAACCCTAATCTGCCACACCTGCTCAAGCTCATTACCTTCTTCAGAACTCTTGACCTTTGGCTGTACCATTGGTGTTAGGTAGGCGGGAGATGCAGGTTGGAACTAAACTCTGCGGGAAAGTGTATCTCCAGGAGCAGGGTTGGTGACCCACTGCGATATAGGAAGAATGATCTCACATATGTAGTGACCCTTATGTGAGTACTGCCATGCATTCATTTCACACAGCACTGTTATGTAGCTCTATTTTTCTTTCACTGTTTCATACTGTTTCACGGTACACAATCACAATATACTAATACAGTCACAAGGTGCTTGTAGTGCCACATTCAAAACCAGCGATTAATGCTCAATTTGTAATGAAGCATGTAGTTGGTCAGCACTGTTTCCACAGTATGCTCAGAGAAGTACATTATTTATCACGTAAAAAAAACCACAATAACATTAAAATAGTCATATAGCCTGCCTATACTTCAAATATTATAGTTTTTAAGGCCAATTTTAAGAAGAGTATTCAAAGCCTCTAAAATGGGCTAGTCCTACTGTTAAACAGAAATTGAACTGTGTTGGACTTCCCTTGAAATGAAACTTGAGTACTTGCTTTTCTTGTTTGCATCAGAGCAGATAGAACAGATTGGTCAAAGCATATGGAATGCCCCACAGGTAAACAAAATGCAAGATATTTTAAGGTTGACAGACAGTTAAACACAGACAGAAAGAAAAAGAGAATTTGGAGAGGCAGGAGAGGAGCCACGTCTGTAGCACAGTGAGCGGTAAGGTCGAAGAGGCTATATATATCATTCCAGAGCCATGGATACATGGATATCACAGCAGTCAGTCTTTCACTCCTTCTCTCTCTCCTCCATGCTCATTCTCCCTCTCCCCCATCTCTGTCTACCCTTTCTCATTATTTTTCCCCTTTAGGGATGTTTTGTATTCAGTGTCAAACATTGTAACACTATTCCCATACAGAAAGCAGTAATTCATCTCATTTTTTCCTCCAAGTATCAGCTTTGCCTTTCACCTCTCTGTCCCTGTTTCTCCACTTTCCTCCCTACCTCTCCATGCCTGAATTGATAAGCTCTAGTTTCTTGACATGAGAGAAATTCTTGTCATCTTGATTGATATTGTGCTGTGCCTCCTTGAATAGTACATTGTATTACTTCATGTCTAAGGAGGGATGTTGTTTCCTTCACCAATTTGTTTGAGAGTGTGAGGCAGCTGACTAGCAATTGAGTACAGGTGGGCAATATGGCAAAATGTAATATCACAATACTTTAGGAAGTATTTTACGATACACTGACATCTGATAAGTTAGAACAGACGAAGTAGTGCCACATTTTAAAAATACTATCAAAAACTGTGAATCCAATTATTTGTATTTACCATTTCTTGCTGGACTAAATCCAATTAAATATGACTCATAATTCTTTGATTCTAAGCAGTCATGCAGTTGCTCAGAAAAACAGTGACATATTTTGATGTTATTTATCACGATAATGATAAATATTGTCATACTGCCCAACTACAATTGAGACATATCAGGAGAAAATCTGCAGCTTTAGAAGTAAAGGTGATAATTTAGAAAATCTCAAAGATCTGACTTGTCTTTTATGATGCCAAAGTCAGTTATAAGGTTATGATCTATTTCTGTTTTGCCTGTATTTGACTTCTCAACTAATCCACTAACAAATTAAAACACAGCGTTCAACTAAAGTGCAGTATCTTGTGACATATTAAGTAATTGTCTGGACCTGTGAAAAGAATGAGAATGATTTTCTTATTCTGTTCCAGGAATCCATTAGCTTATGAGATTGGACAAGGTCATTAATCAAAGTGGCTGATTTTGACAGTGAGCTCGTAGTTGTTTTCGGCAGACCAGATTAGAATGAAAATGCCTGCATAGAATTGGTACTGTTACTACTGAGGCAATATGTGGGATTTTTTGAAGGAAGTCTATTTCGGGTGAATGTGTTTAAAACTAATTTATTTCTTCAGCATGCTGACTGTTAAAGTGAGTAATACTTCAAATATCATTCTGCATGGTCATGTCGCAGAGGAAGTTCAAGGGTTTTTAAAAGGAAAATAGGAAGTATTTAAAAGAGTGTGCAGCTGCTAAAAAGGTCACTGTGTTATCATCAAAGGATTTCTATGTTTTTGCCTATTTCAGCTTCTTCAGCCAGAAACCGGTGTACCATATCTTCCTATGAGGAAATTATATCGGAACACTTGTTTTTTTATGACATAGAAGTTGTGTAAGCAGTTTTACAAGCATTTAAAGTGATTAGATATGGGTTAGTTTAGTGTACTCTCTAAAATGTACACTGTTGAAGATAAAACAACAACTACAACTGTAAGCTTAAAAAACTGAAATTAAATGTAAATAAACAATAATTAATTGCCATTAAAACCGAAAAATAAAACAGAAAGTGTTAGGCCTACTGTGTATTCACAACTAATGCACAACTGTCATTTTCTGTGTGTGATAAGTAAAAGTTCAGTCCCATAAAATTGCTCATATATTGTTGATGATCATGTACATCATTGGCCACATGCCTGGATATTATACCATGACTAGTAAAACTAAAATTGAAATCTCAAAAAATGACCAAGACATAGAGTTTGTCATTTAGTTAGGTTTTGTATGTTCAAATGACATTCTTGTATGATACAGTGCAGAGAAAATATATGATTGCCCTTGATTCTGCTATAGACACATACTGGCAAATAGACTATAAAAGAAAATATAATATTTTGATTGTTAAGCTTTTGAACACAAAAAAACAAGGATTGATAGTATTATTGCTAGTGAAGAAACAGGAGGTAAATATGAAATAAACCACAAAAAAAGTGACAAAGAAACAAAATAAAAATCACTGTCAAATGACACATAAACTGGCTGGAGCAAACAACAGCAACACAGCAAACAGAAGTTTAAAACAGAGTCTCCAGAGAAGGTTTTGAATACTGCTACAGTCTAGTTAGAAAAAAGATGGTAGAATACAGATATTAAAAAATGTAATATACTCACTCATGCATGACATTTCGTTGAAAAGGGATGAAATGTCCGTCTGTACAGTCCACAGGAACATGAAAGTCATTTAAATTCTCTGCAGGGAAAATCCTCAGAACAGCCCAAGTGTTGATCTCTCGTTACAAATAGCAAACGAAGCAGCCAAAGCTTTTTTCATGGTGACTTGCAGGATTAGAAAATTTCTTCTTTAGTTTCTTTGTGGATAATCTCAGTGGTAGCTTAGATTTGTTTGTGTTTTTTTTGGCCTTTGCAAGAAGATCTCCATCTAGTGGCTGGAGGATATAATTACATGACATGTCTTTCTATATTACTCTTAGATTAGGGGCGGACAACTCCAATCCTGGAGGGCTGGTGGCCTGCACGGTTTGTTGATTTACCTACTCAAACATACCTGATTACTCCTATCTGTTGATTGCCAGGTTTATTGGGTGTGTTAGTGTAGGGAAATTCCAAACTTTGCTGGACACCAGCCCTCCAGGACCGGAATTAGGCACCCCTGTCTCAAATTTCCTATGCTGTTGGTTTTGCCAGATTGTGGTATACTGTCTGAGAAAAATTCAGACATTTTCTTCTTAAGTGTTATGACTGTGTTGATGTGTTATAAAACTACAATTTAATTGTGAAATGTAATACTTCATGGTTATCCCAAGCCATCCAAAGCCAAATTCTAGAGCTTTTACACTTAGGATGTCTTGTTTGTTTTTCAATGCAAAGCACTTCATACAGTTTTGCTTGTGACACACTTACACTTAGCAGGCTTAAGATTCTCCACAAAACCCAAAACATACCTGACATAAGATGAGAATGCAAGGTACATTAGATACTGCTGCTGATGCTGCAGTATGACAACAACTGTTTGTTGATACAGGAAACATTCAGTTGATCAGAGTAGCTAGGCTGTGGAGATGAACACAAAAAACACATGCTGTTTGCAAAACTCAATTGCTGTTATGTAAACAAAGACATAGAATGGTTTGATGTGAAATGGTTCATTGTAGGGAAACCTACCAATAGGAACCAGGGGTCAGAAACCAGGAGTCATGATGTCTACAACATAAATACAGCCATTTTATTTGCTATCCAAAATAAGCAATGAACCTTCACTTCTGAGCATTATGTGTAATGCTGATTATGGTAAAGTAGTGGTAAATCCAAAAAACATTTCTTTGGGCACTGTTTTGCCTTAACACACCCTATATGTACTCCACCATAAATGGCTTTTAAAATACATTTTATACTAAATATTATCTAGTAACTATAATAATACAATGTCTTAGGCATCAGGTAGCATATTTGTAACCATTTAATGTAACAACTTTATGCAGCATAGCTTTCAGAGGCCTTAATTACTTCAGATCTCTTATGACTCAATAGGTTTATTTCACATCAAACCACTCTGAATGACTTAATTTATAACAATATAATTATCCAGAAAGTTTGAAAAATCCTTTTTAACAATAAAATATTTTGATGTAGTATTTTTTTTATTGGCAGCTGCAGGTTTTTATCTGTCTGTCGTTCTCTCTCCCTCACTCAGATCAGATGTCAAGTTGAGTATGAGCGGAGCTCTTGAGCTACTTGTGGAAGCATTCACAATAGCTGGATTTTCAAAGCGTCTGCACTTGCTCAAGGCCTTAGCTCCCCTCAGCAGAGAACCACTCGAACTCTCACTGTCAATCCACATTTACCCATATCGACTGTGAAAAGAGCATATACTACACACACACACACACACACACACACACACACACACACACACACACACACACAGTACATTCACATTGACCAAGCATGAACAGAGAACACTCAAACACACCTAACCTCCCTACCCATACAGGCACAGTATTCTGTGTTCTGTTTTAGTAATGAATAGAATGCAGTAGAATAAATGAGCAAATCTACTGTCACCTGGAGATGGCATGATTTTCAATCATTTTCATCATTTTTAGTACATATTTCTAACATTTTTTCCCCAGAAAATATTACAGTTTTGCTGAGACTAATGTTAAAGTTATATTAAAATCTGAGGATATCTCTGATGAAACATCGCTCCTGTCAGCCTTAGTTTTCTTATAATGCAAACACCCAGGACCATACCATAGTAACAAAGGGTGATGTTCTGCGTGGAAACTCATTAGTTCCTATATAAATTAAAAAGTTTAGCTGAGCTAGCTATGTGTCATGCAAGCAGCAAGACTTGATTATACCAGTGTGTACTTGGGCAGTCTTGCATGAACTAGATACATTTATATTATTTTACATTCATGTGGTGACAGGCATAAAAAAGTAAAAATACTCATACTAGTTTCCAGCAGTTAATTTTGTTACATGTACTATTGGATTTTCATATGTCAGTGCACTTTCATCTACTGCCAGCAATGCATAAACCACTCTTTTTTCTACAAGTGAAATTTGTTTAGTACCCATCCAGACATATATAGAAATAGTCACTGAACAACATAGTGAATGAACAGTGCAAAAATATAATACATAGCACATTAGTTAGTTCATGTGCAATCTGTTGAAAGATAAAACTATTTAAAATTTCAAATATTCATCTAAAATATTAATCCATTGCAAGATTAACACATACTGTTACCTGTTAAGATTCTGATTGACTTTTTGCCACAAATATTCATTTAGAGTTGCTACGTGTTAACTGAAAAATATCAAAAGATTTTGTTAGTAATTGGTAACAAAAAGAATGTTTTTAAAGATTACTTAAGGTTTTATTTACAAGTTTAAATACCAGTTTAATAAGATATGTCTCTTGAACTGTCTTATAAAACTGTGGAGTTCAGAATCTGTGGTCAAGTCCACAAACTGTATATTTTATGTACTGGATACTGTTTTTATTTAATGTTGTGTTGTTGTTGCAGTAGTGCTTGTATTGCCAGTCATTGATGTAACTTGTTTCTGGACTTCCTCAGGTGGAGAGGAAAAGACATATTGGAAACGACATTGTCACCATTGTATTCCAAGAGGGAGATGATGCCTCGCCGTCCTTCAAACCCTCCATGATACGATCTCATTTCACACGTATCCTTTCATTCAAAATGAAGAAAATTCAGCAACCATAAATATTGTAGGAATGTTTCTGTATGTGTCTACAAGCATTTATTATTCATGGCATTCATATATCCTTAACTCACTTCACAGATATTTTTGCCTTAGTTAGATATAACAGTCAGAATGACAGCTATAGGTATGTTTCTGTGTAATATGAATTTTCTCATTTTAAGCATGTCCAGTACAATTAACTATAACTGTAATATTGTCAGGGAGAGTGGTGTTAATTGTGTCAATATTATTTGCAGGTTGAAAATTTTCTCAGAGGAGAGCGTGCCATTGTTTGGTCCACCCCTCCCTTCCCCACCAGTGTTCACAGACCACCAGGAGTTCAGGGACTTTTTACTAGTCAAACGTTAGTATACAGTTCGTAATTTTTACAAGACAGATAAGATAAATATGAGACGGCTTTAAAAACGAATCCCTGTTATATACTAGAAATTGTGATCACATAATGAATTTCTCCCTTGCTCTCTCTCTCTTCTCTATCTCAGTAATAAATGGAGAGAAAGCCACTCTTGAAACCCCCACGTTTGCTCAGAAACGTCAGCGAACTCTTGACATGCTGATTAGATCTCTGTACCAAGACCTTATGCCAGACCTGCACAAGGTACACACACACACTCACACAGACGCACACTAATTATCCACTGCTTCTGTCAGTTTTTCCTTAGAGTCTAGTTCTACAGCACAGCAGACTCATGTTGTTTTACAGTTCCTCATCCTCTTGCCTTTTTTCCTGCTATACCTCACCTTTTATCTCACTCTTATCTCACTCTCTTGTTAATGCTTTCCTGTCAGTGTATCTTTTTTCTTTTGTTCTTTATGCTGTAGCAACAATGAACAGCATCCCTAGTTTTAACTATATTCGTATAATTTGTCTAACATTGAAAGCCAGTACTGTATTTAAGCAATTTTACAGGGCAAATGTAGAAAATGAAAGAAATGCAGTTTACAGTTGCACATGTCCATATGGTACATGCCCATTTAGCTAAACACTGATATGCTGTACTACAGAGTTGCAAACTATACACCTTATTGGTGAACCACAAAGCTCTTTTTTTTCTGTTTAGATTTCTGTATTGTACGCATACAGCTACAGTGCCTTAAACAAATATTGGCACCCCTGTTAATCATGAGCAAAATGAGCTGTAAAAAACATTCTTAATAATTTATCCTTTTGATCTTTCATTCAAAATCTTAGCAAAATCTATCATTTATTTAGCATAGAATAATTAAACAAAAACTAAATTTTGTCATGAAATAAATATTTAATAAATAAATCTATGTGTCCTACAATTGTTGGCACTCTAAGAAATTCTTATGAATAAAGTTCACCTGAGCAATTAGGAACACTGTCAACCCTGACTTCCTGTTTCACTAGAGAATATATATGAGATGAAACAGGCCAGATTCCCAACACTACGAGAAAGACCAGAGAAAACAACAGTGATGTGCGACAAAAGGTTGTTGAGCTGCACAAATCAGGAAATGGCTACAAGAAAATAGCTAAATAGTTAAAAATGCCCATTTACACTATGAGGGCAATGATTAAGGAGCTTAAAACAACAAGAGATGTTAAGAATCTTCTGGTAAGAGGATATATGTCTGTATTGACCCCACGTAAGTGAGGAGGATGGTTCGAGTGGACAAAAAGTCTCCAAGGATCACATATGGGGAATTACAGAAATTAGTTAGGTCAGTGGAGCATGTTTTATGGTCAGATGAGACCAAAATAGAGGTTTTTGGCAACAAACACCAGAGGTGAGGTTGGCGTGGACACAAAGATAGCCATGCAGAAAAGTACCTCATCTCCACTGTGAAATATGGTGGTGAATCTGTGATACTGTGGGGCTGTTTTTCTTTTAAAGTCCCTGGACAATTTATTCAGATACATAGTATAACAGACTCCATTAAGTACCAGCAGAAATAAAGTCAAAACCTTACCGCCTCAGCCAGGGAGCTTAAACTGGGCCACAGTTTGGATTTTCCAGCAGGACAGTGATCCAGAGCACATTTCAGAATCAACACAAAAATGATTCACTGACCCCAGAATTAAGATTTTGCCATGGCCACCCCAGTCCCCTGACCCAAACCCCATAGAAGACCTGTGAGATGAGCTGAAAAGAAGAGTCTACAATGTAGACCTTAGAATCTGAAGGATCTGGAGAGGTTCTATATGCAGGAATGGTCTCAGATCTCTTGCTATGTGTTCTCCAGTCTCTTTCAGCATTATAGGTGAAGACTCAGAGCTGTTATCTTTGCAGAGGGAGGCTGCTCAAAGTATTAAATTAAGGGGTGACAACAACTGTGGCACACACAAATTTCAGAAAAATATTTATTTCCTGATAAGATCTATTTTTTTTAAATCATTGTGCTTCAAATAAAGGTTAGTTTTTTTTTTATTTTGAATGAAAGATCAAAAAGATCTTAAAAAGCAATAAAGACTGCAATAAAGCAATAAAGACTGATTTTTTACAGCTTGTTTTGCTCATGTTTACCAGGGCTGCCCATGTTTGTGAAGGGTTCTGTATAGAAAATGAATATTTCTGTGTGCTTATTTATTATATAGAGGAAACCTCTCATAAGCCCACATATCCTCTAAGCCCACTTTACTGTAAGATAAATTGGAATCCAAAAAATTGGTAGTCAGAAAAATACTGGGAATCTTATACAATGTACACATCTTCACTGTCTGGTGAGTTTCAAGCCAGTATAATTAGATATTTCTGTGAATGTTGAGGGACTGTCCTGAGCACATGGCAAAGTCACCAAGAAAATGTGGCTTTAAAAAGTGGTTGTGAAAATAAGCATTTTTTTTCAGAATAAATAAGGTAAATTTTAATAATATTCACAAAACATAGAGATCAATGGGTAAATTATTTACCTGTATAACAGTGTTGTACAAGATTTTTATATTGTTGTTGCTCAAAGAAAAACTAGTATCTCCAAAATAGTAACTTTACAGGAGAGGGCAAAGACGTTCTTACTTCTTTAAATGTAAGTTAATGTAAAAATGATTTCATTTCAGGCAGTTTTGAAGCACTTCTGTGTTTTCCTCATGATATTTTACACAATGTAAAGGACAGCTGCTGTGTTCAAATGATGAAGAAAAGTGAAAATAAAAAAAATAGAGATATATGTTTTTCTTTGGACAGAGATGATATGTTAGACACATTTCTTGTGTATGATTACAGAAAATGCATAAATTCCTTCTTGACACTATGAGCCCTAATAAGCACAGAAAACACAAGAACACAGCATGGGTCGAGTGAAAAGGAATGATAGAATCTAGTCTTGGGTTTGCTGTTCAGTATCAATTTAATACATGACAGAATATAAAATCTTATTCTCTATATATGTTGTTAAATGTTTATATTACACTTTTTGAGCATTTCTGGCTACAATTTAGCATGACATCACCTGTTACAGTCATGCTAACAGCAGCACTATAAATAAAACACCATTTGCAAAGTTCACAGTCCACTTTCTAAGAATCATCTTGACAAATTTCAGATTGCACCCACATGAAGGATTTTTACCCATATGTTTACGTGTTCTATCTGATTTGCTCTTCAGTGAACAGCACATTTAGTAAAACAGAATGAGGGTTAGACTTTTACAGAGACTCACTACCTTCATGACCCAAGCACAGAAATATCTACAGCATTATAAAAAGAAACAAATAAATGAAAACATAACAAAATAAAATGCACTTAGTAGACTGATTTTTAGATTATTCGATTAGATTAGATTAGCTTTGATGGTAACTGCAGCATGAAAGAGAATGCTGCAACAGTTTTCAGAAACACCTTCAAATTTCTTAAGTCATAATGAAAAAATTGTTATGTAACTGATTTTTTTTTTCTAGGAAACTCCTTTTAATTTCTACCAATACCTGGTCTGCTGCAGACCCCAGCCTGCTTGTCTTTTCTCTGTTCTGGATTTCCACTTCTTTCCTGGGTCAGCCTCTCAGACCCATGTGTGTGTTACTGCTCCTGTAGGTTCCCTTCTCTCCGCAGAACATGCTCAATCGCCGCTCTTTCAGCGACGTGCTACCTGAGTCACCCAAGTCGGCTCGCAAGAAGGAGGAAGCACGGCAGGCTGAGTTTGTCCGGATAGGACAGGTACTGCACCCATACACATACATAGACACACAGACACAAAATTTCATGGCACTCACAAATTTTAACCTTTAGATGTTGAGAATTATTACTTTTGTTGACAGGTTCGAGTCTGTACTTCCAGGTTTTTTTCTGCTTGTTTTGTAGTCAACAACAACAAAAATGTAAAGGATGAATAAGAACAGACCACATGCACAGGAATAACTTGTGATTAAATTCAAATCAAAATATCTCCTCTACTACTTATGAACACAAACGTGATATTGATTGAAAGTTTAGAAATCACACCTTTGACAGAATTTCTCCATGTGTTACAGTGAGCTACCAGGGAGAAATAATTAATATTGAATTATGGCATGCTTACGTATGTTGTCTTTGACATCTGTGTTAGCTAACAAGCTTTGTGGCAAATTATATACATTTGGCATAATTAAAGAAAAAAAACCCTTATGTGTGTTTCTTTCTAGGCATTGAAGTTGAAAACCATAGTTAGAGGGGATGCTCCTACCAGTCTAGTCAATACTGGACTTTGCAGGAAAGAGGTGAGAGAAGGACGGATAGAGAAAAAGAAAGAGAAATACTGTGAAATGTACCTATTTAAGATATTTGTTGCTCGTGTTTTATGTTTTTTGCAGCCATGGGAGTCTCAGTCTTTCTGCAGTAGCTTTGCATATGACATTGTATGTGGAGATTCCTGGGGTCAGTCGTTACTGGTCGCCACGGACTCAGCAGGGGTCATGCTGTTGGAGGGTGAGAATATCTTATCATGAGTCACCATGAATTAACTGTCTACATGTCGAAACCAACATGAAATGCATGCCCTTCCAAAGTTCTTTAATCTAATTTGAAGCCTAATTCACACTTCTGCATCTCTTACAGTATTATACTGTGACCATATACTGTATACAGTTTAGATAAACAGTGTTGCACTGTACCCATATACTGTATAGACCATAGTGTAACAGTACTGTACTGTTACAATGTACTATATACAGCGTAGAGTCACAGTACTGTACTGTACATAGTAAACATGCTTTCACTATGGTGTCATCTCAGCTGCAGCACCTCACTGACGTGTGCTGTGTAGCCTTGCTGGCAGCTACACAGATGAGTCCTAGTAATAACTAGGTAAACCTGCTAAGCTTTGGAGCAATGTGTAATATGAACATTACCTTAATGCATAAATACCTTGTGTAAGCAAAGTGTGAACCTGATTCAACAGGGAAAGGTTCACAGTATATGAAGCAAGGAAAAAAGTAACCTTAGATTAGGCAGGAATTGGGTACATTAAAAATTCAGAGAATTGTGAAAAGAGAAAAACAGGTAAAACTTTGGGATATTGATGTGAAGCTGTTAAATTTACTGACTTCATGCTGACATTTTTATAGTTGGAATAGGCAGCACTGATGCAGCATAGAGAGAAACCTTTGTAATCCCCCAGGATTCTCAGTGCCTCTGCATGAATCAGCATGCACCACTGTGTCACAGATATTTGCTGCTCTGGGACGATGGAGTACATTTACTTCAGTACTGTACTTAACATTTTGAAGTATATAAACTTCAAGTGACTATTCATTTTTACGGTCATTTTAGGTCTCCATCTCAGTTAGGTAAACAATATGGAATATTTATTTATTTCTTTTTTTGTGTCCTTACTAGTTGGGACACAGTACCCCCATGCATTTTCTCCTCTTTGGTTCTAAGTTGTGGAGGGCTGTGGCACTGCTGGAATTACAGTCTCCTGAGGTTGGGGTGAATACTTGATCAGTTGCTTCACTTGGGAGCCCCTTAAGTTGCTTTATAAAAGCATTTTTTTGTTGAACTGAACCAAAAATTTGAAAAATGTTAGGTTTAAATGTTCATTTTAGTTAGTTCAACGAAATCTGCCTCAGGGTTAAGAATATATAAACTATTAGAAAAATGTTACTATCCCACTTTTGCAATTTAATAATATATATATATATATATATATATATATATATATATATATGCTATAGATGTGCTGCTCCTGTGAGGTGGAAGGCATGTTTCTTTCTAGTATTATTTTGGTCCGTACATGCGTCACCAGGGTGTTAATTATCTCCACAGTGTTTAGGATTACTGCTACTAGATTTCGTGCTGACTCAGTCATCGGGATAATATCACACATCAAAAAAAACAGATTGCACAAGTGCCTCAATGACGTCACATTTCATTATATATATATGTGTGTGTGTGTATGTGTGTGTGTGTGTGTGTGTGTGTGTGTGTGTTTGTGTGTGTATGTTTATATATACAATATACATATGTATGTTTTGCAATAAAACCATTGTGTTGCAATTTTATGACAAACAGATCAGTGGAAATTCTTGTAACATTAACAATGAAAGTTAAGAATGTTTTTTTTTGCTTTTTTGGAGATAGGAGACCTTTAGAAGTTTGACTTTGGCGTCCTCATATTGAGTTCATTTACAAAAGCCGTGTAATAAGGTAATTTTAAGTTGAGCTGACTTTCATTTACTGTAGCACACAGAAAAGTCATATTTTACATGCTGATATGTTCAGTTCTTGCCAGCATGGACATGCGTGCACAGTAACTTATCTGGCAGCAGATTTTAACAGCAAAAATATATCAGGATATATTTACTCAAAGCAAAAACACAACTGCTCTGGAAAAGGAGAACAATGGAAGTAGAAAAATGGCTTTGGAACAGGGGAAAGTGGAAGAGTTTTAAAAATCTCTTTAACAGTTTGATCAGTAGCAAGAGTACACTGTTGTCTTCTGAAAATATTTTGAAACTCAGCAGAGTGTGATATTAAACAGTTATGAGAATTGTCGACACACACAGAAAAAATGAACAAAAGACATAACAATAGAGAGAAAAAGGAATGAACTGAGATAAAACAAGAAAATGGAGAAAACACTATCCTTTTGTAGTTGGAACTCCTAAGTTGTATTGCAATTAACTCGGCAGGAATGTGGTTCAAAGTTTTGTAGAAAATTGTAATCCAGTTTTTTTTTTTTTTTGAAAATACAGCATAGAGAGCAGTGAATTCAGAACCATGTAATTTGGAGAGAGCAACAGCTGGGCAGCACCATGTAGTTAGAGTTTTCTTCCTCTGCTAGTTGCCACAGCTTAAACATGTGAATGAAAAGAGAGTCTGCAAGTGATTTAGAACAAGCAAAATTTCCTAAGAAAGTCCCACACTGAAATATAACTCACTGATAATCTAAAAATGTAGTGGTATTTCTATGAAACCTGTGTTGTTAAACTCACTTCTTGTTTATTTCTTTAGCATCAGATCCACTGCTGTCCAATGCAGGTAAAATACAATTTACAACATAAAGTACAATTGAGCAAGTGCTAAACAGTAATTCTTGTAATGCATTTGCATGTTTTTTAATTAGCGTTACCTCATAAAATTTAATTTTTCAAAAAAAAACAAAAAAATTAATGCTCACGATTTCATTCCAAGTAACCCCCAGCTGATGTTTTACACAGACTCTCCAACCTTGCCCCCCGTGCAAGTGTTCGACAAGACTCTTACCGTCAAACAGATGCATGTGCTCGAACCTCAGGATCTCCTCATCACAAGGGCCGATAAAGGTATGTGGGATGTTTATTTGATTCTTTAATGGGGCGAAGCTTACTGTAGTTGAAATACCAGCCACACGCCTAGGCAGTCAGTAATTTTGGCTACAAAATCTTGTATTTGTATTTAAAAGCTCAGGCACATAGAATGGTCTCTCTGGTCACTCGGGGTCTTTTGAATCTTTGAATTCACAAAAAAGAAAATAAAACAATATAGTAAATAACTGGAATTGCCACATCTGGAGGAAAATGCAGTGTTCATCTATAAACACTACTGTTTGCTAACATAGTCATTCATTTATGCATGACAGGACAAGTAATGCATTTGACCACATTTCAGAATTTGGGCCCTTCTATAATGTATTTTGATTTGTTGGACGTAAATAAATATTTTTAATGTCTGCCTCTGT
This sequence comes from Colossoma macropomum, assembly GCF_904425465.1. Classification (NCBI taxonomy): domain Eukaryota; kingdom Metazoa; phylum Chordata; class Actinopteri; order Characiformes; family Serrasalmidae; genus Colossoma; species Colossoma macropomum. The sequence continues at coordinate 4,009,107 of NW_023494794.1, forward strand.
GTACGTGTGTGTATGTATGCGCGTGCATGAAAAGAGAAGAGAAAATGAATGTGTGTTTGTTATACACTTATAAGTCTGCATCTGTAGGACAGATTGAAATAAAAGACAGGAGGAAAAAGTACAGAAGCAAATAATATGACAAATCATGCCTTCTGTCCTAATGAACATCTTAGCACCCTTGGAAACAGCACAGTAGGCTTACTCTCTCACACATACACCCGCACCTACACCTCATTTCAGTTTTACTGCATAGTCTAGACTCAAAGCTCATTATAGAGACATACGGAGAAGTACCAGACATCCATATAACGCTCTGTCTACTAATGTGCCCTGGTGCAGTCATTAGCCAGAGCCTGTGCAAACTGGACTTCCACCTTGAGTAGAAACCGGCAAGGAACTTTTGCAGGATAAAAATAACGAATTCTCTATGGACCTCGTCACCAGGAAACCAGTGTTTGTTGAGACAGGAATTTCAAAAAACAACAAATTGCATTAGAAAAGCTGGATGTAATTCTGATGAGACAGTTCCCTAATTTGTTGTCAGTTTATTATCATGTAACATGAGAGAATAAAAAATCCATTTTAGTGGTGTGTCCAAATGGCACAATGGCCAAGCAGAATATAAGAATATAATACCAAGAATAATCACACTGTAATAGCATATCACACACCTTAGCTTCTGACCACTGAAAGGAAAACAAGACCTTGGAAAAAGTAGCCTCCTTATTGCAACCTTCTGGTAATCTATGTGATCACATGGAGCTAGATTAATACTCAGCAATAGGCATTGTTGGGAATTTTTTTTCTTTTTGGTTATGGTCTAAACACTATTTATTGAAAGAATACAGCTTTCAATAAGTAGCCTTTGGTTTAAACAACACCTGTGAGACAGAGGGGAGCTGAAGAGTTGCATAAGCAAATACTTAAGAAACCTGCATACATACAGAGAGCAGTAATTAACCTGAATATGAGTCATGGCACGCTAAATCATAACTGATAAACAACAGGCCTTCAGCACACTGGAAAATAAATGAATTCAGCTTTTTTAAATGGGGAACTGCTGTGCCTCGATTTATTGCCTTGCTGTGTTCGACTCGAAACATGTAGTCAGCGTCTCTTAGCAATCACTAAAGAATCATGAACATAAAACAAAGAGAAACTGAAGAAAGATATAAAGTAACACGTTGTATTTCAGGGAAGGATGCCCGTCTCTACGTGTACAGACTGAGCACTCTCAAACGAGGAATAGAGGAGCGGCAACTCGTCCGCACCAAATGTGACAGCAGAGAGAACAAGCTGGAAAAAACCAGAGGTATGTGAAGTTTTACCAATGATCCATTTAAATTGTTATGTCACATAATAATATAGTATTGGTATTAAGAATGGTGGGATTTCAAATTCTTGGTGCAAAAATATCATAGTACTTGTTTATATTTAATTTTATTATTGTTTTTATTTTGGGCACTTTTGGGCACAATTACACACTAAGGGTTATTTCAATTGATGTATCCCTCTGGGCAGTGTTAGACTGAATCAGCATCAGCTGTCAGTTTATTTTTAAAAGGAATTAACGTTGATATGTAGAGGACATTCACATGAAGATGATTTTGCAATTACATCATTAAATATAGCTCAGTGGAGCAGTTATTCTACAGGTATGTTTCAAAATAGAACAATTTGGCCTCTGGATTTTGTGTTAAATTGCTGTACTTCTGTTCCTTCAGGTTGCCATCTCTACTCTATAAACACACACCATGGAGTGGAGCTCCGCATTGTTGCAGCAATAAGGAACAAGCTCCTCCTCATCACAAGGAAACAGCCACGATTTGACTGCATCAGTTCTGTAGGAACAAGTGCCGGAACCAGTGATTCACCAGTAGAGGAGTTCCAGTACATCCGGGTAGGAGGAAGGAGGCTGATGCATTTTGCAGATAATACCTCACATATTTTTTTTTCTTAGTTTTACAAAGCAATTCATTTGCATTTGAAGAACTCCAAGGCTTAAAAGTGTGCACAATACTGTGGTAAATTGGCAATGACAAAAAATCATTGATAGACAGCATCAGAGTCCGCAGGGACCTCCTTTAAACACCACTCCAGTAAAATCTGTCTAGATCTGAGAATGAGAAGACATGGTATAATTTGCTTGTAGCTTAATTATAGAATTTGCCATCAATTCATTTACACGTCCATTTTGTATTATTATTTGCTTTCACATACTTGTGCAGAGAGGAATATAATGCTAAACAGAAATGACACAGGAAATTGCGACTGTCCATTAAGTGCACCATTTTCCCTGTCTGCATGTGTGGCACACAGGAGATCTGCCTGTGCGATTCTCCGGTCGTCATGGCGCTGGTCGATGGTCCGACGGGTGAAAATGATCACATGATCTGTGTGGCCTATAAACACCAGTTTGACCTAATCAATGAGAGCACAGGAGACGCCTACAGATTGCATCATGTTGACTCCAGCCGGGTTAGAGACACAGATATACACACTAAAGTGAAGCGTATCGATGGATGTGGAGACACAAAGTTGATGGTTCATTTATGTTGCTTGTGTGTTTGCAGGTAAATTTTGTAGCAGCCATAGATGTGTATGAAGACGGGGAGGCTGGGCTACTGCTCTGCTACAACAGTCAGTATCTATTATGTCTTGTATTCATTGCTTTGATATAGGGATGCAAATTTCAGCAACTTCTTTAGCCTGATAACCGACTGTCATTAGTTGGTGATTAATGCTTAACTAGCAAGCCTAGAATCAAGAATGTGACCCATCAAAATATCCATTGTAAATCTGACTGACTGAGCCATGTTCACAGCCACTGTAAAATACTTAATATACACACACTTATGAGTGCACATGTCAGCTAAACTTTGTATTAATGCACTAAAATATAAAAAATTGTTGCTTGTTTGGACCATGGATTGCAGTACTGATAGGTGGGGCCATGCATAAGCATGTATATTAAGTAAATGGCTTGTAATCACTTCAAACATAATGTATATATGAACGTTTAAACCGAAGCGCTGACAACTATAATATGCACATGATCACATGATCAGAAACAAAAATGACAAAAATGACTGGAATATATAGTGATGGGCAATATTCTGAATGTCTGTATTGACTATTGATGTCTTGCTCCAATTAAAATGATAATAAATGCCATGACAATGCCAGTGTAACCCAGCAGCTCTAAAAAGCCGCCACTGTCCACCCCGTTCTTCCCTATAATTTCATAGACCCATGTGTGATCACCCTTTCTCATGGAAAACATGGACGAAATAATGTCTGTGGACAAATGGTCATCTATGTTTTACTTCCAAATGTTTGCTTTTGATATAGTACACCATTGAAGTTATGCTATCATCGATACCACTAATTTTAGCTGTGCTTTTTCATAGGTATCTACTAAAAACATGCATTTTTCAGCTTGAATGATAAACCTCCTTATGAATGAAATGAAAAACGAAATAAAATGAAATGCACTTTCTTTTATCATTGGTTGAACAATTGATTATCTGTCGGTTTAGCGGTTAATCATTTACATGCTTTGACATTCTAATTACTTTCCCAATAGATCTCTGCGCCTACAAGAAGGTGTGTCCGTTTAATGGGGCCACGCCCATGATTCAACCAAACACGTCCGACTTTCACTTCAGCTGGAATCAAATGCCCAACAGCATTGGTGAGTAACCATGGCAACAGTGTCCCAGCCCAGCCGCCTGTTACACTATAGAAACACTATCTATGGCTTGGGTCCATGGCATAAAATCTCAACAGACAGTTAGGGACATGTAAAGCATACCAATGTGAACCCTGCTAATATTCTGTATTTGCGCTGTGTTACTGGTTTTAGCATGTATATGGTTTTAGTGGGTGTTACAGAGGTTGGGCAAACCTTTAACCATGTCATCTTGTGGTTTCTTTCTAACTGCTTAAACATGTTTCAACTACACTCAATTTGTTAAACTCTAAACAAACACCCAGGCTGGTCAGTAGATTTCTGAACCTTGCATTCTCATCCTAAAACATAATTTTATTTAACAAATATGTTTTCCATGAAATACAGTTTTGGAATAGACAGGAATATTATTGTTATTCATAAAATGAGTTGTTTTATTTATATTTTTTTTTAATATTTGATTTATATAAATGTGTGACTTGAGTTCTGGTTAATTGAAGTAGACCTCCAGTTTGTGACTTGCCAGATGTCATTCAAGATTTTGGAAGGTGATGTTCTAGACAACTGTTTTTGAGTGCAGTAGACACATTTAGTGTTCTTGTAAATACTGTGTCAAGCTTCATGCCAAGCAATATCAAATACACTACATAAAAACATTTCCCATGCAATGATGAGTACTTATTTGTACATGTTGTTTCCCCTCAAGGACAAGTTAACATTACAACACTATTTACCAAAGTGATTGGGCTTGTTCGATTTCAGCTGCGCCTCCTTTTCGTGGTCGGCGAGAATAGCCGGTTGTGTTTTAGGAAGGAGTTGAAAAGACAGTCATCATGTTGAACAGTTTTACTGGCTGCAACTCGTGAACTGCAGCAGATCTTGTGTTGGTCACATATCAGATGTAATGTTCCAGACACATATTAAAGGCCCTGCATCATGGAAAATTCTTACTTTTCGAAAACAAAAGAATCTTATGTAGTACATAAACAGTGCTATAAGTGGACTTAAATGGGGAAAAATAAAATAGAAGAAAAATGTAGGACATGGGCTCCACAAGCTGTGTTCAATACAGCTTAGGTCTACATAAAGGCAGTACCTATCATTTAATTTCCTAGCTGTATTTTTTAATTCATTTTCATTTTGATCAACTTGATGTGGGACATGAGTAGAGATCACACCATTTGTGTGCATGACATTATTCTTAGTGTGATTTCACTTCTTGTGTTACAGTGTGTGCATTCCCCTACATTCTGGCCTTCACCACTGATTCCATAGAAATTCGACTGGTTGTGAATGGAAACTTGGTGTACACTGCGGTGGTTCCGGAGCTGCAGCTGATTGCCTCTAGGGTTAGTGCGGTGTTTCATCACCACAAGATGCACACATTCTCACAACCAGAGCCACTGGTTTATCAGGGTAGAAATTCACAACATGTAACTGTTATGTGATAACATTTGTTTTGGATCAGCTTATGTAAAAAGCAAGGTATGCAGTGGAAAGATAACTATTTACAGCAAATGTCAGCCTTCTCAAATGCTCTTTCATAGATGAAATCTCTTCTCACTCCCTCTGTCTGTGTCTCTCTCTTTCTCTAGTCTGACATCTACTTCATATCATCAGCACCAGTAAACTCTGCCTCTAACTGTAGCTCCAGAGACACCAGTTCCCAAAGCTCTCCTCAAACACCAACTGGCTACGAGATGCCCATTTTTCCCTCTCCGCTTGGAGATGGTAGGTTTTTCTTCGATACAAAGCATGATGGGATGTATACGAGATGTAGTTTCTTTCCTGTTTATATGGCAGGCTCCTTTATTTGCTGTCAGTTCAATCATCATGGGTCTGCACTTTTCTTTTTTGAGGGAGTGTGTCTTAAATTTTCACAAACAAATTGTAGAAATAAAAGTTTCTACGTGTTTCTAAATTATGTCCTTGAGAGTGTATTATTTGTTTGTCTCTTAAATGATGTATTTCTAGATTGTGGTGAGAAGCATATATTTGTCTGTCTTTTGTTCTATCTGCCTTTTCATTTGAATTAGTATGTGGGTTGGGTTGGTGTAATGCTCTTTTCCGTCCCTGGTCCAGATTGTATTCGGATCCCCTACGGCACCAAGCTTTCCCTCTACATGTCTAAAGACTCTGAAGGTACTGCAGGGGCTTCTGCTTTTGCCTACGTTTCCCATGCTGCCTCACTAACATGCACGTTGCCACGGAAACTCACCCCGGTTTTGTTTTCATTCACAGATGCATGCTGACAGAGCATTGAGAAAATGTTCTGTGAGCACAATGTGTCCCTTCGTTCAGTTTCAGAAACAGAGCAAGAGGGAGAGACAAAAAGGGAGATAGAGAGAGAAAGAGATGAACAAGGAAAGAGAAAAGATGAAGGTGATCAATGGAAGAGGGACACATTTGCCACAGCATGACCTGCAGATCGTTTTGTCACCATGGATACTTTTGTCAAAGCCCCTCTTCACATGCTCACATACAGCTGAGAGTGCTTCTGTCCAAACAGACAGCCTAAAGAGAGAAATTGGGGGGCTGTGACAAAAACCCACATCCTGGTAGTTTAACCAATCAGCCAGTCACCTGTGACTGCCATTTCTGCATCATGGGGTAGGATCGGAAACTCCTTTATGAATCTCCTATACTATACTATACTATTCAGTATTTAGATATTATACAGCAAAATGTGTAAAATTGTGTAAATGTCAAAATACATTATTAGTAGATCACTGTGGACACAAGTATTATACAGTGCACTCTTTTAGACTGTCCCGTGATGCAGAAATGGACAAGGAATATCTCCATATATTCCAGATAATGCATGCTTTCACTAAAGTTTGGGTCAATTCATTAATACATTTCTTGACCTGGCTGTTTTTATCAAAAGGTAACATAAACAATTGGCATTTGTTTAATGTGTAAAGACAGGCAACACTATGGAGCCTCGCTGGTGACATCCTGTAAGGCGTGGGGATGAGATTACAGCTTACTAAGTCGTGGCCATGCATTAGGATCTCTTTCCCACGCCTTACTACATGGTGGCCACACATTAGGATCTCGTTCCCACGCTTTACTAAGTTGTGGCCATGATTTAATCATCTCTTTCCCACGCCTTACTAAGTTGTGGCCATGCATTACACATTATTTTTAATTACACAGGATGTCACTAGCAGGGCTCCGTACAACACAGATAACAATGAGCTAGAGTTCAGGATTGACCCAAGCTTTTGGCTTTGATATATTTCTATGTTAAATTAACATTTTTAGATTTCTGATTTTGCTCTTCAGGGAGGCGACTTCCTTGCCTGTGCATGCTTAAAAACCATGACCTATGTTCTTGACTATTTTCTTTCTCTTTAGGTTGAACTGATTTTTTCACATTATGTGCACACAAACAACACTCTCACACACACATACCTGTCTGTGTGTAAGATACATGAGTCAGTGTTGGTTCCTTGTACAATAATGTTGTTATGAAGGCTTTTCAGCTCAGACGGATTAACTGTGCACTTCCCTCTTTACTCTGGCCAGAGCTTTTACAGTAATCATATTACAGGTGGTACACCTTTTATTGTTCAGCTTTTACAGGTTGTGCTGCGTTGATGTGTTTATATTAGTGTATGGTTTCAATGAATAAAACCACTGTTTGATTTCACAGTTCATTTGACTTCAAGAAAAATAATAGACTAGTAGTGACCTCTAGTGGAGAAAAGCTTTGGTGCTACTCTGCTAAAATACTCATTATTAAGAAAGAATAATTCCACACCTGAAGCAAAATCTAATAAAAAATGTAATTTAGCTTTTTTTTTAAAAAAAAATGATTATGTATTATTTGTGTATTGTATTATGTGATGATTAATGTATTTTTGTAAAAAAAAACGATATTTATAATGGTAACACCTGGCATTGTTGTAGACCTCTTTGACTGTCCAAATGCATGTTTGTATTATGTCTATCAAACGCTTAAAATGAGCAATCCCAACTAATCAAATTTTTCATATATGCTCAGATTTGACGGTTAAAAAAAAGATTTTTCCATTTTAAAAGCAGTGCATTTTGTTATATCTATATGAATGGATAAAATAAGTTTCATCAGAATGCATTTAATATGTTCAGTAGTTCAGCAATGCTATTTTATTATTTCAATATAACATTATTTTTATTATTTTAATGATTTCATTATTGCTGTACGATAGGTTCACATGAACCTGAAACGAGGAGAACTGGAGCTTTCCACTTTGCTGTTGCTTTTGATTGATTTATCCATAGTTCTCTCACAAGCATTGTCATTAGCTTAGTCTGCTGAAGGCATCCTCCAGCGCTGACATTACTGATATTACTAGTATTATCAGCACTGTGTTGCTTACTTATGACTCTGTGATAAACAAATTCACCACATGGCAGTAGCTGTTAATACGTTTTTTATGTCAAGACAGCCATTGAATAGCAATTTAAAAGCTGTATTTGTGTGAATGTGTAAAAAAGTGTGAAGTTCATGGTTCTCTTTAAAGCATTTAGGAGAGATATCCTCTCATTTTCTGGCGCATACCACTTCATTTCCCGTGGGGTTTTACTGCAGGCCCATTTTGAAAATCGCCTACCCCTACACTTCACACAAAAACAAAGGTCTGTTGGTGATTTCACATGTTCGTCAGATGGCTCTTTCTTGCCAACAATTTTTGGCCTCCTGAAGTACCACCAGACTCTCTGAAGACAGGGAGAAGTATGGCTTGCGAGACTAACTTTAGACTCACTGAATGCTTCTTTACCCCTCAGTTGTAACACAGAGGTAACACTTAATGTCAACATTATATGCCAATTCCTGTTGTGTACATACAGCATGTAGTGTCAACTATGAGTTGTACTTGCCATGTCCCAGCTTTTCTCTTTAATCCTGATTTTCTTTGTTAGACTTTTACCTATTTCTCTCATTTCTCCTTATTTCAGGTGAAGCTCCCTCCAAACAGATCTATAAGATCCCACTGAGTAATCTAGTTGGACGGAGCATAGAGAGGCCTCTCAAGTCTCCGTTGGTCAATAAAGTGCTTACGGCTCCTGGCCCTGGTATGGTAGCTCCTGTCCCCATGATCCCGACCACACCCTCTCTCTCATTGTCTCGCATGGAGATCAAAGAGATCGCTAGCCGCACACGGAAAGAACTGCTAGGTGAGTGGGGTCTGTGTGCGTATGCAAGAGGCTACCACCATTGTAAGCAATTGGTAAATCTCTCCAAGCTCATGTTTTAATCTGTTTTTCGTAATAGGTTTAAGTCGTTAGCTGACACCCAGGATGTTGCGGAATTTGTTTAATCATATACCACCATCTGTTCTTAGTATTAAAAAAGGAATCTGTTTAAGTTAAAAGTAATCTGTTTTAATGCATCTGCATGCAATGTATGTTTTAACGAGGTGCCTTATAGAGTACAATACTGCCTCCCAGTGGCCTAACTCAGAATAGCTACTCAGTCCTACTTGCTGTACATTTTGGTGACATTGTAAATTAGATATATAATAAAATATATATAATTTTATTATATGTATATATTATACATATATATAATAAATTCTCTTATCTTTCTCTAATAAATGTTCTTCAAATAAATTCAGTTTTCTGACAATGGATAATTACTTTGTACAGTAGTATATAAACTAGATATATATATCAGGAATCAAACAATTTTATGTCAATGATTTTGTCTTTTTTTTTGTGCAGTAATCATTGTCTGATGAAGTAAGTTTATGTTGTGTGTATATGACCTCCTGTGCTTATTTGTCCTTGTTCCAGGTTTAACTGAAGAACCCAGCAGTAAGGCAGACAGCAGCTCAGTGAAACAGAGGAAAATGAGCAAGAAAACAAAGGAGGATGACAAAAGGAAACCAACAGGAATTGCAAGCACTGAGTAAGTAGCAGTTAGACTGTGGTCAAATCAACTCAAAACTCACTAATATTAAAAGCCAGTAGGCAGTCCTATCACACAGAAGCAGCAGATAGAGATTAAGTTGGAAAATGCTCGAGTATTTCTTTAATTGGATGTTCCATTAACTCACTATGTCCTACATAGAGCACTAGATGTCAAACAGAGAGCGATTTTGGATGTTGCTTGAGATGTGCGGCCAGAATTATAATGGGATCTGTCAAATCCTCCAAACAGAGTCGGACTGGAGTGTGTTGACGGTGACATTGACATTCAACGGCACTGCTCCTCCAGCTCAGAGCTGGAACTTCGCGAGGACAGCCCACCCGTGGCCAGTACTTTAACGCTCTCTGCTTCCTTTGAGGAGGACATCCTGGACCTGAAGTGATGACAATCCCACCGTGCACCTCTTGTACTCCTTTCTCAACCCCACTACCGATCCATTATTTGTTGGGTTTTGTATTTTTTTTTGGGACTTTTATATCTGTCCTTAGTCTGCTTACTCATCTGCAGTGTGTGGTGTAGAAACGGACCCCAAAGCTTTGCACCTGAGTGAGTTTACATTAATCAGTGTGATGATGGCTAAACGTGTGTATGGGTGTGTGTGTGTGTGGACGTACATACGTATGTGTTTGTCTTTGTCTTGTTCAGTGAGACTTACGGACAGTCAAAATTGCAAAACGCTGGAAGGATCGGACAACGTGGACGAGCGTCGTCTTTGACATGGAGTGGGCTGCAGAAACACGTTCTAGATCAAGTTTTGAACACATGGAGCTTTGTAGGACACACTTAATGTAGCCATGGAAAATAAAAGGTCAGAATTTCAGGTCTTTCAGGTCCAAGGATTTGACCCAAGACTCCAAGTCACGGTCAAGGCAAGGCATTATGAACCAAGCTTGAATGTAAAACTGAAGCACCTAAAACACAACAGAATATATATTTAACTCATGTTGTGATTTAAGTGTTTTGTGCATCTGTTGATTTCATATTGTGATTATTAAAAATAACTAAACATATATATATATATATATATAATATATACACAGACTCAAATAAATAAAGATCCTTTATGTAGAGAACTTTATGTGCATCTCAGGCTGTAGTTGCACATGTGAACATTATATATAGATATATACAAATAAATAAATATCCTTTCTAGATAGATTTAATGATGAAATATACAGGTGAGTTTAATGTTATGCTCTACCCAAGCTTACAACCCTTGACTTGCAATCCTTTGGCAAACAGGGCAGAAGTATCCCACAAGTGCCATTTTTTCCTACAACTCGCAGCAACTGCAGTAAATCTGATTGGCCATAGACTACATTTCCCATGAGGCAAGCAGTTACACTTACAAGCCACAATTTCTAGCTGTTTTTAACACAGCTCACTAAAACTGACAGAAAGAGCTTTGAATTTCGCTCCATTAGCACATGCGCTTTGCCTCTCGACACTTAGCCTAACACTATATAAGTGCACTCTTAAAAAATGCTTTTGCCTCTGAAAAAAGGGCTTTGGAACACCTGCATGCCTCCCTTGAATCCCATTACAAACTAAAAGGGATTTTATATACTAAAATATTAGAATTAGGATTTAATACCTTCACAAATCATAGACATTTTACACATAAGGGAGCAAAATACCAGAAATGAACACAAACCGCAGATTAGAGACAGTGAAGTATGTAACTGTGACACAGGTTTAACTTGTTCATCCTCAGATACAGTGTGAAAATGGAAGGAAAACATAGGTAGTGGTCTCGGAAAAGTGGCGTCATGCCGTGCTACTGTTCCTGCTAAGCTAAAGCTAAATGCATGCCCTCCCCAGTCCTCTATCCCACACTTACCCTCTCTGACTCTCTTTGTATGTCTTACCCACAACTATCCTACACTAGTAGCAGCCTGACTGAAAAGGGAAAATCATGGGAATATTTTTGCAAATGAAATTTTAAATGTTATTTATTTTATTATTGCTCTTCGACAGGAGTTGTGGTGGAGCTGCAGACTGACGGATGACGTGTAATTTGTACTTTTTTTTTTTAAGCACTTTGTTCTCTTTGCCTCTCCTTCACTCTATTTACTCGCTCCTAAACTGTTTTCGCAGTGGTTTTGTAATCTAACTCAATATTAACTGTTTAGACTGTTGCTGAAACTCTGTGATATCGAAATGAAACAAACAAAACAAGACAAAAAAAATTAATACACCAAGTGTCTTAAAATATTGTATTGCCATTGTTTTTAATGCCAAGTAATACTTGTAAATGTTTGTGTTTCAGATGTGGCCTCAAACAAATCTATTATTATTATTATTACTACTATAGCTTTTATTTGATCAAGTGCTGTTGACCACTGCTGTAGTTCATATTGTTCATTGATATGAAATAAATATTTATGAAATTTCAGCAGCATACTACCCTATTGTAGTGTACCATTTCTAACTGCATGTTGTCTGAAGCATTCAGTATCTTCTGAATTAGTGGTCATATTATTCAGGGGTTTATACATACATACATCATCTAAACCGCTTATCCTTCTGGGTCACGGTTTGGTGCTGGAGCCTATCCCAGCTGTCATTGGGCGGGAGGCAGGATACACCCTGGACAGGTCGCCAGTCCATCGCAGGGCAGACAGACAGACAGACAGACAGACATACACATTCACACACACTCACACTCACACTCACACCTAGGGGCAATTCAGCGTGTCCAATCAGCCTGACTGCATGTTTTTGGACTGTGGGAGGAAACCGGAGTACCCAGAGGAAAGCCACGCAGACATGGGGAGAACAGGCAAACTCCACACAGAAATGACCCTGGTCGCCCGGCCGGGAATCGAACCCAGGCTATTCTCGCTGTGAGGCGACAGCGCTACCCACTGCGCCACCGTGCCGCCCCTATTCAGGGGTTTGTTCTAGGAAAATAATAGTTAATACATGCACAAACTTCATCTCCAATTGCATGCAATTAATGCATGCAGTGAAGCTTACAGCTGCATTTGGTTTATTCTGTGTGCTCTACTTAGAGATCTACTTTTATGGTGAGAGTGCAAAATATTAGTAAGGTGAACATGTTGTAGTGAATGAAAACAAGTAGTAATTAGTGATATCACAGAAGCTTGTCGTTTTTAGCCTTTTCTTCTACTATAGTTTAAGATCTCAAAGTCTTCTGGTGGCTACCAGTTAAACAGTAGCTGATAAGTTAAAAGACTGCACTAGGTTTGCTTCCATAATGTTGAACTTTGTGCACTGAAGTCAGGTCACTGAATCTGTGGCTGCATTATGACTGGATTGCACTAAATCCCCACAGACACAATGTTACTTCCTCACATAGGCATTTCTATTGTTTGGCTTAAAGTCCAGGTCCCCCATAATAAAGACCTGTCTGATGTTGTGTTAAAGCCACACATCAGAAAAACAGTCATTTAGAAATGAAAATACATTGTTGTGGATTCCGCGATTTTCTCGTATCGCTGCTGTCAGATATCTCCAAAATGGTAACTCTACAGGAGAAGGAAAAAATATACTTCACTTTTAATGCAAGTCAATGGAACGAGAGTTTTTTACAAGTAATTTTTGGCCATTTCTTTTGATCCATTCCTCATGAAATTTACATACAATGTAAAGGGCAACAGGCATTTTCAAATTATGCCAAAAACTGAAAAACGTCCAAATTGGAGAACCGAGGCTGACAGCAGCAATATATTCTCTTTTTTTTAAAGGAAACAGTAGGTGCTATCCAAGACTATCCAAGAAATCCATTTTTTCCCAAAATGTTCAGGTGTGTAGGCAATATGTGAGAGGTTTTTTTCTCTGAAGTCACAGCTTACAGGCAGGATGTAAGCAGGCAGGCACAAATGGGGAAGCACTGTGGTATCTATGAAAACAGAAACTTGGTACAGAAAATCTAAAATTACGTTAACAAGGCAGAATGAAACTGAACTAACAAAGAGGAGACAAGCACTACATATATTCAGACATATTCAGTGGAGAGTCTGATATAATCTATAATCTCTTTTTTTAATAATAAGAAAATATGGTGCTGATTACTTTTAGGTATCACCCAGGCATTGCCCAGAATCACAATGACTGTTTGACCAAAATAAGTTTGAGAGCACTTACAGATGCACTCCTGAATATCTGACTGCAGAAATACGATCATCTGTTGAATTCAATGCCCAATCTGTGCGTTTCGTTCTTCCAGAGATTCTTCATTCTTTATCTTGATTGGTGCCCTTGATGTTCTGTTACTACCACCCCTCAATTTCATAATGAGCTGACATTTTATGTGACTCTATCTGAAAGGTAGCCTGCCACTGGCTGAAATGGGGGAGGAGTGAATTCTGTGGAGGAAGGTCAGAACTGACCTCATATTCGAGACATGTCTTCCAAACAAGACACCGAAACCAAGTCACATTGGTGTTTGAAGGAGTTTAGCACCCAGGAGTTTAGCACCGTGAAAGCACCCTTATTCATTTACAGAAACAATTAAAGAATCACCCACATCCACGATATAAATGCAATTTCTGCCTGTTTTAAAGACCCCTTGATCTATGAAACGTCATATACGTAATATATTTCCATGGAAATATGTATGCAGGGTGTTCTCACCCCTCCTCTTTCACCCATCATTGCTCAATAGGAGCTCAACACTGAGTCACAGTATTTCACAGACAACAGTGTCCTAGTTGGTAACAGAGTGCAATGTGTAAGATTTAGGTTGGTCTGTTAGCAGAAATGGAATGTAATATGCTGAATGCTTTCATTAGTGTTGGGGCAAGACCTACCAATCGTTGTGTTAGCTTAGATATTTTTATATTCTGAAAAATATTACAAAAGGATATCCTAAAATATTTCTAATAGCTAGATTTATGCTTGATTTAGTCCTGCAAAAAGACATGAAACCGTTTTTATTATAATGTTGATTAAATGATTAAACAATAAAACAACAAGTTTTCAGTAGATTGTCTTCATAATAAAATACATTTTAATTCTAACATCACCTAAGGCTAGATTTTTGGTTTTAAACAGGCAAATGTGTGCAAACGGTGTGAAAGATTTTAGTAATCAACTGGCAAAGATTCATTATGATATCTGTTATTTAAAAAATAGATGACCCTACTCACCTGTAGTGCCTTGCCTTCATTTCAGAAATATGTTGTATATTCAGTTGGGTATTTTTAAAACCAATCATATTTGGTATTGCTGGGTTTGCAGTTGCTTCATATCCTTATCAATAGCTAGAAAGGATTTAAAAAAATGACAGCCAGATCATTTTAAACGTTACATCGTTACTGCAGCCGTAAGGAATGGTACCTATTTTCTGAAGCACTGATGAATGACATCATCCATGTTCAAACAGTTCATAATTCATATTTACACCGATCAGGCATAACATGATGACCTATGACATGTCCTTGTTTCTACGCTCATTGTCCATTTTATCAGCTCCACTTACTATATAGGTGCACTTTGTACAGACTGTAGTCCATCTGTTCCTCTGCATACTTTGTTAGCCCGCTTTTACCCTGTTCTTCAGTGGTCAGGACCCCCATGGACCCTCACAGAGCAGGTACTATTTGGGTGGTGGATCATTCTCAGCACTGCAGTGACACTGATGTGATGGTGGTGTGTTAGTGTGTGTTGCGCTGGTCTGAGTGGATCAGACACAGCAGTGCTGCTGGAGTTTCTAAACACCTCAGTGTCACTGCTGGACTGAGAATAGTCCACCAACCAAAAATATCCAGCCAACAGCGTCCTGTGGGCAGCGTCCTGTGACCACTGATGAAGGACTGGAGGATGACCAACACAAACTGTGCAGCAGCAGATGAGCTATCGTCTCTGACTTTACGTCTACAAGGTAGGAGTGTCTAGTAGAGTGGACAGTGAGTGGACACAGTGTTTAAAAACTCCAGCAGCACTGCTGTGTCTGATCCACTCGTACCAGCACAACACACACTAACACACCACCACGTTAGTGTTACTGCTACTGCAGTGTTACTGTTACTGCAGTGCTGAGAATGATCCACCACCCAAACAGTACTTGCTCTGTGAGGGTCCATGGGGGTCCTGACCACTGAAGAACAGTGTGCAGAGTATGCAGAGAAACAGATGGACTACAGTCTTTAATTGTAGAACTACAAAGTGCACCTATATAGTAAGTGGAGCTGCTAAAATAGACAGTGAGCATAGAAACATAATGTTATGCCTGATCGGTGTATATCTGTAATTTAAAACTGGTCAAACATTTTGAGTACCAGTTGATCGCTGACCTGTGCAGTGGACCACAGGCTTCCACAGTATCCACAAGTAAAATATTGAACAAATCAAACATTCTGAATTAAACATAATTCTTGAAACTCTAGAACTTACATATTTTATATTACACAGGGCCTTAACCTTTCTGAGTCTGGAGGTTTGCTGTACATATTGTGACGACAGCCATGCGGCACGCAGCCAACCAGCTCAAATGCAGGAAAGAGGCTCATGGGAATTGTGCAACACAGTTGACACCTGCAGCAGTGTTTCTACAGCGCACGTCTCTGAACAAATAACGACATCTGACTTATATGCAGACAAAGTTAGTGATCAACCACTCAGTACATTCTTTTAATAGCCATTTTTCAGCAAATAGATGGGAGAAGATAAGCCGTCAAGGTTGCTATGTGTACTGCATTCAACTGTTGCTTGTTATCTAAACACAGTCCCTGTGTTTCCTCAGTGTTTTCACATAATCTCAATAACGCTGTGACTTCATGTTTAGAGGTTAAATCAAATTCATTGAGTCTTAGTACCTTTTTTAAGACCTCACCAAAGGAAAAATAATCCACAGTCCATAAACTCAAACATGGCACATATAAATGTGCATTTTATTCAAACAAACTTGTTTAAAATCTAACATGGATAAACACGCTGAGTCTTTTCAGTGTGTTCGACTTTATCAGTTCTGCTGTCATCTCTGCCTTCATTAGCAGTCACTTCTGACCACAGGTCTGCTTTCAGCTGGATAGTTTTGGTTGGCTTGCTATTCAGAATTAGTTTCATTTATATTACACAATTACCCTCTTCAACATGTTCAAATCGAATACCTCTAAGAGTAAAAAAGAGGACATTTTATTAACTTACATATTTAAAATCTATTTTAAGACTTCATAAGACTTTAAGGGTCATCAGGAACCTTGTTTTATACCAGCGGAACCTGCTGTGTTAGGTGTTCTTTAGTTCCGAGTCAGTATTCCATTCATGAATGCTTTATGTTTTGACATTTCCTTTGTTTTCTTGTTTGTACCATTATAGTCACCGCTAGGCACTTATATCTCCTGTGACCAAGTCCTCACTCGGTATGTCACGAGTCTGAAAGTCTGAACATCTTCTCTGAGACAAAATACAAGAACTTCTCTATACTGGAATTTGTTCAAAATTCAAACATTTCAACTACAAGTTTTCAGAAATCAAATCAAAGTTGTTTTGGTCATCACTTATTTTTTTTTCCATCTTATGTAAAATACTCTCGAAGGACTGTGAACAGACTGGGGGGGGGGTCTCATGCCTCCCCATCCCTGTAATCAAAGCCACTGAACATTCAGTTCTTCATCCAATAGGAGTGCATTTCACTGCACAGTGGATATGGACTGGTCATACCTCAGGAACTGCAACATCCATCCACTTCAAGTAGGACAGACTTCCATCTTCAATAGGAAAACTGATGATTTCTGGAATTTCATATGGATGCATAGCTCTGGAGGAGCAGAAATGCTAAATTACACAACGCATTTTTGCTTAATAGTTACTTAAAACTTTAATTAACAGCTGTTGTACATGTAGAGGAATAAAAATCCATATTTTTAAATGACGACAAGCCAAATTTACTTACGTTACAAATTCAGTGAGTCTCTGAATCAGAGATGTTCTGGTCCTCACCAGCTACGACACAAACACAAGCTTAACTTGTTATACTTCTTTATACAGTTCTCAAATGTATTAAAAGACAATTTTTGCCACCTTACAAATACTTTTATTTCTAATGAGCAAAGACTAAAATAAAGTATCTTTTTATAATAAAGTCCACGTACCAGCAGTATTTCCGAAGCGTCCCGAATCTCTCCTTTCCAGTAGTACCTGATAAACACCAACAACATATTGTGTATTTCACATCTGCAGGAAATCCATTCAGCAACACTCTACGCCAGATGTTCGCGTGTGAGCAGACGCACTGCAAGATTTAACTTGAAGGTGCCGCAAGCTCAAATTAACATTTAGGTTGCTAAATCTAAAGCTAACTGCATACCTGACTGCTATTTCTGCCATTGTTAAATTGTTGAATTCCACCAATTTTCCAAAATTTCTCCACAATTCAATCATTTAGATGTGAACAAAGTCATTCAAAGTGGTCTGATGTGAAGTAGTTTGTTGTAGAAAAACAACTTTCTTTACAGTAGTGGTGACAGGAACCGGGGGTCATACTGTCTACAACACAAATATAGCCATTTTATTTGCTATCCAAAATGACCAGTGAATAGAGGTGGACAGTATGGCAAAAACATTGTATCACGATACCTCAAGACATTTTCACGATGAACAATATGCATCACAACATTTCGTTTTTCTGAGATTTCATAAGTTGGAACAGACAAACTAGTACCTGTTGTGCCGCATATGAAAGTGTAGTAGTAGTAATAATAATAATAATAATAATAATAATACAATAATACAACTACAAATATTTTTAATTCAATGTTTTACAAACTGTGCTGCACTAAATCCAGTTAAACAAGCCTAATTGTGCTCACTTTGTAATGAAACATGTAGTTGGTCAGACTTCTTTAAATATTTGAAAAACTGTTATTAATCAATGTTTTAACAGGCAGTTTATTCGTAACCAAGTTATGTAATAGTTTTGTGTGAGGGAGATTTTAGAGACATTAAACTTCTGTGACAATTCTGACTTGGTAGGTTTCTCTACAGTACCATACTCTTTACAGCATGAACATTCTGGCTATAGCCTACATATACCAGCCATAGCTCACATATTCTGGCTATAGCCTACTTAAACTGGCTATAGCCTACATACACTGGCTTAAGCATGCATACAGTGGCTGTAGCCTACATACAGTCATGTGAAACAATTAGGAAACCCCATGAAAAACTTTTGATCTTCATTTTAACAATATTGAGAGATGGAGGTAATACAATGAAACAAATAAAACTGAATAAATGTCTTTGAAAAATAATTAGTAAAATGTAACTGATATAAATGCAATTTTCTTGTGAGGAAAAAGTTATGACACCTCCACATTTCCTTCTACTTAAAATGCACCACATCAGCTGTGAATGATTAGAACATCATTCGAGAGGATTTTGGAAGTGCCTCTTATTTAAACCTCAGACATTTGGTTTGGTTTGCTCTTGATTGTTGAAGTGAGTGGTGTCACCACAGCAAAGAGCTCTCTGAGGCCTTCAGAAAGAAGGCTGTAGATGCACATGAGTCTAGGAAGGAATTTAAAAATATCCCAAAACCATTAGAAATCAGCCATTCCACTGTCCAGAAAATAATTTACAAGTGGAGAACATTTAAAAAAAACTGCCAGCATGGCCAGATCAGGCCATCCTAGCAAGTCCAGCCCAAGAGCAGACCACAAGATGCATGAAGAAGCCTCCAACAATCCTAAAATGTCATCACAAGACCTACAGGTAGCTCTTGCCACAGTTGATGTTAAAGTACATGCATCTACCATCAGAAAGAGACTGCACAACTTTGATTTTCACAAGAGGTGTGCAAGGAGAAAACATCTAGACAAAGACCAGGACTTCTGGAACAATGTGTTTTGGACAGATAAATCCTCAGTTGAAGTGTTTGGGCACAGTAACACAAGACATGTCTGGCGCAAACCAACTCAGGAACCTCATACCAACTGTGAAGCATGGAGGTGGAAGCGTCATGGTTTGGGGCTGCTTTGCTGCGGCAGGGCCTGGCAAGCTCTCTTTCACAGAATCCACCATGAATTCTTTATTGTATCAGAGGGTGCTTGAGGAAACTGTGAGACCACCTGTCCCAAAACTGGAGCTGAAGTGCAGGTGGACCATGCAACATTACAATGACCCAAAACATTCCAGTAAACCCACCAAGGAGTGACTCAAAAGAAAGAAATTTCTGGAATGGCCAAATCAAAGAATGGATCTTAATCCTATTGAGATGCTGTGGGGTGTTTGAAACGGGTTGTGCATGAAAGAAACCCCTCATACATCACACAGTGACTGGTAGACGGTTATATTAAATGCCTAAGTGAGATTATACCAGCCAAAGGGGGAAATACCAACTATTAGGGCATAGGGTGTCCTAACTTTCTCCTCTGTAGGAACTGGCATCGTTTTTTAATTTATTTATTTTTTTGTTAAATAAATGATAAGAAAGTCAAATTGTCATTGCTAAATGCAATTACATCAATTTTATCTATAGATATTGTTTGAAAGAAGATCCAAGTATTGATATGTCCACACTTCTTAATAAAGAACTAAACATTTAATGGGGTGTCGTAATTTTTTTCACATGACTGTATAGTCCACATACATATCGTCACTGTCTTGCAAAAACTTCGCATCTCCATTTTTGCTTTTTTACTTTTTGCGTAAAATAAACACCTTTCATATCCTTTGATTTGTGTTTAAATTTTATGATCTACAGACAAACAGAAATTAGTTGGAAAAAATCTTTTTACATTACATCAGTGGTTCCCAAACTTTTTAAAGTCCCGTACCCCTTCAGACATTTGGCCACCTGTTGCATACACCCCTCACCCCTTATACATACACTTTCACATATTGCCATGATGCATATGTAAGATATTTAGCCTCTTAAAATCAGCCCCCCCCTTAAATTATCAAACCTGTTCAGATATACTGAACAGTACTGAATTAATAATGCTATTCAAAAGTGCACAGTACATAACAAAATGATCACTAATGTGCCACAGATCACATTCAGCACAGTAACAAAATATAAACCTTCATAGTTGTACACGTTGCGCACTTTATAGACACTCCCTTAAACAGTAATGCGAAGGTGTTTGGCTGTTGGGAGCCTTTACGTTCAGCAAAAGGACTCTTTTGAAATCTATTTGGTTGTAGTGTGTTCTCTGTGTTCTCGGGAGTGAGAACATGTAGGTCTGATCACTTCTGCACATTTATTTAATGAGAAATCGAAGAGAATATCCAGCAAATGTCCAGTATAAAACCAACTCGTTTAGTTTCAACAGCCTTACAGCTCCACCAGCTCTACACAACCAAAATGTTTACAGCTAAGCGCTAATCACAGCATCTACAGACTATTATCTCACTACAACCGCAGACTGAACCGCATCTGTGAAAGTGAAACTAACTCGCAAGCACAACTGACAAGGATCATAAAGGCCTTAACTTCCTTCACACCAACTATGGTGCAGCACTAAACTCAGTATTCAGAGATCTGCTCAGTTTCAGTGAGGATCTCTTATTCAGCAGCTGGTGAGTGGAGTGCAGAGCTGTTTGTGTTGTCTACATTAGGCAAGTATCTGAGTAACTGCATGGCTGGCAAATGTATTAAAATGAAGATGTAAATGAAGTGTAAACATCAAACTTCAGAATTTTTTAACGTACCCCCGACATCATTTGTACTATGGTTTGGGAACCACTGCTTTACATTAACAAGTTAAAAAAGCTTCTTCCTTCTCCTTTAAAGTTACCTCTTTTTTGGACAGCAACGATACACTGGCTAACACTTGTTAACATTTTCAAAAATGTCAAACAAATGACCCTCATATAATCTTGATTGGCTGCACCTGACTATTGGGCTCTGTTACAGCTGGAATTTGACGATAATGAATTTCACATAGTAGAATTATTGGGTGTATATATGTGTGTTTGTTACAGGAACAGTGTACAAAAAATGTAAACGCTCCAGCAGTACATAAGAATCACAGTGATGAGTGTGTGCATCAAAGGCCAACACTAGCTGACCAGTTAATACTTAACTAGCTTTTCTACTGCAGTGCTGGCCTTGGGGAAATTAATATAAAATCTAGTCTCAACTAGTTTAACTTCAGAAGTCCCTACTAACTGTGTGCTGACTGTGTACGGCTCGGTCAAGGTTCGTAAGTTCTCACATGGTGGAGGTGTGGGGAAGAATATTCACACATGCCGCCATCCTTTTCTCCATGATGTGTCTAAAAGAGAGGGAAAGAGAGAGGAAAGAAAAGTTCAGGATATTAACATTCATGTTTGACGTTAAATATGTTCGTGTATAATTCACTGACTACGTTTCCACTAAAACCTAAAAACGGAACATAAAGTAAAACAAATGAAGTATGGTTAGTGCATTTTGTACAAACACTGCAGAGCCAAGTGCTATGCAGCCTGACACCGAGATAAGATGAATAAATAACAACAAAAACAGAACAGTTTAAAATGAAAATTAAAACAAGATTTAAAAATAAGAGCAATTTAAACCGAAACAGAAAACCAACAGGACTAAGGTCACTTTTTGAAATATAAGACATGCAGAAACAAAATAAAAGCAGAAAAAACTGGACTGCAATTGAGGAAATTACTTCATATTACAGTGACATGGCAAACAACGTTGCTAGGCTAGAGTTGTGAAAGAGAATGGAGAAGGTACGGCTTACTGTGTGAAGAAATGATGCTGAGCTGTGTTGCTGCTTCATGTTTGGCTGAATGAACTACAGTGCAGCAGTATTGTTCTCACATGGAGGTGACAGTTCTGTTACTTGTTTATTGTGAACTCCACTGGAATTGATGTAAAGTCCTGTACATACGTTCTTCACTTTGATAACTACTCACCGTGATGCAATATGAAACCATGTTAGTTTCGTATTAGTTACTGAATATTCATATTCAATAATAAGCCTTAAAGGAATACTCCAGCCCTTTTCAACCTTCGGCCGCATCTTTAACATACAACTTTGACTTATTTCCCTACACTTAGTAAGGCTGCATGATACGGAGATGAAATGCAATGTACATCTATCTATCTATCTATCTATCTATATCATACTAAAAACTCCACATATCACTCAACACAATTGCTAGGTTTCTACAGTGCAGTAGTACCGTTCTCATCAGAAGCGATTTAAACATACTAATCTCCTGTTTGTGAACATTTAACTTCCCCGTTGAATACAATGATGGGAAATGAGCGGTAGACTGAACGGTGACAGTGTGCCAGTGTTGTGGGGGTAGCACGAGGGTATCCATGGTAATACCTCAACTGTGTAACTATGTGTCTAACTATACCTCAACTCATTTGTGAAGACTCACTCAAATGTCTCAGGCTATGTATCCACACAGGATTCAAACAGTGGCCAAGTGCATATCATACTGACTAACCTACTAAGAATTTAAGTAGTTGTTGACATAAATAAGTGTAATGCACTAACATCTAAATCATTAAAATCTAGCTGATTGCATTAGCTATGTTACATTAATTACACCTTAGATTGAGTATCATAGCAGTGGAGAAGAGTGCGTTTCTGTACAGCTGTAAGAAAAGTAGTTATGTTTCATAGTTTTGATCCTCAGCTGTCTCTTTCAACAACAGTCTCTGTAGCACAGTGACATCAGGAATCACAACCAAGGCTAAAACATCCCAAGAGTTCGCATTTTGAGTTTTACATCTTGTTGGAATCTTGTTTTTGACCACTGTGTGTGGACATTTATCTACTCACACTGCATGAAAATGAAATGGTCCGACTGACAGGCTATGTGAAATGCAGCCTCTAAGGACAGCTTTGTCTATGAAGAGTTATCAGTAAAGCTGTTTCATTAAGCAAACAACCCGCTGCATAAAGAGTACTTAGCATACAAACTGAGAAACTGTGCTATAGCAGCTTTGCTAACTCATACCACACTGCGCACTAAACCTAAAACCACGCAGTGATGTACATGATTAGGACAGTATGGTCTCTCTGCAGCCTGTTTTACAAAGTGACCAATGACTTTGTGTCCAACTGCCATGCTGTCAGCAACACTTCATGAGGCTGACATCACATGGTATCAAGTGGTATTGGATGTTAGTAGTGATGCATGTTTATGAGTATGACTATGACTAAATGAGCATGGTATTGGGTCGATCGGTATCGTTACATCCCTACTTTTATTTTATGAGCCGTGATAATGGGTTTTGCCAGACGGATCATGTGCAACATATAATATATATCTTGCACCATTGTTTATATTGTTTTTTTATGTATTTATGTATTTTTTATGTATTTCAATTGCAAATGGTATATTAGCATCTGTATCGAAAATATATTGTACTGTGAAGTATGAATAGCAATGCATAATTTTTTTTTTGCTAAATTGTTGCACCACTATATATATAGTTTTGCAACAGCCCTCTCAGTATTTAGATTTAAACCTAATAGACTTTGAGTCTTTGGTAGCAAATGTCGACTTTGTCACTTCTGTTTTGTTAGCCTATGTGTGGTTGTGGTTGGGGAATTAAAAACCTGTGGCATGGACTGAAGAGGGAAGTCCACAAGTGAACGTTAGAATATCAGGGAACCAGATATGTTCTTCATGGTAGTGAAAAGTGAACCTTGTTAAGCGTTATGGCAAAGTCCCACAGTGCTGGTACTCTTGAAAGTGACAGCATCATCAAATAGTAATAATGGAATGGGGTGCCAATATTTTTGCAACATAAATTATTACTGAAGTATTAAAGTGTAAAGTAATCGTAAAGAATTTTTTTTGTTCTAAAACATGGTATAAAAATATACAGCCATACCCCATTTGTTTAAGCCTGAAATATCACTCATTGCATTTGTGGTTTATTTAACATACTGATTTTAGATTTTTATTCATTTTCATTAAGGATGCCAATATTATCATCTCTGAGAGATGCACCATACATAGAGACGCACAATGATATCAGAATCATATCAGTATCAGCAAATAATTATTTTTAAAAATGATCAGCACAGGACTGATTATTAGATTTCTACAAAATTCAAACCAATATTTTATGAAAGATTTATTGTATTGTGGGAGAACAGGATATTTCAGTGATGCTGGGACACTGTGCTAAAATGTCTGCATTTTTACATTTTACTGCATTTGTAACCCTACACAACTAAATATACATTTCTCTGCTATGCTAACCCAGGTAGACTTAGTCACAATTTACAAATGTGTATGTACACAAAAATATTAATCTCTAATAATTAGCCTATAAAAATGGTTCATCAGTTTAACCTAGAAACAAGCAATTTAACAGGTTAAAACATAAAACATCAGACCAGGTGACCTTCTTCCATTTCTCCAAGGTCCAGTTCTGACGCTCGCATGCCCATAGTAGGCACTTTCACCGGCGGACAGGGGTTAGCATAGAAACTCTGACCTTTCCGCGTCTACACAGCCCCATAAGCAGCAGGGATTAATGCACTATGTGTTGTAAAACATTCCTCCCATAACCATCCTTAAAAATGTCTGTGACTTGTGCCACAGTAGCTCTTCTACTGGTTCAGACCAGACGAGATAAGCCTCATTGCCTTTGCGCATGAATGAGCCTTGGGCGCAGAACACCCTGTCTTCAGTCTGTGGTTTGTCCCTCCTCAGGCCACTGTCGTTAGATACTCACCACAAGCCTTGCTATTTTGGAAATGCTCTGACCAAATCGTCTGGACTTAATGATTTGGCCTTTGTCAAAGTCGCTCACGCTTGCCCATTTCTCCCACATCCAACACGTCAACTATGAGAACCAAATGTTTGCTTACGTTCTAATACATCCCAGACCTTCACAGGCACCACTGTTAGGAGCTAATCAACAGTATTTGCTTCATCTGTGAGTGGTCATAATGTTTTAGCTAGTGCATGTACATTCTGCAAAATCTAGATAACAAAGTGATGTGAGATTCACTTCAACCCAGGTAGAGGATCTACGTGTATATTAGGGTAAAAGCGCCTTTTAAGATTTTCTGGTAACACTTTATTTGGAGTGGTATTTTGTAGATGATTAATAAACTCTTCACAGATTATCAGTAACACAAAAACAACATATCAGTGAAGTAGCAGTAGTGCAGCATCTGAATACACTGTATTTACACAAGTAGATATCTTGTAGATGTTCTGTTGATACATTACTTACATTAAGTAGATGTACTGTTAATAAGTTACTTCCATTACCCAAAACCTAACCCTACCACTGGCCCTAATCCTAACCTTAACCTCAACCCAAAACATAATCCTAACCCTCACTCTGGCCCTAAACCTAACCCTAACCTTAACCTCAACCCAAAACCTAATCCTAACCCCTGTTTTTGACATGTTATTGAGAGTCTTTTGAGTGTTCGTGTCATCTAAAAAGGACCACTCAAAATAAAGTGTCACCGATTTTCTTCTGCTACAAAAGCTAAACTGTCTGCTGTTCCTGTTTATTTCCCCCAACTGTGTGTGGGGTTATCTTCCTGGACATGCATAGAGGGTTTAGCTTCACAGTAAATGGACATTGGGCCTCATTCACCAACCTTCTATAGAAAAATTAGGTAGTTTTTACACAGATTCTGATTTCTTATTTGGGATTTGCTCTTAGATAAGAACAGATTCTACACACACTCAAGAGCACAAACGTGTGAACAGTTCTGTGGTTTAAGAACATCAAAGATTTGACGTAGACTTTTTCTTAGGACCTTCCTCAAGAACAAATTTAAGAAAAAGCATAGGAAGAATTGGTGAATGAGGCCCATTGTTCTTAAGGGGGGCATTTTATCCCCATTTAGCCCCACAAATATCTCAATATTATAGAGCTTGGATCAGGACTGGAGCACAAAAGTGTAAAGTTAAATACTCACTATTCTCTTTTGAACACTCTGAACCGCTCAGCAGTGCTAGTCTTTGAGCCCCAGCTTGTGTGGTGCTGTCGTGCTATAGTGGAGAGACTTACTTGTGAGTTGGCTGCTGCTACACTGAGAGGAAACCCTATATTTGCTATACCAAACGCAGTGTTTGGACAGAAGCTATTCTTCTATTCAGAAATCAACGAGCCCTCTTGACAGTGCAGATGTTACAGTGTGAGAGGGACTATTTACTCGACCCTAAGTGCTTCGTTCGGGAGCTCTGGCACACAACTGCATCTCCACACAAAGACTCCCAGTGTTCTCATTTGGAAACACACACACACACACTCACCTCATTTACATGCAGCTGTAAACATTTCTCTTTGACACAGACTGACAGTACCTTACCTCATTAAACACGTTACGAAAAACAGAGGAAAGACCTGCAAACAGTGTATTTCCTTTGCTCACATTAGAGGTGGGATGATAATGTATCATTATTGTTTTAAACAATATGATTTTCTGAGCATATCATGGACATCAATATTTACAACAACATGTTTCATTACAAAGAGAGCATAACTGGTCCTGTTTAATTAGATTTAGGACAGTGCAGTATGTGAAATGCTAAATAATAATAATTTATAAGTATCCAGATATGTCAGTGGTTTTCAAATGAAGCATTACTAGTGCACTGTCTCCCTCTCAAAGTATCGTGATGCGTATACGTGTATGCATATATCACAGAAATGTCTCTGAGTGTATGACATGATATGGTTTTGTTTGCCTTATCAGCCACCCCTAGCACACATGATTTTTCTTGACCTGGTCTGTGTGGCTCATTCATGGCACTGCATAACAATCCTTGTCATAAGACTTGACAACTCCATGCAATTTGGAAGCTAAATTCAATTTGTGAAGCTCAGAGCTCAAACACGGCTTTGTTATTTTGTGACATATGAATACTAGGGCTGGCCCGAACGGCATTTCAGAGGCTTTGAATACTTGCTGGTTTCCGAACGAGCATCCGAATAAATCAAAATCACCCTTTAAAACAATAAAGCTGCCATCATCTACCTCACTTGAACATAGCAACTGCCTCTCATACAGTGTGAAAACTTCACAATGAATGGACCAGTAGAAAGTCTCCAAGAATATTTAGAATAAAACTTCTTTAAATTAATCCACATTGACAGTTAATAACATTTTTGCCTTGTCCTGTAAAGTCACCGTTTTGAAGATACATGTTTGTTTTTTGGACAGCGACAATATACTGGCCATAGCCTACATTTGTTAAATACCAAACAACCTTCAAACCCTCCAATACAACGTTGACTGGTTGCAGCTGACAATGTGTGGTGCTACAGATCTAGTCTGGAATATGACAGTATCTTGGAATTTTTGAAAGTGATGATATTTGTAGTTGTTTTTGTCGTTTGACAGGCGGAACAGATACATTTCCAATTTAATCAGTGTTATTGTCCACAGTAGCTGTTCTAGACATGCGTCTAGCATCCTTCAAAATGCACAAACTCTACAGACATAATCCTACTTTATGTAGCATTTAGACTACATTTAAAACAATAATTTACTAAACTGATGACCTTGGTCAGAGGCAGTGTGCAATGGAAGCACACTGGTTAATATAGTCTACATATTTGAGATTAAACTTGTCCGGCCTCCATGGTAAACCAACATTTTACTGAAATTTTTATGAGAATCGATATTTTATTGTCACCCGATAATTTATAGTCCTTCCACTTGTTATTTCTTTTCAAGACAACTTTTCTCTTTTAATTTCAATGGTCATGTGAAAAATGGTGTAGGATGTTGCACTCCGAGGCGAGGTGATATGGAGGCCTGGCATTAATTTAGATGCGTTCAGCTAAACCAGCTATTATGTATTTTTGTGAAAGATTTTCTATATTTTAACAACAACTGTTCTTTTACTAGGCCTTTGCTGCTGAAATGTACTTTAGGCTAAATTTTGTGGCTTCCCAATAAAACAGAAACAAACACCAGTGTAACGAACGAAAACTTGAGTATTCAAAGTATTCAGGCCAGCTAACAGTAGCTTTAGCTGCTTATTTACCCATAAATCAAAAAGGTTCACTGTTCACAATTAATAACATACAAGAAAAAGTGGCCAAATTGGCTGATTAACCCACCTTTCTTGCTAAGTATGTTTATTAAGTAGCTAACACTGTTTGTACTGTTGAGTCAATAGAGTTAGACAGAATTTTGTGTAGTTGTTCTTAAGCAGAAAAACATGCATTCGGCTACTATACATGCTAAATATGGTAAATTAGCATCAGATATTGTTTTCAAAGGTGCTCAAAGCCTCTTCTACCTTGAATATGAGTCAAGTATTATTGGCACAACTGCCCCCTGTTCAAGCCCCCTGTGGTCATCCTTTAAAGTGGTTCACCCACAAGTTTGCCCACATTGCTAGTCCACCATGTGTATGAGACTGGCTGCATTTGATTGGTGAAACAGAGTACAGAGATATAAAATATGACCTCGTTGTGGTTTGACAAAGGTCTGGGGAAGGGATTAATGGACTACCAATCAGGCACCAATCAGGACGAGGCATGAAGAATCTCTGGACGAACTACATGCACAGAATGTGCATTGAATTAAAAGGATTAAAAAATGTAACAGGAAGAATGTAAACAAATGGAAAAAGTAAATGTACATCTTCACCAGTACGATTACAACACATCCATATACAACAAACAGAACCTCTGAATTTGCTTAATCTTGTTGTGTGTGAGTGTACCTGCCAATATCTTTAGCCACTTGCTCAGTAGGACAGTTGATGAGCAATATGGAGTGGTGTCCAGCCACGTAACTCCCACTCAGTGCAGCATGAAGCTGAACCCCCAGCATCCTCAGCATTGGGTACAGTGTGATGGTCAGTATCATCGTCTAAAGCGTAATATATCACACAGATATGGAGTCAATAATTAGGAAAAACAACAAATAAACAACAAACAAAAGGTTATTTCCATTGTGGTAATCAGCTGCCATATTTTGTACAGGTACAGAACTCAACTGTATACTGTAAAAGATGTTCAGTCAGTTCAGCCTAAAAAACTTACTTTGCTTTTGTTGTTACCACATTAAGTATTTTTTAGGTTGAGCTGATAAACCATTTTTATAGTGTAGTAATGGGTGGGGGCCAAAACCTGTCATTGTTCTGTAGGAAACAGTTCATGGCAACCAGTTAGTTCCTGGTATGTAGGGCTTGTTGGTAATACAACAAGCTTCTATTTGCTAGTTTTCTGCAATGTTATTCATAAAGAATGTGCTATTCCACAACACTGTGTCCAAATATTTGGTACAGGACAAAGCTACAAGGATTGTTACTATGTTGTTAACTCCCTGGAACTCAGATAATTCTGTTATACAGCTTTATCAGCCATATTAGAATAGTTTACTTTACTAATTACTTCTACTTCCTGTAGCTTGTACTGGAGCCTTTCCTTACTACAGTGTGAGAGCGTCGTATGTTTATGGACTTGCATTAACATACTTCTATTTAAGCAACAGAACATGAGACGGAGTGTGTTATCTTGAAATAACATCACGGCTGTAGATCATCACAGCCGTGACGTTATTCATGATAACACACAAGCTTGAGTGTTCTATTGATTTATACAACAGTTAAATAAATAAAGTAATAAATTAATAAACTGGGCCGTGAATGTGGCATTTAAAATGTTTTAATGTTAGCAATTCCCTCTGCCAAATTATGGTTCCTTAAGAAGCAGCTTGTTGTAACGTCACAGTAACGAGCTCCGCTCACTCGCTGCACAGCCGGCAGTTCGTTCTCCAGCTCCTTACGCTAAATTCTGAAACTGTCGTTACCACTGAGCAAGTTTTTTGTTTTTTATTGCGGCGGTTTTATGGCTCAGTCCGATTTGGTCAGACTCTGAAGATGAGACTACACGTTTGGCGAATGGTATTCGGTTAATTTCTGGCTAATTCCAGGTTGTTTAGGTTTTCTTCTGTCGCAGGGGCCGATGGAAAAACTGCTCAGTGGTGATGACAGTTTGGGAATTTAGTGTAGTCTCATCTTCAGAGTCTGACCAAATCGGCTGTTGGTCAAATGTGATCTTAAAAGCATCCATTTTCTGTTTGTGGCAAAGTAGGAAGTAAAAACGTTCAAATGGCTTGAGCGTCTCCTACAGCTGTCAAACTCTTTGCTTAGCAACGGCATCTTAGCGGAGTGATACGGTGTTTGCAAAAAACCCGATCAGCTTGCGTGGCCGAAACTAACTGTTGCATAACATTACATAAATAGGTTACGACTGATTAGGTAATGAAAAAGATTCTTTAAAGTTTCTGCACAAATAAATGGTTGAGATGTAAACAAAGTAATTCAGAGTGGTTTGGTGTGAAATGCTCTGTTCTAGATAAACTCGCCAAGTCAAAATTGTCCACAGTGGTGGTGATGGGATCCAGACGTCCACCTCTAAAAGCTCCCTCACAGAAAGTTATTACAAGAAATATTGTCCTAATGTCGGAAACAGCGTGTTACACTAATTTTGAGAAACTTTTGGTTCTGAAACTTATTTTTTAAATCTATTCATGGTCAAGGGGTACAGGCAGGGCGTTGTGAGGCAACATAGACCCCAAAGAAAACTTATTTTTTCATATTTACCACTATTTTACCATTTTCAACATTACATATAAAACTCAGCAGACACCTGTATATTCACTGGAGGTTTTGGATAGTAAATAAAATTGCTATATTTGTGTTGTAGACACGGTGACCCCTGGTTCCTATCACCATCACCATTTCACACCAAACTACTCTGAATGCCTGTTCACATTTCAGTAAATGAATTAAACAGAAATTTTGACGAATCTGTGGAATTCTCCTTTAACACTGAACTTGTTGTAGGTCTGGATGGGCTGCTCTCAATGCTACAAGCAAATTTCAAGCCATGACATTCAGACATAACCCTGCTGAAAAAAAAGCATCATTTCAGCATCTACGCTAGTTTATGCTGGTTTACGCTGGTATAATGCAGGTCTGGCGCTGGTTTACCAGCATACCAGCATCGAAACACAACATATTGTTGCTCTCCAAAAAAAATAATGGTAACTTTACAGGAGAGGGCAAAAACTTCTTTACTTTCGATGTTGGATAATGTAAAGATATTTTGTTTGAAGCAATTTTGAGGCATTTCTATTGGTCCAATAGTCATGAAATTTCTGCACAGTGTAAAGGACAGCTGCTGAGCTCAACATATGCAGAAAACTAAAGATTACATCTTTTTTTAGACAGTGACGATATGCTGTTTTTGCTGATGACCAGGCATACTGGTCCATGCTGGTTTTTCTAGCAGGAAACAGAAACAAAAGGTCATGAATTAACTTTCTATAAAAATGAAACCACTCTCTTTACTAGGCTCAGACCACAAGTGATTTTTAGCTGTATGAGCTAATAAACTTAGCACACAGTAGTAATTAAGTTATAAAAATGATTTCAGACTTGCCAAAAGGTAACAGCAGATGTAAACGACGCCCTTCTGTGTCTTCCACAAGTGATTTTATTCATTTTTAGTCATTTTATAGCTGAGCCCACAGTACACGGTAACCTACTGCACTTTTCAGACGGTCCCTTACTCACCGACTGAAGCGGCGTTGATCTTCAATGAGATTTAAATAGGAATTATTTGAGAAAGTATTCGAGTCGAGTTCGCTCTCTGTCCTCTTCAGCTTTGGTCATTTTCGGACGTTCTGCTCAGGAGAATTCAGAGACAAACTCGAACGCCAGTTTCTCATTCGAATATTCCGTTCCACCTTAAAACACTGGTGCAGCCTGTCCAGTATCCAGGCTCCAGAATAGAACCGCTGCACCATTTAAGGTGGAACGGATAATTCGAATGACAAACTGGCTAATAAGATGCTAACTTCTCATCATGAGACTTACCCCACAAATGAGCAAAAGTCGCGACTTCGACATCGTATCCTTGTGACACCGCTGATGCATCCAGTCCATTTTGTTCTCTTGAGTGACCGTCATCCCACCGGGACCCTCACATAACTGTGAGGACAGATCAATTCTTCATCCTCTACCACTTCCTAAAGGACTGCTCTGCCCAAACGCTGCCGGTCTCAGGTGTCTCTGTTATCCCCGCTATCGTCATGCTGTAGTTTGTTGTCCGTGTCTACAGGACACGCTGGCCGGTTCGACAGGTTTTGACCACGGGCGGATGAGGTTTACAACCCGCGAGGTCAGCAAGTTGACGCTGACTGGACGCTGCTTGTGTCCCGGCTATTCCCGCGTCCAATCAGGAGAGAATAGCCGTAAGAGGATTTAAGTAATAAACTTAAGTGCTGCTGTTCGGCGTGCTGCCTCTGAGCTGTGGGGGGTTGCGAATAGCCAAAAATGCTAAACCCCACCGCTCCAAACGCAGAACTGTTTAAGGGAAATATTCCTTTTTTATGCAGAATGCTTATATTAGAATTTTTTATTTTTACTCTTTCCATTTTCAAAATTATGAAAATTTTTCTCCCTCAAATGCCCTCATAACTAAAACCACTAAAAATGATGAATTAATAATTTGACGCACAGCATCAGACCTGTTAGAGCCACAGACCTTTTAGAGCCACAGACCTGAGACCTGTTAGAGCCACAGACCTGAGACCTGTTAGAGCCACATACCTGTTAGAGCCACAGACCTGTTAGAGCCACAGACCTGAGACCTGTTAGAGCCACATACCTGTTAGAGCCACAGACCTGAGACCTGTTAGAGCCACAGACCTGAGACCTGTTAGAGCCACATACCCGTTAGAGCCACAGACCTGAGACCTGTTAGATCTATAGACCTGAGACCCATTAGAGCCACAGACCTGAGACCTGTTAGAGCCACAGACCTGAGACCCGTTAGAGCCACAGACCTGAGACCTGTTAGATCTATAGACCTGAGACCCGTTAGAGCCACAGACCTGAGACCCGTTAGAGCCACAGACCTGAGACCTGTTAGAGCCACAGACCTGAGACCTGTTAGAGCAACAGACCTGAGACCTGTTAGAGCCACAGACCTGTTAGAGCCACAGACCTGAGACCTGTTAGAGCCACAGACCTGAGACCTGTTAGAGCCACAGACCTGAGACCTGTTAGAGCCACTGACCTGAGACCCGTTAGAGCCACAGACCTGAGACCTGTTAGAGCCACAGACCTGAGACCCGTTAGAACCACAGACCTGAGACCCGTTAGAGCCACAGACCTGAGACCCGTTAGAGTAGGAGTGAACAAGTTTGTTTGGTGATTTACCTGCTCAACACACCTGATTACACTTATCTGCTAATTGCCAGGGTGTGTTTGAGCAGGGAAACCTCCAAACTGTGCTGGACACCAGACCTCCAGGACCTGAGTTGTGCACCTCTGCGTTAGAGCCACAGACCCGTTGGCACAACAGACGTATTAGCACCACCACAGACTTGTTGACACAACATATTGTGCCGTGTTGTGGTGTAGAAGAAGAAGACATTTCTGCACATTTCTGACATTTCTCTGTGCAATAACTATATTATATATGTATAACTATATATATATATGTATATATATATATACATATATATATATATACATATATATATATATATATATATATATATATATATATATATATACACACATTTTGGAATTAAGCAATGCATTTGAAACGTGTCTCATCTTTAAGACATGCTCATTTATTTCTTTTGCCTATCAGGCAGACCTCATAACACCACAGATATATTAGCACCAAAGATAAATCAGCACCACCCAGATAGCAGACATTTCTGGGCCAAATATGGCCCAGTTAAGGCACGTATGGCTTAGTTATGGCAATGGCACATGTACTGTGGACTGAACTTGCCCACCTTTGGCAGCTGCCATGTTTAAAGCTTGTCATGGCATTCAGACTCTGGGCCGCCTGTGGCCCACATGCAACCTACCATGTGAAATGTATGTATGGCAGTTACATTTTGGGCCAAACCTGGCGTTTGTGAGGTGTGTCAGTTCTGACAGTGGTGGTTTAAAGGTGACTGAGATGCTTTCCTCTCACAACTGTAACAGACAGCTGTATTAGGCCTAATATTTCATAATAACAATTATTGTAATGATTATTATTATAACTGTTGTTATAATAATATTTTTATTATTATTGAGTTTAATGGCACAGTTTAGATAAATGAAGTATTGCATTTTTTATTCAGTAGGAGTGAATAAATATTTTGGTTCTTGCAACCACATCTGGCCCATTTCTGTGTTTTTCTTGTGGTATGTGGTCCGCTAATGTCGGATGTGGTCCAGGTTCATATTAATCACATTTATAATTTGCTGGGTCAAGCAGGCTATTGTGGCATCTCAGAGTGTTTTTGTGCACGTTTCAGATGTTCATTTTTAAAGAAGCTGTTGTTTGCAGTACAGCCAGCCACAATTTTCATAAACTGCATTAATTTTTCTCATAGGGTAAACCAGCTTAGACCCTAAGAGTTCCTAAAATAGGCCAGACACCGAATACAGAAAGACGCATGACTTCAGAGATCTACTTAACAGCTATCTAAGCTGTTAAACGAGGGGGCTATGGTCACAAATTCCATCATGGCAAAATACAGTAGGCAAGCTGCAGGACTTCAGGCTGGAACTGCAGATGGTTCGACAAGTCAAACTAGGAAAATTAGTTAACAGCACTGAAACAAAATTTGCGTTAATTTCATGTTTGAGCATCATATTTTTTGATGTTTAACCCTTGAGTGGTGTTCAGGTCTGTGGGACCCATTTTCAATGTTTACCAAAAGAAAAATGATGCGATTTATTATTATTTGAACCTCAGATTCCTTGACCTTTACTCATTTTCTGTGACGAACATATAAAATGACACATTTTCAATGACCTCACACTGTTCACCCCCTACACATTTATATTACACATGTGGTGTGTGGAGGTGCTGTGCCCCTTCACTCTGTTCTCCTCCTACATGGCCTGCTGTTAGTGTGTGTGTGTGTCTGTGTGTGTGTGTATGTGTTTGTATATGTGTATATGTGTGTGTGTGTGTGTGTGAGGGTGGACAACATGGACAGGCTGCTGACTGGCTACAGCTGCTAAAGGAGAACCCTACGCTGGCCACTTGTGATATTTTAAACATCTGGTATTTTTACATAAATTGTTAGGGCTGTATTGATTTAAAAAAAAAACAATAATGCGGTGGGTCCACCAGACCACTGAGTAACAACACCATGAACACCACCCAAGGGTTAACACACAGTTTCAGCAGGGCATGAGAAAACTGGGTCACTCTTCATATTGAGTAGGCAGCGTAACCCACAATGGTTTCCTTCGTGTGCCTGTTTTTCTTTTTAAACAATGGCTTTAGTCATAAGTGTTTTCTAAAGTCCTGCCTTTGTGTGGGCTGAGAAATTTCCATTTAATGTCAGTATAGTTTTGGGTTATTGGTCCTTCATCTGATAGATTTCCCTTTTTTATTTTATTTTTTTTTTGTGCACGTGTCCGGGCATTATTTTCTTTCTCATTATTTGTAACATCAGCCATTCCAAAATGACTTGCTTGTGGTTACGGCCAACTTCCTGGCCAAAATGACTCATCTGAGGCCAACCAACGTCAAAGCGTCCTGTAAAGAAGCAGTACAGTAAATTGTGTACTGAACTACAGGTACTGTCACCGAGTGCCTACTGATCATTTGTTTCTACTGTAAAGCTATAAAAAGTATTTGTACAGGATGTGGCAAGAAAAAAAGAAAAACGTTTCAGTTATTTTATGATGTTTGAGCCACACTGTCAAGCCATGAGGATGAGCCTATTTGGTTGTAACTGTGCCATGTAGCTGCTGTGCTTAATGAAATGATTTATAACAACAACAAGCAAAGAAACAAGCAAATACAAAGGAAAACTGATCACAAATCATCAGAAGTAAAAATTTATAATTTAAAAAATAGTATAGTTTGTCAGTAATGGATTATCCACATTATAATTTAGGCTACATCTAACATTCATTTATTCATTTATTCATTTATTTATTTATTTATTTATTTATTTGATATTCTTTTTTTTTCTAGATCTTTTACTCTAATGTGTTCTGCTGATGAACCTGCGCTCCTCATAGTTTTAACTGCCTGCTATACCTTTATATTTTATTATGAATACCATTGCTGATGGTGAGGCACCTTTAACCATATGCACACTTAAAAAAGATTGGTTCTTCAAGGGTTCTTTAATAAAGGCAATGGTTCTATTTAGAAGCATTTGCATGCTTCAATGGTTCTTTGCATGGTGAAATTGCTCCTTAAAAAGATTCTATATAGAACCATATACAACATATTCTTCATCAATCAGAAGAACGATTTCACTATGCATTGAACCATTTAAGCATGCCAAGGAACCAAAAATTGGTTCTAGATAGCAGCAAAGAAAAAAAGGTCTTCTATAGAAAGAACTGTTTGGTTCTTTAAATACTTTTTCTATTTTGTAGTGTCAGTTAAGTTTAAAGAACCACACTTTTAAGAAGATGCTTCTTTAGGGGTTCTTTGGTAAAAGGAATGGTTCTATTTACAACCATGAATTCTATATAAAATCATCTGCATGCTTAAACAATGCTTTGCATGGTAAATTGGTTCTTTGGATTGATGAAAAATGTGTTGTGTATGGTTCTTTATGGACCTTATTTCAAAACTTTTATAAATAGCACCAAAAAGGGTTTGTCTACAAGAGAAGCACTTTTGGTCCCTTAAAGAACCTTTCAACTGAGTGGTGTCAGTTAAGTTTAAAGTACCACACTCTTATGAAGATGGTTCTTCAAGGGTTCTTCAGTAAAAGAATGATATTTATAATATTTAGAACCAGAAGTTCTATATAGGACCATTTCATGCTTATATGGTTCTTCTGTTGTTAGAAGCTTGCCATCATAGCAATAGCAGAACCCATTTTGGTGCTACACAGAACCATTTTCAAAAAGGAGCATGAAATGGTTCTATATAGATATCATGGTTTTAAACAGAACCATCTCCCTTACTAAGGAACCCTTGAAGAACAATCTGTTGTAAGTGTGTAGCATAGCATCACTCTAAGCAGTTTTATTTCATGCACCAGTACTTGATCATCAAACGCAGGTATCAGGAATAGTATGTAATATCAGCACTGGGCTGTATAATGTCTGGCTGTTGAAAGGGACATGGCAGAAGTCATCAATTACAAGGCCGTGTCCACTTATCTTCACTCTGGTGTTTTCTTGTGGCTGAGGCTTCTGAGTAATAGCTTACTCTGTCCTGAGTGCCAAAAAATCACTGCTAAAAGGACTTTAGTGGTGTAACCTTTGTTACACACCAGGGGCCGTATTACAGAAACATCCTATCTTTTTGTCTTAACTTAAGATCTGAGAAGTCAAGATAAGATTTTTCACAAATTCGTATTACAAGCAAATCTTATCTTAATTTAGGAATCTTACAGCATCTTCAACAGTCATGTCTGTTACCTAGCAACCGACCATACGCCTACAGCTGAAACGTAAACATGTAAAGTGATCGAGCTAGTTAGCCAGACAGCTAACATTAGCTACCCTTACTGATGTAAAAAAGATCAAATAAAACTAAAGCGCGATAAACTGAAAGTTAATAATATTGTGATGAGCGTCGCCGCTTTAGCCAAACGCTTTAGCCGAGCGCGCTAACGTTATTCCTCCTAATAAACAGACACACATTCAGCTCTGACGCCTCATTATTATCTGACGAGTTTTCATCAATATAAACACACGAAGGTAATGAAAGGGATGGTGGAGATCGTGGAAACCTCACAAGTCAAAGCACCATTTTCAGTGTAGATAAATGTAACATCGTTATGCTAGTTATAGTGAACTATGCTGCCTGTCACTGCACAAAACAATAGAAACGCGGTTAAAGCAGAAGTTAAGACCGCTCTGGGGCTGTCCTAAAGTTCGGACAGAATTTAGGAAATTTTGTCTCGTTAGGATGTTTCTGTAATACTGTTTTCTTATCTGGAGTTAGGATAAGATTATGAACTGTTGTTCTGTAATAGCTTCTGTCCTAAATTCAGTCCTAACTGAAGTTGTCATGGTGAGCAAATACGATAAGATTTCAGACTTGAGAAGTTTCTATAATATGGCCCCAAGGGTATTCAACTAAAACCTGAGGTCCAGTCTTGT
This sequence comes from Colossoma macropomum, assembly GCF_904425465.1. Classification (NCBI taxonomy): domain Eukaryota; kingdom Metazoa; phylum Chordata; class Actinopteri; order Characiformes; family Serrasalmidae; genus Colossoma; species Colossoma macropomum. The sequence continues at coordinate 4,047,704 of NW_023494794.1, forward strand.
GGAAGTATATCAGTAGCCAGATCAAAAAGAAAATGTGATCTGTAAAATGGCAGTTTTACAGATTATATTTACATTTAAATTCTTGTTCGGTTCAAATTACCATTTTTGATTTGGCACACTATAATTGACATTTCGTTTACTTAGCGATTTAGATGTTATGCATGTAGCTTTATTTAAACAAACATAGATTTCAAGATGTGCAGCTCTGCTGGATGCTGCATGTGATTGTGCAGTAATGGTGTCAAAATGATGATTTTTATACACACACATATATATATATATATATATATGAGAACAACAAGCTATAGAACTCAAATGTAAAAGGGAAACAGCATCTCTCCATTATGCAATTATTTGATCCTGCCTACTGCACTCATTCTGTGAAATTCTATGAAAATGCATTTGTCTTTGCATTTTCACCTGTTTCATCATATCAGGGTGGGGCAAGAGGCCAGAATATGTAATACCAAAAGGGAGAGTTTCCCTTTTTTACATCTGAATTTTGTCATCTCGGTTAGCTTGGTGATCTCTTTGATATAGTGAGTGAAGTTAGAGAGTACAAGTGCATATAACGTCAGTTACATTTTAATCTGAATTGTCCTTTTGACATGAAGCATGACAGCATAATATTCTCAGTTCTGGAAATATATTTTATTTCCAAAATGGTAGATTAAAATGGTGAAACTGAACTTTCATTTTGAGTCCAACATTGCATATGTGAGTAGGAAGTTTAAATGCAAACATACAAATCCATTTCCATTTTGCATTACATTATTCATTTCAATTTCGCTACTGATATGCTTTAAGACGATGCAGCCTGTCGAATTCATACTACATACTCCGAACAAATAGGGGGCAACATATTACCAGGAAGTTCACCCTTATCGTAGGAAACAAGGAAATGCACGGTTCCTCCTCTAACTTAGCAAACATATAAACACTTTCAGCAACTCAATTAGCTACTTTTATAAGCTATCAATATATAGTCAATGTTAGTATTAACCACTGTTTACTTACCAGTCTAGAAGAAAAGCATTAAACCTCATCCCTTTGCTCACCAGGAGCCTCTCCAGCAGTGGAAAGCAACAGCAATGTTAAGTCTCGTTTTGCTTTATTTATGTCTCTTCTTTTCTTTGCTGCTGAACATGGTTTCTTGCCGGGAGCGCCAGGCGATGGTGATAATAGTCGCTTGCCAAGAGCTTCAGCCATGTTGCTTTCATTGGCTACCTGTCTTTAAATGGTCTACCTGGGGGCGGTTCCCTTCAACATGATTGACAAGTAGTTAGAATACGGCCTTGGGGCAGTGCACTCAAATATACCTTATGTTTGATCCCAGAGGCCTCACTGCGGAGCACGCTGTCTCTTTAGTAGATATCTCTGCAACATGAAACAGGGACATGAAATCTGTTCTTTCTTCACATTCTGTTGATAATTTTAGTCAATTTTGGAATGTTTTAAACAAAAAATCTTACACATTGCACCTTTAATGTGTTGCATTTGGCTTGCTCAGTTGTGTCTGTGGAAAGGGGGCTTTGTATGTGAGTTTGTCCACCTTCCACGTGTGTCATGGTTCTCCCTCCCTGGTTTCTTGTTGTGGTAGCGCTGGGCTGAGCATTTCTACTCTTTGTAAAGACTCGCTGTTGAAGTGCCTGTTCAACTGAAAGTTCTTAATTATACTGAGGCAGTATCCCTCTTGTCACAGTAGCAGCAATGGAGGAGCTTTTCCTGCATTTCTGACTAGTTTTTTTGAAAGGGCGGCCATCTGGTGGTCATTCTACACCAACAAGATTGGATAACCAAATTCGGCACGGGAGTGGAAATGACGAGAATATGTGTAATAACAGATTTGTAACAGTACTGTACCGTACCATTAAACTGCTATCAGGGGATGCCGATACAACATGCAATTGGCAGAAAATATACCAGTTGTGGCAGAAAAGAGGTCAGACTCTATGGACAGTAGCCATTCTTGCACAGGTTGTTGGGTGGAGCCAGGTTTTGGACAGGCCTGAACCATCGTGCAGGGAGTGCAAATCTAGTCAGGGGGTCTCAAATGACCAAACAGGTATCGCCTTCTATGCCTCACGATATGTGAAGCTAGGTAGCAACCTGTCTACTGTATTGTGGTCACAGAAGGAAATCCGCAGAATGTGGGGGAACCATGAATCTGCAGACCACCATGAAGACATTCACGCGCATCTTCTCTGAAACGACAGGCATCATGAATACCTTCATTCTTTAAAGGATGTACATAATAATAAGAGAGCATGGGTCTATTTGTGGTTTGAAAGAAATGAATAAATACAATTATATTTAACCTTTTAGACGTTGTTTCACATTTTTTTTAAATACATTTGTGCCACACACCATAAGAAGCAAAGCTAGTAGGACTATTAAATGAAATGGGTTATTTTTTGTCATGAATTGATATCATTTATAATTCAGTTCTTAAGATAAACATGAGACTAAAGCACAGAACTTCAGCTTTTATTCCTGGACACTGGTTTCCATTCAACATAAATCCCACAGGACAAAATGTCATTTGCTGTGTTTACTCCTCCACTTTCGGCTGAGCACAAGTATTGGGACAAATACATTTACAGTTGTTTAAAGTCAGTATTCGCAATAACATACAGGTCTGCAACCCACTGAGAGAAACAGACTCTTGTTAACTTCATTTGGAATGCTCTGCTAAGCCTTTAGGGCAGCATCTTTCTTTTCAGTCCAACTTCAGCTGCAACAGCTGAAATGCAGGATCAATTAGGTTTAAAATCAGGAGATGGACTTTTCAGAATATTTTATACTGTTGTGTTTGCAACACTTAGGTGTTCTGCAATGGTTCTGACTTGTATTTTGTTTAGGTACCTGTTGAAAACTGCTTGCATTTCCATCCTTTGTCATTTCTCTAGTTTTCATCTTGTTTTGTACCTTTTACATCAAAAAGCAAACTCCAGTGACCTCAACCAGCCCTAAACATTCACAGCTCTTTTATGTGACTACAATTACAGGACTATGGACCAGCTGAGCAATCAGAATCATCTGTCTTTCATTTGTCCCAATACTAATGCTCAGCTGAAATTGGTGGTGTTCACACAACAGGTGACAAAAACAGTGTAGTTTTTACATTGTATGGAAAACTCTGTTCAGTTAAAATAAAGGTCTCATGTTCATCTTTTGACATTTTGAACACAAAGTTGAATATTATATATGACTATAGAAATTAAATAACCCATTTCAATACACTGTACCAATATTTTTGCTCCTTGCTGTAGCCTACATTCACTATAGTAATACACTTCCTTGTGGAGTTATTTGCAGACTACTTCCTGTTCATTCCATGTTACTAAAAACAAGACTCGAAAATGCCAGAGGAGAGCAGAAAGTCCCCTCCACTGTTTTTGGCAACCCTGGTAAAGATGACTAAAAAGAGTTATAAGAAATTCACCTTTTGGTGATTTGGTTTAATCTCATAATGAAAATTTCCAACTTTTAATTGAAGTAAATTTATTCTGAGAAAAAATACATGAAGAAATAATCATTTTTAGCAAAGCCTCATGTGGCACAATTATTGGCACCCCTGCATTTAATACTTTTTACACCCTTCACTTGCCAATAAAAAAGCACTTAGTTTTCTTCTGCAACATCTTATAAGGTTGGAGAATAGGTCCTCTCGTCTGCACTCTCTTTTTTAACTCACCCATTAGATCAGGGTTTAGATCAGGCAGTAGCGAACCGTGACTCTTAAACCTCGGCCCGCTGAATGCAAAAAAAATTAAGACGATAAGAGATATTTCAGCCCTAGGAATACAATGAGCAAATAGCACAGAGAGGGTTATCATCTACACCAAATAGCTAATTTCTTTAGCAAAATGCAAGTCATAACATAACGAAGTCCATCCTTCTGTCCTACAACTGATCCTTTGCTTTTAAATGAATCAACAATTGCTTCTCAGGCACTCTGATGGCGATGGCCTGACTTGGATAAACTTCCTAAATCACAAAATCCGTCACCTTGATTTTGTGTTTAGTAAAGCATTTTTGTGTTGATCTGTACGTATGTTTTGGATTATTGTCCTGGTGGAAGATTCAAACCAACCTTGAGTGTTTGCTCAAGCTCAATTTTCATTTCATATGACCATAAAACAGGTTTCCAGTCAAAGTCCCAAAGCTGGGCATTATTTTACCTTTCTTATTGTGCTCCTCACTGTGCATGAGGGTAAAATAAACATCTTGTCCAAATAACTTTTTAATTATTGCTCTAACTGTAAATACAGGCATTTATTAGGCAAGTTTTTATAGCCATTTCCTGACCTTAACAAACTTTTCCCTTAATTGAATTATGTTCTCTTGTCTTTCCCATGTTGAAGAATAACTAAGGGAATTTGACCTGTATGTCACCTCATATATATATATATACCCCAGTGAAACAGGAAGTCGTGGATTACTGCTTGAAAGTTCCTAGACACTCTGATCAACTTAGAAAAAGTAAAATATAAATGGAAAAACATGACAGGAATTTCTAGGGGTGCTAATATTTGTGACACATGTGGTTGTGTTAAAACAATTTGATGAGGGATTTTTTTTTATCTCAGACTAAACTTATTTTAATTAAAGTTTTGATTTTTCTCATTTTTTCAGTGTAAGATTAAGCTGATTAACAAAAAGGTGAATTTTTCTTTCTTAAGTCATCTTTAGCAGGGGTGCCCATAATTGTGGAGGGGACTGTATAAGCATCCTAAGAACAGAATACACAACAAACAAGATGAGCTGTGAAATGCTTTACTGACCAGCTGAAACAACAACAACATTCAGGTTAATCTGAGAAGTACTGACAAAACTGAGTCTGATATTGTGACAGTTTCTGGGTTATATTTGTAACACAAAGGGCTGCTATTTTTTACTGATAATAACTAAAGGTTAGTACATTTTTTAATGGAAGGAAATATTAAAACACATTTGATACAGTATTCAGAGCTTCTCTACTATAGTTTGTACTGTATTTTTCAGAACTGCTGTATACAGGTTTCTGTTTGATTTGTGGTTAAGTCCACTTGTTTTGCTTCTCAAAGAAAAAAAATAAAATCACTCAATAATGTGAAATATTTTCGCCCCCCAAAGTTATTTAAAGTTGTACTAATATTTATGTATTTTTGCAGTTCAAGGTTAAAACAAATACTATGTTTATGGATGAATGCCTGGCTACTGATATTTCTAAGTGGTTCAAAGAATGAGGTCACAGACTCAGACGTCTTTTATGAAAATGCATGTACACCTGCACACATGCACATTTGTACATTTTTAAGCAACCTGCTTCTGACCCCATCATCATACAATTGGAGAAACTCTGGCAAATAAAGTTTTGAGGATTTGCTGGTTTATTGGTTTGCAAATAAATCAGCCAAAAATAAATAACCCAAAAAGAAAGCATGCAAACCAATTTATCAGGGCTAAAATCGAGACAGGATGTGGGGCAAAAAATAGACTAAGGGAAATGCATTCATATACTTTTCCGCTGACACTTTCTCGTGTGCAGAAAATTGTTAGGGTCTTCATGCAAGCAACACTCAGAGATGCTCACACACTGTCCTCCTCTCACTGCTCTGTTTTGTAGGTAATTAGAAAAGGCTTTTGCATTTGCACCACAAACAATTGCAATTCTGTTTATCTGCAAACAACTCCATCTGAAGCATGTCTGTTTAAAGTTTGGTTAAGGTCTGGGGCTATTTTTCAGGCTTTGGGCCCCTTAGTTCCAGTGAAAGGTAATGTTAATGCTACGGCATACAGAGACATTTTAGACAATTATATATTGCCAACATCATAGCAACAGTTTGGGAAATGCCCTTTCCTGTTCCAGCATGACTGTGACCCACTGCATAAAGCAAGATCCATAAAGATATGGTTTGATGTTGAACTCCACTGACCTGCACAGTGCCCTGACCATAACCCCACTGAACACCCTTGAGATGAACTGGAACACTGATTCAGAGTCAGACCTTCTCATTCAACATTAATGCCTGACAAATTCTCTTTTGGCTGAATGGGCACAAATTCCCACACACACACTCCAAAATCTTGTGGAAAGTCTAGCCTTTCCAGACGAGTGGAGGCTGTTATAGCCAATAACAAAAACCTGGTTGTCCAGCAGCTCATTGTAGGCACTGTGGTTCAAATTTACTGTCACCTCAACCAAAGGACAGATTTCTGCGTAACTAAAACACCACCAGGACATCACAGACCGTCCTCCAGCTTGAACCACACTTTGCATGCGGTCCTCATTTAAGGCTTCCTGGGGTTTACGATAAACATGCCACCTAGCATCAATCACATACAAACAGAAATGAGATTCATCTGACCAGATAACATGTTTCTAGTTATGAACAGTCCAATATTTATGTCTCTTTGCCCACTGTAACCAGGCAACTTTATGAGCAGAAGTGAGCAAAGGCCTTTAGTGTGCCCCTCTGCTCCATATGTTCATGGGTTCATGAGTGGTCTTTCAGAAATTTGTTGTGAAGGACCTGCATTGACTTTTCGAAGCAATTCTTGCCTGGAAGTGAAACAATTTTTATTCACAAGCTATGAAACATGCCAGCGGTCCCTGTCTGCCACTTTCAGCCACAATTCTGATGATAATTTCCTGTACACTGGGATTTTTGCCACTGCTGGTAGACCCGTATGACCATTGGCACACCTAAATGGAATCACTTCTTTTTGCCAATCATTAACATTTGCTTTGCGAACCCATTTTCCACACATTGAACGAGACTTTCACTGCACTGTACCACCTCTTCTCAATCTATGAATTCCGTCACACACCCCGATCATCCTCAGCCAGAGCCTGAAGTTACTACCACCTTAAACACGCAAGGTGACTAATTTTTTTTTTGTTCGGTGAGCTTATGTGTGATGGTCAGGTGTCCATATACTTTTGGTCATATAAGGCAAGGAAGAAAATGCCTCTACAACCTGAATTATAAGAGTCTATAAGGTAGAAAGGAAAAACCTGAAACAAGTAACAAATAAACAAAAAAAATACAAAAATTAATTACAGAGGAAGTGAAGAACAAAGAAACTTGTCTTACAAAATATAATATTCAGGCTAAAATCAAGACAGGATGTGAGGCAAAAAAAGATCAATGGAGACGCAATCATACACGTTTCTGCTGACACTTTCTTGGTGTGCGGAAAATTGACAGTCACTGCTGGGGTCTTCTCGCAAGCAACACTCAGAGATGCGCACACACTGTCTTCCTCTCACTGCTCTGTTCTGTAAGTAATTGTTCCACATTTGTCACATATTATTTATGAGCATTGTCTGTATGAGTTTGTTTTTTGTGTTAGAGTGGTATCACTAATATCACTCAATATGATATGGAGCAATATTAAAATTTCCAAACTCACTCATGAGGTGTGAACACTTTAATCTATGCTTATTATTCAATTAATAATCTCAAGACTCTTAATTCAGGAACTAATACAAATTATTTCTTAACACCTTTGAATCATTTACTAGATAATACTAACTTTCAAGTCTTACCATATTTCTAATACATGCATACACACTGAGTACCATATTTCTAAAGCAGTACTGGAGAATTCATAAACAGCTTATGCTATAAATTGCAAGATGATCTAAGATGTTCTATGTAGTAAATGATATTGTATTGACATAAGGGGTCTTATACTGAAGTGAATGCATTTGGTCCATTTATATCACTTATATAAATTTTACATGTATACATATATATATATATATATATATATATATATATATATATATATATATATATATATATATATATATATATACATATGTATATATATATATATAAATGGAACTTAAGTAATCAGTAATGTTACATATGTCCAAAAAAAATCTCAATTTTCATTTTTCTACACACATTTGAGCACAGAAGGTGCCCTTTACACTGTGTGGAAATTTCATGATGAATGGACCAATAGAATCACTTGGAATAATTTTTTTTTATTTACATTAACTTGCATTAAAAGTAAAGAACATTTTTGCTCTTTCCTGTAAAGTTGCTATTTTGGAGATACTTGATTTGTTTTTGTTTTTTGGATCATATATTCTACTTGAATTAAAAACAAAAAAACAGTTCCCATTAAAGCGACCTGTGTTTTTCACATCTGCCACCACACAAATCATCTTTATAGAAATTGTTCATTAAAATATTACAATTACAACATAAAAATCGCATTAACTCACAGTGCATTTACAGACATGAACCTTCTACTTGTGCTCAAGTCTTATTGAATTAAATGTATTTCTACTCAAGTACAGGATTTTTCTTTGCATACAGTTGTGTGTAAAAGTTTGAGTGCCGCCAGTCAAATGACGTGCATTTTTGATGTCCTAGATGAAAATAACACATCCTCTACAGAGAACACAAATCTGCATATCTTGCGGCCCAACTACTATTTATTTGCTGAATTTTAACATATTGGAATGCGGAAAACTTCAAATATGGCCTGTGCAACAGGTATGGCACATTTTATATTTAATGTTCTATTTTTTCCAATATGTTAAACTGAGCAAATAAATATAAATTAGTAGAATTTCTAGAAAAGTGTCATATTTAAGTGTGTTTTCTGTCAAGCTGTATTCGAGCTGGATTAGTTTTACCAGAGGAGCTCCGCTAAAGTAATTTGTAAGTGATCCGACTGGCCGATTTGTACAGGATAAAGCATCTGTGTAATTTAGCTAATTATCTCAGACAGCAGATCAAAATGTCATAGCCTGGATGTTAATTGTGTCAAAAATATGATCCAAACAAAGAAACAGGCAAAATGAACTTCCAGTTAAAGCATTAAGTAAATCAGGCCTGTTTAAATTTCACCCAACAGGACAGAAACCGCTCTGCCCTGTGAGAGGTACCTTTAGATATTTCAATTCATTCTCCTGCTAATTAGCCCATCACCAAAGTAGAGAACAGTAGCCCTGTTTTGATCTTGAGAATAAAGGCACTTTGCCAAGAGCTCTATTGTTGTAGTCAGCCGAATCTCCTGGTCGCCAAAGAAACAAGTGCCGTTTTCTATTTCCAGGATTTGTCATTAAACCACCAGGAGGTAGAGCCAAACAGGAAAGCTATTACTGGACGAGCACTAAGACAAACTAGGTCCGCTCTGGAATTACAATTTAGCATATTTATAAAACTATGGAAATGGCAGATTCATACTGGATTAAAATCACAAATCTCATTGTTACTCACTCAAATAACAGTACCACCAGTAATTCAGCTCAAATAGAGGTTCATATGTAAGTTATATACAGTCCTGTGAAAAGAGACCACAATTTCATTACTTTAACCTTTCAATTGTCACCCCAAGTTTTCCTGAAATGGTATACCTGACATTAAAGGAACACTGTTCTCACATACTTTGGGCTACAGTCATTATCTTGGTCTCATTTGAAAGGCAATACTCTCATGTTTTTTTTCCAACCATCAGAATAACTGTATGAATTACGGACACAGAGTAACAGAGGCAAGACTGGAGTTTATTATCGGTTGACTCATAGATTTCTAAACTGATCTCTCACCCTGTTTTGGATTATAATGTCTCTGTGGATCGCAGAAAGATTTTCAACATAAGGAGCCATAGATTTGCTAGTATTTGAACATTTGGTGCTTTTGTTGCAAATTACTGCTGTAGAAATGGATCAAAAAATGGTTTGTGGGAATTGAATCCTGAGATTTCAAGCTTTGTAATGGTGTATTATATCACTGTACTGCTGGACAATTTGAAAAATGTCCAGCGGTAAAAAATGGAAGTGAATGCTTTAATAGAAATGTGCCAGTACCAGCACAATGACCTAAAAAAGGTTATTCTTCAGTCAAAATAGCAATTAAATAAAAGTTATTCTTTTTTTTCTCACCATCAGGAAAAGAACAAAACATATTTAAGAGAAAATCACACAGAAATCTCAACAACCTAATATTATATTATTTTAGTATTTAGCGTGTACTACAGGTTCCACTCTTTTCTGGAGATTTCTTTTCAATTTTTCAAAGAAATCTGCAGGAATATTTTTCCACACCTTCAAAGTTCAGTATTAGAAGTTGGTTGTGCTTCCTGATTTTCACAATCCAAGTAATCCCAGTTACAAATTTAGACTCATCAGTCCATAAAACCTCACAAACTCCTGATTTGTTTTACTTATTTTCTTTGGCTTTCAGCTTTTTCATGCAAGTGGATTATCCTATATATCTATATTCAAGCTGAATATACAGTTCATAACTTAATCGCTATTTTGGCTGGGAAGTGAACAAAGAAAAGGTGGTCTCAGACTCTTGTACAGTACTGTACTTATGAGAGTGAGGAATTGTGTGGCACACGTGGGCCTTCATTTAACATCATAACCCTGTTCCAGAGATGTTACATCACTCATGCCTGATTTAACTGTCTTGTATGGGTAATATATTTCTCCTTCACTGCAGTCGCACTGGCCTCCGGCCGCTGGATGAATTGTGGGATGAATGAGGAAAAGGTGGTTCGTCATGGAGATAATGTAACTCTGCATTGTGACTGTAAAAAGGAACCAGGTTGGGAAATCCACTGGGTGAGAAGCTGTTCTCCACTGGTCCACCCAATGTCCATCTCTTCATACGAGTCCCTTATAAACCCAATCCCCCGGTTCTCTGTGAAGTGGAACGCTGTATATGAATCCACTGATCTAATCATCGAGAACATCACCGAGTCTGATCTGGGGCTTTACTACTGTGCTAAGGTTGATTCTCAAATGGATGACGACAAGGATGGGAAACTAACGATGAATGAAGTGTACCACATTTGTAATACATCCACAAAGCTTTCATACGAAGGTAATACCACAGTCCTCAATAGGCCAGTGTTCTAAGATGTATTTTTTTATTCTTCTTTTTATCTCTAAATATAAAATCACAGCCTTATTGCATCTTATATGTTATTGCAATGTTCAATCATTTAAACACGGCAGCTGTAATTCTGAAAGTAATCAAAGAAAAATGTACAATTCTATAAATTCTGAAAATTTTAAAGTTATGTCTAGTAAAATGAAAAATTTTGCACTGAAGTTTGTTTGTATTTCAAATATAAGCAAATTTGTTTTTTCAGTCTTATTCCTTCCATCAAAGCTCATATTCAGATAAGTGTGTTTGATCATCATCAGAGGCTTTTGCACTGGTGGAGTCCATTCCAGCCTAAGTGTCCTTAAAACAAAAAGTGGACATAGCAAAGACTAAAACATTTAAAAGATTTATAATAAAGTAGAAAAGAATGCAAAAGAAACATTTTTACTAGTGGTCTCAGACTTAGGACCCCACTGTGCATATATATATATATATATATATATATATATATATATAAAAAGTTTGCAAAATGACATATTTAAGTTTGTTCCCAGTAGAAGATGTGATAATCTTCATGTAAGTTAATATATTTTATATGTCATTCAACCAGGGCAATTTAAACTTCTGCATATAGTTTCTGTCGAAAGAAAACTTTGTGTCACCATTTTTATCAGTTTACGTTTTTGGACCTCAGTATAAAGTGCAAAAGTGCAATATTCATTTTCAAAAGGCAATGATGCCTTTTTTGAAGATTTTTCCAGTACTTTTCCGGAACTGCCTAAATTAAATATAATGTTCTCAAGTGCCCTAAAATTTTGCACAGTACTAAATTCTTCTCCAGGTATTCTTCACACGTTGGACTAACTCTAGGACTTTGCTGTTGAAGTATCCTCATACCTGCAAACAGAAGGCATTGATTATTTTGGATTAAAATTTAAATGTATGGCTCTTATTGAAATCTAGGTCACGTTGTCATTTCATACATTGGTTCTTGCCGGAAAGAACATGCCATTTAGCAACACAAGGGAATGGAAAATCTGATGTGGACCTCTTGGGTCATAGTCATCCTACTTAAAATATAGTCTTTACCAAGAATTGCCAGTAATTATGTAACTTTCTTATCAGAGAAAATATATTAAGCATTTCTGCAAATACTTATTCTTGAAAGCAATAAGTGGATAATGATATGGTAATATTATGGTAATAATTCTATTCACCTAAAAATGATCTGCTAATTTTCAAGTTGCTACTGAATAATGAGTTAGCAATTGTGGCAGTAACAAGTCAGTAATAAATGATAACATAATGGTAACAAGTTGTACCTTCATGCTATTTTTTTAAATTGCAAATAAATAATAAAGCAATAGAATGACCATGCACTATTGTTGCAATATAATTAGTCAGAATTTCAGTGCATTACCCACATTATTCTGAAGAACTGATGTTAACACCTGATGTGAGATGCAGTAACTGAGAAAAAAGATGGAAAGAAGTTTGCATTTTACAGATAATAGCGTTTAGTTTCACTGTAAGTACAGCCTGTAACTGTGTCTATACACAACACTGCACCGGCCCATATGAAGACATAACATGTAAGGAACAAAGCAGAAACATGTGAATTAGCATTTTACAGCACTAACACCATGTCATTTTAGCAGAAGTACTAGTGTTTCTGAGGAACCAGGCTACGATTAGAAAACCTAATAGTAATTAAAAAAAAGAACTGGAGTGATATGTTGACTAAGCAGAAGCTTTACAGAAGCTGTAAAATTACCAATTTATTCATAATAAGTACAGTTTGCTAACATTATTTTTCCATTTTATTACTGACTTATTACCACTGTGATTAGTAACATTATTTTGTAACAACTAAAATATTAGCATTTAATTTTAAGGGTTAGTATAACTTATTAGCATTATTTTATTAGTTGATTACCAATGTATTACCACTACAATAACTCTTATTAAATCTTATTCTTTATTAAGAAGTAGAAAAATAGCATAATTTTAGGTTAGTTACTATAATATTACTATGTCATTACCTGCTCATTACCATCTGCAAAGTGTTACTGACATGTTCCTGCTACATTATAATAAGTTATTCAGTAACTAGTCTGAAGCAAACATGTAGGTTATGAAGTCAGGTGAGGAACTGTAAGGGCATAGGCCCCAGATTAATGTCTAGGCCCTGGCTATGGGGCTACAGCCTCTAAAGCCAAATTATTATTATGAGGAAAATTCTGATGAAACATTTGCAAATTCTACCATGAATTCACTCACTAGTAAGAAAATAGTGTCAAACCATTTCATCTCCAACTTGAGTTTAAACTAAACCACTCCACAAGACTTTATTTATTTGTTCCCTTTTCTGGCTCAGCACTCAAAAATAAAATGTAGATAATATAATCTAGTGTTTGGTGTTAGCTATCAAACAGCACTCTACATTAGGCTAATACCTATATTGGCTTTAGAGTTACAAAGGCAGCAGGTTGATCGGCAAACTCTCATCACAAATCTGGAGTGGAAGTAAATAATTTTTATTTCCATCTAGATGATTATTAAAATGGAGACAATGATATATACATCTAAAGGGTGATGGATGAAACAGTAGAAATTGCTTTTATAGTTAGCACGCACAGCAGATAGGTAAATATATACTCTTAGAAACAGATTCTATAAGGATAGTATAATAATAGTATAATAATAGTAGTTATTACCAACTCACATAAACTCACTGGTAGTTAGTATACGTTGGCCACTTGTTTGTAGCTGTTTCCTTTCATTCTCCGTTGTAATGTGGTTCTGTATCTTTTCCGACAAACGTTAAATGTTTTTTCAATAGAAAATGAGAGACACATATAAAGTCGTATGCAAAAATTTGAACGCCCCTGGTCAAATTATATTGGTGGTGATGGACTTGAGCTTGAGCTACTGGCTGGCGCTGGCCTTTAGATGATTGTGAGGCGTGGCCATGCTGATATCTGTGCCATAAGGCTCTCATGGGAGGCGTTCCCCCTGGAAAAGGGATTGTTAATGTTGTTTATGTCGTTGGTTGTCTTTTAAACATATATGGTACATGTTTATTGTGTTGAGGGATGTGGGTTGTTGATGTTTTGTGTTGGCAATTGGTTCGCCATCAGTTTAAAGCCTGTGCTTAGTGGTGACCTCCCCATGAGTTCAGTGCTTTGTATGTGTCTTTCTGCCTGGTGTCCCTCTTGTGGTGGAATCATGGCCTCCCTTGTGTTTTACTCGACGGTGATGCTACACTGGTGTCAGAAGTGGGACTGTGTCCCCCAGCAGACTGGTGAGGAATGGCACTTCCAAGAACTCAAGAGCGAGAAGCAGTGCCTAGTGAAAGACTGTAACAACTTGGACGGCGCTGCAAGGCTTAACAGGAAAGTTGGCCTGGTGAGGCTCGATGTTGGAGCTAATGCGGGAAGGTCCTATGACGAGACTGGCTTGAAACCAGAGGCAGTGTGGCGGGTCTAGTAAAAGTGAAAGTAAAACCGTCTGAGGTTTCAGCATGGGAGGGCCCTGGCAAGCAACAGAGAAAATGGTTAGCCGGTGCTGAGCGGCACTGGAAGCCTTGCAGCATGGACTAGAGATGGATCATTGTGCTGACCATCATGGGCTCAGCAATATCCCCACTGTGACCAGCCAGCAGAGAGGCACATCAAACGACTGGAAAGCGAGCATCGTCTGGTTCAAGTCAATCACCAGCGGTGGAGGCAGGGTCCCAGTGTGTACAAATGGCACTCATGCCAGCGTTGATGGAGCAGTGGGCACTGGAGAAAGCGGATGGCAGCTCAGTGTAGCGCAGTTGTTGCTGCCGTCGGCCCCCGCTGCAGGACTTGGTACAGCGAACTGTGGAAGTGAACATTCCACAGTGTTTGTGTTGGCTGGGACTGTGCGTGTGCACCCAGGAACTTGGCTTGAGCTGGTAGGTTGCCAGTGATGGTCGACTTTTAAAAGGTCATTATCATTCTCCATTTTAATATGTTCTGTATCTTTTCAAGACAAACAAAATTGTTTTTCAATAGAGAAGGAGAGCATGACTCATATACAGTCACGTGCAAAAATTTGAATGCCCTTGGTCAAATTATATTGGTGGTGACTGACTTGAGCTTGAGCTACTGGCTGGATACTGGCTAGATGCTTGTGAGGTGTGTACCAGGAGGATCATGGGTGTTATACACCCTATGGAAAGGGACTATTTGTGTTGTTTATGTTGTTGTTCATTGGTTAAAGGTATGTGGTATGTATTTATTGTGTCATTCCGTGTCGGGGGATGTGGGTTTGTTAGTGTGTTTGGTGTTGGGGGGATTGGCCTACCATCAAGGTGAAGCCTGTGGCTAGTGGTGACCTCACCCACGATTCAGGGCTTTGTATTTGCCTTTCTGACTGGTGTTCTCACGGAGGAAGCATAACCTTGCTGATGCTACAGTATGTTTTGTTGATTGTCTGAGTGAAAATAAGTTAGTACATCCTCTATACAAAAGGAAACAAAATTTTAATATGTTAATATGTTTTTCTGCAAAATTAGTACACAATTTCTGTTTGTTTGCTGAGTTCAATATGTTGGAAAAATACAAAATATAAAATAACTTTTGCACAGAACACACTTTATGTTTTTCCCCCAATATGTTAAATTTAGCAAATAAATGGCAATTCTGCATTAAATTCTGCAGAAATGTGCTCTGTAGAGGATGTGTTAACTTATCTTCACTTAGAAAATCAACAAAACTTGTCACTTAAACAGGAGTGCCCAGACATTTGCATACAACTCTATGTGACCTTACAGTGGGTGTTTTTATTTTTATCATAGGAAACGTCTGTTACTTTATGTAATTTTAAGGGGGAAATATATGAACTGGGGGAACAATAACAGGGAGGATTATTTTGTTCAGTATTACATTCAAAGCTTATTGTAATTGCCGTTGCTTGGACATTTTTCATGTATTTGATTTTATGATATACAGTACTGTGAAAAAGTATTTGCTTCTCACCTGATTTCTTCTATTTTTGCTAATTTGTCACATTTCAATGTTTCAGATCATCCAACTAATTCTAACATAAGATAAACACAACACAAGTAAACACAAAATTCAGCTTCACCTAGGCTTTTTAAACCCAATTTAAACTTAACTGGTTTCACCACCTTTGGCAGTAACAACTGCAATCAAATGTTTGTAATACCTTGTAATGAGTCTTTTACATCTCTGTGGAGGAATTTTAGCCCAGTCTTCTTTGTAGAATGGTTTAAATTTAGCTACAATGGAGGGTTTTCGAGCATGAACTGCCTGTTTAAGGTCTTGCCACAGCATCTCAATGCGATTCAAGTCAGGACTTTGGCCACTCCAAAACCTTTATTTTGTTTCTTTTGAGTCATTCAGAGGTGGACTTGCTTGTGTGCTTCTGATCATTGTCCTGCTACATAACTCAACTGCACTTGAGCTTTAGGTGGATATTCTCCTTCAGGATTTTCTGAGAAAGAGCAGAATTCATGGTTCCACCAGTTATGACATCCAGGACCTGCAGAAGCAAAGCAGCCCCAGACCATCACACTACCACCCACCATGTTTTACTGTTGGTATGATGTTCTTGACTGTGGTTCACTGGAGTCCCAGAGCCTTAACACTAGCTTACTAACCCTTTCCAGACTGGTAGATTTCAATGACTTTGTTACACATTTGTATTTAAATATCTTAGAATGTGACAAATATGCAAAAATAGAAGAAATTGAGAAGCGGGCAAATACTTTTCCACAGCACTGTATAAGCTCCTTCATGTTGTTGGCCAATACGAAATATACTGTAGTTTATGTCTGAATGCTGCAAAAAAAAATGGTTGGTGGCGCTTTGGTGCTGTTGACATCATGAGTTCTTTGCTGGCTACATCAATAGACCTACACTACTGTGCAAAAGACAAAGACCACCCATTAATTTAATGTCCAGTCCAAACAGCCTTCAGTATAAGATATCAGAGGCTATACATTATGTTTTTGAGGCTTCTCAGGTGTTGAAAAGGGTTCTGGGGGGTGATAAAAGAACCACTTTTGATTCTTTAAAGAACTTTTCAGTAGATGGTACTCTAAACCACTCAACTGCAAGGTTCTTTAAAGAACCAAACATGGTTCATCAATGGCATTGCTTCTTTTTTCACACCTTTATTTTTAAAAGTGTAGTCAGAGTTCATTTCCTGTATTCACTAATTAACTGTGTTCTATCTTTGGGAATCATTTTAACCTGTTAGATTCTCCCTGCCCTCCTGCAGTTCCTTCTGCATGTGACTGCAGGCAGTGTTGGCTGATACTGCAGACTGTGTGTCCAGCGTGTACCATTCTGTCAGCTCTACTGTCCTCTCTGTGTGTGTTCTTCTGCTGCCGCAAGACAGGTGAGGATACACTCATATTAATAACTTGTGGCTAATAATTCAATAGAAGAGACTGTGATTACACTTTAGTAGAGGTGGGAACTATAATGACCTTGTAATGCTCTTAATTACACCTTCATCAAGCCAGTAGCTGGTAACTAACTTATCAAGCTAATATGTGCTAGTAAATTGGCTGCCTATTAATACTTTATTGAGCAATAATTAGGCTGCACCTTTTGCACATCATTTACTGACATAAAACCTCCAACTAGTGCTTGGCTAAGACAATCTGGTGTGATTTAATCTAACAAGCTCAGAATAGACTAGAATCAATTTTAATAGGTACAGTTTAAACAGACCTCATGGTCAAATAAGGCCTGTACACCAGAAGTTAACACCTTCTTATGTACATGTTTATTGAAAATAGAGGCTTGTTTTAGTCTGTATTTAGAAGTGTTTGCTGATTTTCTTTGAGCACAAGTAGATAAGAGTTGTGCACAAGATCATGATGTATACTGCACAAATAACTGGGCTCTGAGAGGCTTAATTCACATTAGTTACTGCTTAATAAAGTAGTAATAAGCAGAGAGTTAACTAGCAGTCATTGAATTGATAATGTATTGCCTTTATAAGGCATAATAAGGCCATTTTAAAGGCCTTCTATACTGAAATGGTACTAGAAATGGCTACTTAAATGGTCCAGCATGATTCCAGAAGCCTTTCAGAGCCCCATACAAAAATATAATATTCTGAAAACATATTAGAGCATATTATTTTTCAAGAAAGACATAAGCCACTTTAATATACTGTTAATTGTACTGTAAATTGTACATTCATATTAGTGGTGTGCTTTGATGGTTACAGCTGTAAATATCTCAATGATGTGTGTTTTTGCAAAATGATGTGTGTATTCCAGTGATTATGGAGTCTGACAGTGATCAAAGAGGACCAATCAACGGACAGCAAAACAGTGAGGAACAGGTAGAGTGTGAAATTAAATTATCTAGCATTTGTAAAGATAATAACTAGCATTAAAAAGTTGAATCAACAAATACTAAGGAACTTCTGCATGGCTCACTGAATCAATACTCTTGATTCAGCTCATCAGGGAACATGTATTTTCCTGAGTTTAATAAAGCCCACCCTACATTGTCTATTTTATCAGCTCCACTTATCATATAGATGCACTTTGTAGTTCTACAGTTACAGACTGTAGTTCATCTGTTTCTCTGCTTACTTTGATAGCGTGTGTTAGTGTTTATTGCTCTCATGTGAGTGGATCAGACACAGCAGTGCTGCTGGAGTTTTTGGACTGCACTGTGCCACTCACTGTCCACAACACATTCTCCATCAGTGTTTAAACACCTCACACTGGGGCCCATGGGGCAGGGGGTCCACATTAATTGAAAGTAATTTTCCTATAGGGGGGGACAATAATTTTTTTTCATCCTAGTTACGCCACTGGCCATTACTCCAGAGAACGCAGTTCCACTGCTGCCCAGCCCAATGCTGAGGTCTTTATACCCCTCTAGCTGATGCTTGGCATTGGTCATAGTGATTGTCAGCTCATTTTGCTGCCCATCCCATTCTGCTGACAATGCTTTTCAATGGAGATTACACAAGCTCTGTATGTGCATTTGAGCAGCTCCATCTGTAAGGTTGAATGGGAATTTTGTTAACATTCTATAATTAGTCCAAATTCACAGCAGTAGCTTTGAAAGGATACATTTGGGGCCTGAGCCTGGATTTTTGCTATCTATCAGTATCTACTGATATCTATTGGTTTAAGTGCAAAAATTTGAAACCGCTACTTTGACTCCTTGACTGTGTCACCGTTTTAATAAAAAAACTCTTTATTGCAGAATAAAGACACACAAGTGTACTATGCTTCACTGAACATTCCCCAAGGTGCAAGCAGACGGATCAAGAGGAGCCCGTCAATGAACCCTGACTTCAGTTTGTACAGTGAGCTCAATAAGGTCAAAAAGGAACAAAGTTAGGGCTTTAGATGTGAAGAATACATGTCCATCAAGCTTAACAGAGAAAAAAAATGATTAGATAAGATTTCTTAATCACTTTGGAGCTCATTCACCAATATCTTCCTTTTGCCTTAAAAAAGTCTACATCAGATTTATGACGTGTACTTCAACCGCAGAACAGTTCACACTTTTGTCCTCTTGAGTGTGTGTAGATTCTGTTCTTGTCAGAATTTTTGTGAGAACTGTGAAAGTGGGCTTTAAGAAGAAATTTCTTCTTATGAATGGTTGGTGAATGAGGCCCAATGTTAGCATGGAGAATCAATGTTAAATCAGTATGTAATCTTTTCTGCAACATTAGCAACGGAAGAGATTTTTTATTTTTTTTATTTTTTTTATTTTTTAGAATTAAATAGCTGTAATACAAAGTTAGAAGTGGAATATGATAAAGCTACATATTCCTTTAAATGCTTTAAATATACATAAAACATATGGCTTTATTATCAGGCATATTTATAAATAAAAGCAGATTTTGCTCACTGGCTGATCCATAGTTTGATAGTTTAGAGCCCCCAGTGCACCCTATTTAGACTTTATTACACTTTAACAGTCCTCCTAAAATATACATTCAATTTATCTGTTCTTTTATTTGATCTTTTTATTCTTTCTTACTTTGCTTTGTTAATGCATTTTGTGTTGTGTGCTGCTTCATGTGAAATGCTAAATAAAAGTTTACTAAATGGATTAAAGTGTTTAGGCCATGTTTGCCCAATCCTACACATCCTGAAGAAGTGTTATTTAAAGCATGAGGTCCCTGGCATCATTGAGGTATGATCAGTTTGCAGAACGTCAGTGCAAACTGGTTGAGCTATTCTTCAGTTATAGAAGTTTGTAATAAAACTTTGTAAAAAAAAGCTGGCAGGCCTTGGCCATTCAAGGGGTTAAAGCACCAAATCACAAGTTTACCAACATGTTAGAAAAAAGAATACAAACTAAATAACCTCCTGATTTGGACCAAGCAACATTGAAATTGATATTCTAATAGACCATATTTGCTAAATTGGCATAAGGCAGACTGTTAATGTAATAAAATGACACACATCACTTCTAATGCGTAGTCTTTCATTTGAAAAGTGACCTAAGTAACTTTGAAAAAGGGGTCCATTATTGGAGCATAGATGAGCTTCAGTCAAGACTGCGCAACTGGCTAGAACTTCAATAGGAACAGTGACTAAAGTGACATCTGCATTAAGATCCATGAGAAGGACATCAATACATAGGTTTGGAATTAGTGGTTGAAAACAAACATTCAGAGGCTGTGATACATAAGAGAAAAACAGAAGAACAACTGTTCCTCATGTGGCTGAGAATGTCAATGCAGATGTGATTAGACTGTGTCTCTCTGACTCTAATTTGTCAGCGATCTAGATAGCCAGCAGAGGGCGCACTACTGAAGCTACTGTTCTAGTGGTGCTTACTCCCTGGAAGTAAGAGTCCCCTGTTGACTGCCATTGATTTTTGCAAATTTTAAGTTTTGGTGTTTTTTGGGTCTCTTCCTTTAAGATTAAAAACTAAATCAGATATTTTTTTCATGTATCTCCAAAAAAGGTAACTTTACAGAAGAAAGAAAAATCTTAAGTAATGTTTGTTAATGTCACAAGATTTTATCCCAAGTCATTTTGGACCATTTCTCTTCATCCATTCATCATGAAATGTTCATGCAGTGTAAAAGGCATCTGGTGTTTTCAAATTACGTAGGAAAAAAATGACAGAAATGGAGAAGGTTTTGTTCTATTAGCAATGATATACGACAGAAAGCTCTTGGTGAAAGAACATTTACTCTTGGATTGTAATAAAAGGTTAACAGCCAATATACAATAAATACTTAAGCTTAAGACTGCAAACACCTTACACACCTCAAGGATGAAGCAGTAGATGCACATTCTTACAGAGCTCGTCCTTCCAGTTACGAGGTTTGTACACTTGTGACTGCTCTGCTCCAAACAGTGGGATTCAGCACCATGGAGAGCAAAAGAAGGCCAAAAGAATAATTTTTTAAAAATATCTGCATAATTCAATGTTTGATTGGTAAATAAAGAGTGGTTTGATGTGAAATGCTCCATTCTTGAGAAACTTACATAGTCAGAATTGTTTGTTCACAGTGGTGGTGATAGGAACCAGAGGTCACAATGTCTACAACACAAACACAGCCATTTTATTTACTATCCAAAATGACCTGTGAACCTTCACAAGCCCTCTGAGGTTTTATATGTAATGTTGATCATGGAAGCAAAATGGCACATCTGAAAAAATACTTTCTTCAGGGACTCCCAAGCCTCACAATGCCTTGCATGCCGTGTGCCTCTCCACTACTACAAGTTTTAGGCCAAAAGCTTCTCTCAAAATAAACATATTCATAATGATTTCATTTAATAATTGTAACATATGACCAGTCAGCAGACGCTCACGGTTAAAAAAACACAAATGCTTTACTTGTGGATTCAGGCATGTATAACATAGTCAGCAAACGGGCATGGGTCAGTTCCAATATAAACAGTAGTAGAAAAATGGCTACCATAACAGACAAGGGGAAAACAGAGCGAAGTCCAAAAAACAGGCGATGAGTCAAAACCATAAATCCAATAAATCAGGCAAATATACACAGGGGCAAATCCAAAAACAGAGTCAGAGTCAGAGAAAACAGAAAGCAGAAGATCATACACACGATAGATAACAAGAGGAAGAACGCTCAGTAGTTTCTCAAAGGAAAGCAATACCTCGCAATGATTCTAGCGATAGCCTGGGCTAAAATACTATCTGAGTCATGTGACAAATACACAGGTGCACAGCATTAGTATTCAAGTGATCTTGAACGGTGATAGGATGATGAGGATCTCTGCGGAGTCATGTGAGCTGGCTGAGGATTCTGGGAAATGGAGTCCGAGTCATTACTGGCCAGCGAAGGAAATAGCTCCGTCTCCTGATTCCCCAGTGTATTCTGGGGAATGTAGTTTGTTGGCTGACTAGCCAAATGTGTGACAATAATGTTCTGCGAGGGAGCTTTGAGAGGCATTAACGTCTTCAGATGTCTGGTTCTTATCACCACTTTAGTAAATGAGATTTGTAAGTTTGAAAAACCTTTTAAGATATACACATAATATCCACATAATGTAAAAGGCCCTTTACTAATTTAAGGGCTCTTTCTAGAAGGTTTAGAATTTGTGGAGGGTCTTAACTTTAAAAAGGTTCTTCATGCTCAATCTCATTTACAATAATAATTCTGTAAAGATCTGTAAGGCAACAAAAATGGTTCTTCTATGGCATCATGCAAAGAATCCTTATTTTTACGAGCGTAGTTCAAAATGTAGTGTATAAGATCAAATAGAAATCAGTAAATGGCTTTTTCAGATCACATTCTTTACTTGTAACATAAATGCAACAACAGCACTGAAAAATCATGAATATTAACAGAGAAGAGCAGATTAAATGACTGAAATGGTTGAAGGACTGACAAATGGTTGAAGAGTTAAGCAATCTTTATCACACAGTGATATGGTTTTAGACACTGTTGACATACTGTTCTCTATAAAAAACACAGAAAAAAGGTCAATTATAAAGGTAAAAACAAGGGATACATCAATACTGATGCTGGCATGGGCGATATTTGTGGGGGCGCATTTTCACCCTGCTGAAATGTTCGTCAACTCACTTTAATTTTGGATTATTGGCCCTTTCTCAAAACTAAACTATCTACTATGTATAGAGGCTGATCTCCATGACACAAAGGGGCAGCCTGCATTCTGATGTGACAAGTTTTCATGCAATGCAATGTAATATACAAAGCACTGCAGTCACCAAGTTTAAATAATGATGGGTAGCTATGGATTACTACAAGGAATTGTATTTTGGTGTACTGGACAAAACTGTTTAAGAAATCTGTGATCAGTTTTAGGAAAATGACATGGAAAGCCCAATCGCATTGAACAACACTCTTGGCACATCGTCCGTGGATACTGGTATCGGTCTAATATCATGCTCATTTACTCATACTTGTACACATATAAAAATATATCAAAAATTGCTTGTATTTAGGGGGTGAATAAGTCAACATTTCCTACCAAAGTCCGTATGTGCTGACTTTACTTTGTTTGACTGAACAGAATAGCAAGGAATAAACATTGATTTTTAAAAAAGGCATCTGATCTGTTATGCTTTTCCAGTTTTTCCCTTTCCTTTAGTGTGTTATATAGCTTGTTGTGCACATAAACAGTCTGCAAAGTTACAGAGCTCAAAGTATACGCCAGAGGGAGAAACTCTCTCCCAGAGAAACCACTTTTCTCAGCTGCCTGAAAGGCCTCGTTGGAATTTGAGCCCTTTTCTCTGTTACAAGGAGGCGTCATCTCTTAACATAATCCTTATTCCCTGCCTCCCAGCAAGCTTGGCACACCCTCACACAATGCACAGCAACTACTGGAGGCCGGGAAGAGTTTGTTCAGTTTTGTAGTCACGTTGAGAAGATGCTGAATTTCAGGATCTGAAATTGGCTCAAAACTGATAATGCAGAACTGTTGGAAACCATTGGAAAAATAGCCACACTGATGTTTACAGCTGCTCAGAAGAGCAGGGTCTGTCTACTTGGGATGCTACATTTGTGAACAATCTGTTCTTTTCAACAGCTCTTTTGTAAGAAGTAAAGGAGCTGAGTCATACTTAAGAGCCGTGTGCCCAAATTTCACTGCCTGCCCTAAATCCACTCCCTGCATGAACAGTGAGAACCAGCATTTCAGAGGAGATAGAAGGTGTTGCATTAGGCTGCTTAAGGGCAGCATGAACAAGATTTATCAGTTGCTGTTTAAACATATCATTCAAAGTTGGCTGAGAGAGAGAGAGAGAGAGAGAGAGAGAGAGAGAGCGAGAGAGCGAGCGAGCAGTGGTGACTGTGTAAGTTAGAGAGTGAATGAAGAGAGGGTGTGGTGTAGTGAGAACAAGGCAGTAAATCACAGAAATAAAACTTTGTTTTGTGATTGTTTCACAGCTGTTATGTTCTGACATCTCCTCACAAACCTGTGGGACAGATTTCATGTGAGTGCAGCCTCTTCATCCTGTCTGCTGCTGTGGCCTCTCTCTGTTCTGCATGTCTTTGTCAAATAGGCTGTAGACAGATTGTATTGTCCTACTATGTACATCACCACCTGGTTTTTGCCTCAGTGCACAGTGTTAGCAAAACTGCTCAGCGTGTTTGCTCAGTACTCGGTGTGCAGCATGTTATTTTGAATTAAACATCTTTATCGATAATTGTCCTTAGACAGAGCTGGCTGTAGGGGCTGCGTTTCATGTAGCATGGAAGGAGCATTTTTGTACAGCATGAGTATAAACCATTGACTTTGTCCATACACAGTTAGACACAGTTATTCAAACTTGCTTTGTGATTCACCAAAAACAAGATTTCTAAAATCACACAGTGTATGTGTGGCTTTAGAGGACATTCAACTACAGCTGAACCAGTCAAACAAAAGACTTCAACAAGACATGAACTCCACAAGCGAGCTCCTTGACTGTGTTAGCCTCAGCTGTGACTCCTGCATTCACTGTGCTACAGAGACTGTTGACGAAAGACACAGATGGGGATCAAAACTATGAAACATACTTGACTTACAGCTGCACAGAAGCTGATTTTTTTTCTGATGTGAAACAAAAGCTGCTCTTCTCCACTGCAGTGCTACTCGATCCAAGGTAGCTAAGATAGTATAGCTAGCTAATTAGCTAATGCATGTCATTTAAAATCAGCTAGACTGTAATGATTTAATTGTTAAGGTACATTGTACTCATATACAGTGCCAACTACTTAATTCTGGGTAGATAATTCATCATGGTATTGGACTCAGTATTGGTGAGTACTAAAAAACATGTCCTCATACTTGGTCTATTAATGCAGCCCTACTAAAATCAATAGCAGTAGGTAGTAGTGTATTGAACGATGTTTGTGCTTTTATTTTTATAGATAACGTTATGTCATACAGTGTCAGAAACCACTTAAGCAAGTCTATTTAAGATGACTTAACAACTTGACATGGTTTGAGGCAAGAAAGTGATGATTTAGGTTTGCAGTTAGGACAATTTTTCACCAAACTATCGCTTTAACTGTTGTGCTTTGCTTAACTCTGCAAATAGTACAGTAATAGGGACACAGGTCTGCCCACAGCCAAAACAGAACTATCTAAGTAGTATTGGCAGGTTGATGGTAACACATAATATGTTTGTAAACACACCATACTGCCCTTGTTATAAACCATAGATCCCATTACCACACAGGTCTGTTGCCAAATGGACTTTTTTTTCAATCAAGACCTCAACAAAGAGCTGTTCAAAACCAGCCTGAAAACAGTGGAAAGCTGCTACAATGCACGCTACCTCATCTGGCAGCTGTCCAAACACGGAAAAACAGCTTGAGCGCATGGTTAATTATCCTTATCCGGAGTAAGGAATCTCCAAGGAGGACAGGAAGACATCCCTATTCTCTCTGAAGGACGCCTGACTGAACTATGAAAAAATGTAATAGAAACTAAATGGTGCAGTAGATATGATAGAAACCAGATTTTGTACCTTTTGTAGATTCAGTATTATTAGAATATTATGTCTTCTTAAGGAATTTTTCTCTTATGTAGTTGATATAAGAAAAATAGTTCATAAGAGTAAAATAGCTAATGTTGAGTCTGCTTTTTATACCTAAAGCTACAATTTGGATGGATATCACAAATTCACCAGTGGGCCAAAACTGAATTGTAAATTCCTAAATTTGGCACTGAAATTGTAATGTTTGAGTCTTGGTGCAGGGAGAAAAATGCCTCACAGTTATGCTTAATTGTTAGAATTGGCATTTTAAGTGGGCCAGTGACCAATCATACTGGTAAAAGTCATCTTGTGTGGGCCAATGACCAACACTTTTAACCCTTTAATGTCCTTACCAAGAAAAAAGAAATGTATCTTTTTTATTTGCTTGCGATAATAAAAACAATTGGTGTTTTTTTTGACCCCACAATTCCAAAAATATTCCCATCTACCAAACGGACAAGATGGCACTTTGTGGCATATATAGTGACTCAAAATGTGCTCTACCAAATGCTTGAGCAGAACATTAAAGGGTAAAGTGGCTCAATGACCAATCATACTGGTAAAAGTCATTTTGAGTGGCCAATGACCAATCATACAGGTAAAAGTCATTTGGTGTAGGCCAATGACCAATCATACAGGTAAAAGTCAATTTTGTGTGGGCCAATGATCAATCATACTGGTAAAAGTCATTTTGTGTGGGCCAATGACCAATCATACTGGTAAAAGTCATTTTGTGTAGGCCAATGACCAATCATACTGGTAAAAGTCATTTTGTGTGACCCAATGACCAATCATACTGGTAAAAGTCATTTTGTGTGGGCCAATGATCAATCATACTGGTAAAAGTAATTTTGAGTGGGCCAATGATCAATCATACTGGTAAAAGTAATTTTGAGTGGGCCAATGACCAATCATACTGGTAAAAGTAATTTTGTGTGGGCCAATGACCAATCATACTGGTAAAAGTCATTTTGTATGGGCCAATGACCAATCATACTGGTAAAAGTCATTTTGTGTGGGCCAATGACCAATCATACTGGTAAAAGTAATTTTCTGTAGGCCAATGACCAATCATACTGGTAAAAGTAATTTTGTGTGGGCCAATGACCAATCATACTGGTAAAAGTCATTTTGAGTGGGCCAATGACCAATCATACTGGTAAAAGTCATTCTGTGTAGGCCAATGACCAATCATACTGGTAAAAGTCATTTTGAGTGGGCCAATGACCAATCATACTGGTAAAAGTCATTTTTAGTGGGCCAATGACCAATCATACTGGTAAAAGTCATTTTGTGTGGGCCAATGACCAATCATACTGGTAAAAGTCATTTTGAGTGGCCAATGACCAATCATACTGGTAAAAGTCATTTTGTGTGGGCCAATGACCAATCATACTGGTAAAAGTCATTTTGTGTGGGCCAATGACCAATCATACTGGTAAAAGTCATTTTTGTGTAGGCCAATGATCAATCATACTGGTAAAAGTCATTTTGTGTGGGCCAATGACCAATCATACTGGTAAAAGTCATTTTGAGTGGCCAATGACCAATCATACTGGTAAAAGTCATTTTGTGTGGGCCAATGACCAATCATACTGGTAAAAGTCATTTGGTGTAGGCCAATGACCAATCATACTGGTAAAAGTCATTTTGTGTGGGCCAATGATCAATCATACTGGTAAAAGTCATTTTGAGTGGGCCAATGACCAATCATACTGGTAAAAGTCATTTTGTGTGGGCCAATGACCAATCATACTGGTAAAAGTCATTTTGTGTGGGCCAATGACCAATCATACTGGTAAAAGTCATTTTGAGTGGGCCAATGACCAATCATACTGGTAAAAGTCATTTGGTGTAGGCCAATGACCAATCATACTGGTAAAAGTCATTTTGTGTGGGCCAATGACCAATCATACTGGTAAAAGTCATTTTGTGTGGGCCAATGACCAATCATACTGGTAAAAGTCATTTTGAGTGGGCCAATGACCAATCATACTGGTAAAAGTCATTTTCTGTAGGCCAATGACCAATCATACTGGTAAAAGTCATTTTGTGTAGGCCAATGACCAATCATACTGGTAAAAGTCATTTTGTGTGGGCCAATGACCAATCATACTGGTAAAAGTCATTTTTAGTGGGCCAATGACCAATCATACTGGTAAAAGTCATTTTGTGTGGGCCAATGACCAATCATACTGGTACAAGTCATTTTGTGTGGGCCAATGATCAATCATACTGGTAAAAGTCATTTTGTGTGGGCCAATGACCAATCATACTGGTAAAAGTCATTTGGTGTGGGCCAATGACCAATCATACTGGTAAAAGTCATTTTGTGTGGGCCAATGACCAATCATACTGGTAAAAGTCATTTTGTGCGGGCCAATGACCAATCATACTGGTAAAAGTCATTTTTAGTGGGCCAATGACCAATCATACTGGTAAAAGTCATTTGGTGTGGGCCAATGACCAATCATACTGGTAAAAGTCATTTTGTGTGGGCCAATGACCAATCATACTGGTAAAAGTCATTTTGTGTGGGCCAATGACCAATCATACTGGTAAAAGTCATTCTGTGTGGGCCAATGACCAATCATACTGGTAAAAGTCATTTTGTGTGGGCCAATGACCAATCATACTGGTAAAAGTCATTTTGTGTGGGCCAATGACCAATCGTACTGGTAAAAGTCATTTTTAGTGGGCCAATGACCAATCATACTGGTAAAAGTCATTTTGTGTAGGCCAATGACCAATCGTACTGGTAAAAGTCATTTTGTGTGGGCCAATGACCAATCGTACTGGTAAAAGTCATTTTTAGTGGGCCAATGACCAATCATACTGGTAAAAGTCATTTTGTGTGGGCCAATGACCAATCGTACTGGTAAAAGTCATTTTTAGTGGGCCAATGACCAATCATACTGGTAAAAGTCATTTTGTGTGGGCCAATGACCAATCGTACTGGTAAAAGTCATTTTGTGTGGGCCAATGATCAATCATACTGGTAAAAGTCATTTTGAGTGGGCCAATGATCAATCGTACTGGTAAAAGTCATTTTGTGTGGGCCAATGACCAATCATACTGGTAAAAGTCATTTTGAGTGGCCAATGACCAATCATACTGGTAAAAGTCATTTGGTGTAGGCCAATGACCAATCATACTGGTACAAGTCATTTTGTGTGGGCCAATGATCAATCATACTGGTAAAAGTCATTTTGTGTGGGCCAATGACCAATCATACTGGTAAAAGTCATTTTGTGTAGGCCAATGACCAATCATACTGGTAAAAGTCATTTTGTGTGACCCAATGACCAATCATACTGGTAAAAGTCATTTTGTGTAGGCCAATGACCAATCATACTGGTAAAAGTCATTTTGTGTGGGCCAATGACCAATCATACTGGTAAAAGTCATTTTGTGTGGGCCAATGACCAATCATACTGGTAAAAGTCATTTTGTGTGGGCCAATGACCAATCATACTGGTACAAGTCATTTTGTGTGGGCCAATGATCAATCATACTGGTAAAAGTCATTTTGTGTGGGCCAATGACCAATCATACTGGTAAAAGTCATTTGGTGTAGGCCAATGACCAATCATACTGGTAAAAGTCATTTTGTGTGGGCCAATGACCAATCATACTGGTAAAAGTCATTTTGTGTGGGCCAATGACCAATCATACTGGTAAAAGTCATTCTGTGTGGGCCAATGACCAATCATACTGGTAAAAGTCATTTTGTGTGGGCCAATGACCAATCATACTGGTAAAAGTAATTTTGTGTGGGCCAATGACCAATCATACTGGTAAAAGTAATTTTTAGTGGGCCAATGACCAATCATACTGGTAAAAGTCATTTTGAGTGGGCCAATGACCAATCATACTGGTAAAAGTCATTTTGAGTGGCCAATGACCAATCATACTGGTAAAAGTCATTTTGTATGGGCCAATGATCAATCATACTGGTAAAAGTCATTTTGAGTGGCCAATGACCAATCATACTGGTAAAAGTCATTTTGTGTGGGCCAATGACCAATCATACTGGTAAAAGTCATTCTGTGTGGGCCAATGACCAATCATACTGGTAAAAGTCATTTTGAGTGGGCCAATGACCAATCATACTGGTAAAAGTCATTTTTAGTGGGCCAATGACCAATCATACTGGTAAAAGTCATTTTGTGTGGGCCAATGACCAATCATACTGGTAAAAGTCATTCTGTGTGGGCCAATGATCAATCATACTGGTAAAAGTCATTTTTAGTGGGCTAATGACCAATCATACAGGTAAAAGTCATTTGTGTGGGCCAATGACCAATCATACAGGCAAAAGTCATTTGGTGTAGGCCAATGACCAATCATACTGCTGCTACCAAGTCAGTAGACATCTTCAGTTCTCAGCTAGTTAAAAAATAACTTAATTTCGGTGCAATTTGGTCAGGACAGCTAGGCTATAATGTATTCAGAATTTGGAAACTATCTGAGTTAGCTGCTATAAATCTGGCTAACTCACCGACCATAGACAGTCAAAGCACCAAATAATGATATGGATCATTCTGCCAAATTGGTTTAAAGTCAGGGGTCAAAACACATTTCGGACTTTTAACTGTCTTCGATTTTAGAATCCTTTTGCTCTGAGTGACCGTATAACTTAATCATGTTTATTTTATTAAAATAAATGATTTAACATTCCATTTTATTGTCACTAACAAAACAATCATGACTCTACCAAAAGTTTACTAAATGTTTCAATAATGACTGTTTTAGTATTGACACTTTTAGTTAACTTTGTCTAGAAAACACAGCTTTGAACAGTCACACACATAAAATCATAATATTTTTCTTCAAAACACAAAAATTCTTCTTAATTGCAGAAAATATGTGCTTCAATCGTGACAATTCTTAATGTTACACACTGATTTTCAGACTTTAGGACATATTTAGATCAAAACAGTGGGATTTAACTGCTCACTATGTGGCCATGAGGGACAGGGATGCAGTCTCACTTCCTGCTCTACAATGCAAGGGATTGAGTAAAATAAGGCTCCACCTAAGGACTAAAACTCTTTGTGTTTCTATAGTGACCTTGGGGCAGAATCTTTTTTTTAATTTAAAAATGAAACTCATGATAAAGTCTTTCAACTTCAATTTTTAAATAAATCAAAAAGATTCTTGAAAAGGTCAGTTTTCATTACTTTGCAAATTTTCATAAGTTGACATTTAGGGCTTAAGGTTTGGGACAGCCCCCTCTCAATAGACATTACAATGATTTTGTATACATACTTACATACATCTTCTAAACCGCTTATCCTTCTGGGTCGCGGTGGGGTGCTGGAGTCTATCCCAGCTGTCATTGGGCAGAAGGCAGGATACACCCTGGACAGGTCGCCAGTCCATCGCAGGGCAGACAGACAGACATACACAGTCACACATTCACTCACACCTAGGGGCAATTTAGCATGTCCAATCAACCTGACTGTATGTTTTTGGACTGTGGGAGGAAACCCACGCAGACACGGGGAGAACAGGCAAACTCCACACAGAAATGACCCCGGTCGCCCGGCCGGGAATCGAACCCAGGCCATTTTTGCTGTGAGGCGACAGCGCCCACTGCGCCACCGTGCCTGATTTTGTATATATTTGGCTTATTACTATCCCAATTAATGCAGTGGGTTTTAGTAGATCATATCAATCCTTTTAAATATCTAAGGATCTAAATCTTTCACTGTTTTTAAAAATGTTTGTAGTACTTTTATTGGTTTGCAGTTTGAGCTAATTTAGTAGAATACTTTTACCACATCAAGCTGATCTTTGGGAAAGCCTGGAGAAGAATTCCAGTCACACTGCGCTAAAAGTGCTGTAAAGCAGAGAGGCAGAAACGTCAAAATCTGATGCTGTAACTCTTTTCTTTTTTTCAGCAGGCTTATGTTTATTGATGACATAATGAACTGTAATGATTGAATGAAGTGTACAAACGCAAGATGTGACATGAACTTAGAACAATGAACATTTTTAAGTAAGGCACAAATTGAAAAAAAAACTAAAATACTTTTTAGAGCTACTGTACCATCTAATCCAGCTCCTGACTAACTGTGTACCATGGTGCCTCTCTATTGTAAATGAATGTATGGCTGGTTTTGGAAGAATTATAAAAAATGTCATGCTAAGATACTGTTACAATTACTGCTTCCACCAATTGAGACATTCATTCTGAGATCAGTGTAGCCAGTTCACCAAAGAGTCATGTCAGGCTAATGTGCCTGGGCCTTTAGGCCATGTTTCAAGCCGAGTGGTGGAATGTTCAGTTTTAAGACACCGAGAGCAGACAGTGCTAAATCAGTCTCCAGAAGAACATCCCTAAGCGAGTTCAAATCCCTCTTGCCTCTTGTTTTGCAGTGTCTTCTGTCAATTAAGAAGAAAAATTGATTCACTGGAGGAATCACTACACCAAGTGACTGGACTTCATGTGCACTGTCACTTAGACACTGTGACATGATTTAATTGCATGTTTTCCATTGTCAGCTGCGGCTATTACATCTCTGTAATCGCTGATCCACATGAAAAGGCCTTCTTAGTATGTCAGTGAAGAATATAATCAGCTTTAAATGGTGACCGGTAATGCAGTCTTAAAGCTATGCAGCAATCTAGATGGGCAATTACTACTATTTTTTTTTTGTTCATGGGAGTTTTATGCTTAATAAATGATTCTTAATTGAATCCTTCAATCATTAAATGAGAATTAAAGACTAGTTTAGATACAGTGACAACAGCAATGCATCTTGCATGATGTCACCCCTCCAGTTGGCTTGTACAGAAGCTTAGCTCGGTCACGGTCTGCAAGAAGAATGAGAAATTTGTTTTTAATTCAGATGACGATGCCACACCGAACAGGCCAAAATAACACAGTGCAAGCTTTCCAAAACACCTAAAAATGAACAAGAGAAGAAAAGAAACAATAACGCATCATTTTCCAGAGGTAAAGGTGGGTTAGCAAGATATACTGAAGCTGTTATAGAAGAGAAGCTTATGCTGTAGTAACTATTTAAAGAATACCATGCTCTACTGCAAATTTACTGTGCTTATAAGTGTTTCCCTCTTAATAAATAGTGCAACATTCCTTCTGTTTTGTGTTAAGATGTCATGTTTTCTCAACCACTGATGTATAAAAGTTTAACTAGGAAGGGA
This sequence comes from Colossoma macropomum, assembly GCF_904425465.1. Taxonomy (NCBI): domain Eukaryota; kingdom Metazoa; phylum Chordata; class Actinopteri; order Characiformes; family Serrasalmidae; genus Colossoma; species Colossoma macropomum. The sequence goes on from NW_023494794.1 coordinate 4,080,684, forward strand.
AAGTGAATTAGAAAGTGGTTGGGTGTCTGCTGTGTATGTCTCTTGTTACGACCTCAAATGTCTAGGGGTAAATTAAGGCCGTACATATAAAGTATGCCAACACCAACCAACTGCAAGACCAAAACACAGCAAAACAGACCAATTATCAGCATTTAATTCTTTTTACTTGTGTAAGTTAAAGGCACCATTCTGTAGAAAAAAGACTTAGCCTGTAAGTCTAGCTTTAAACTAGTCAGGTGCATTTGTGATCTAATAAAATAAAAGGCTTCAGGGGGTAAGCTAATGCCCAAAACAGACTAGAAACCAAAAAGATAACTAAACTCATCTAACATACCTCCCTATCCCAAAACCTGGAGAACACAATATCTGAAAGACAATGGGACACTCACCCTCTTATTTACAAAGACAAAGGTTTACAACACTTTAGACAAACTTATACAAACAGGCTAACACATTAATTCAAATCCTCAGGTGGTTGGTCTGGTCAGGTCAGGTGGAGGCTGATGGCACAGGTGCGGCCAGAACCGGTTTAAGAGGAGCCTGGCCACTTCCTATTTCCCCCTTTATATCAAAACAGAACTGAAAAACAACAGAGGGCACCCGTGAGCAAGTCCTCAATGAATGGGAGTAAATGGAGCTCAACGGCTACAAACAAAAGTTTAGTTAAGAATAGTTTCTAATCACTTACCAAGAACTTTCTTTTAATTTTAGAAAGTAGGGGGACATTTTCGCTAAAGAAGCAAAGAAAACCTACCTATATATTTCCCTTTCTCTACAGCAAACAGGTTTTGGGCAGCAGAACGCTGACAATACTGCTAGTGAGTGCTGATTGGTTGGCGAGCGGAGCAGCTTATTGGCTGTTCTCGCTCACAGACGTCATGGACATACATGAGGCGCCGTTTTAAACTCCTATAACTTGAGTTTAAGCTTTTAAAAATATAACAGCAGAGTTAAACTGCTGTACTGTGAAATGTATGTTCATAACTACATGATTACATACTTCCATAATGGATTACATGTACATTTCTTTTGTATTGTCAGCTTCGAGTCTGGACTTCTCACTTTTTTGAGATTTGTGTCAATATAAGGAAATAATAAACAAAATGTTTTTCTTTCCATAAAACAAGATTGTTTCTCAACTGTCACTCAACTACAATTTTTCATCAAATTGATATCATAATAAAATCTATACTTACAATCAACAATGTGGTACTGACTGAAAGTTCCAATTCCTCTGCTTGTTTCAAAGAGCTACGAGTGAGAAATATTTAAAATAATATTACATCATGCTTTTGTTATCACCAGTGATAACTGCATCCACTGAGTGTTAAAGAGTATAATGTTTCCTTTAATTGCAGATTATTTAGATCTACACCGTGTAAAGCACATAAGACGTATAGCCCACAGTGCATTGTAGAGAAAACAGCTGTAATGTGCACATAGTGCCTATGCCATTGCAGACAACTTTTTATGAATTAAACATTACTATTATTTATAGTGTATGAATATAATGACTACCTACTTACTTCTTGTAGGTTGTCATTGCTGGTGCACAGTTAGAGAGTGTAATCCATCTGTTGCTGCACAGTTTGTGTTAGCCATTCTCTTCCACTTCATCGGTAATCAGATTCCGATCACAAAGCCACTCCTAGCTGAATATTTTTGAGTGGTGGTCCACTTTTAACCTCACCGTGACACTGATGAGTGAAAAACTCCAGCAACCCTACAGTGTCTGATATACTCATACCAGCGTCACACACCATGTCAGTGTCACCGCTGTGTCGATAATGGTCCACCAATCAAATATTATCTGGTGAACAGCGATCCTGTGTTCAGAAACTGACAAATGATGGATTGAGTCGAGGGTGTCTGACAAATTGTTCATGACAACACTGGACTGTTTATAAAAAAGTACAAGGTAGGCGTTTCTAATAAAGTGGCCAGTGAGTGGATGTAAAAGGTAAGTGTTTCTGATAAAGTGGCCAGTGAGTGGATGTAAAAGGTAAGTGTTTCTAATAAAGTGGCCAGTGACTGGATGTACAAGGAAGGTGTTTCTAATAAAGTGGCCGGTGAGTAGAAGTACAAGGTGTGTGTTTCTAATAAAGTGGTCAGTGTGTGGAGGTACAAGGTGGGTGTCTCTAATAAAATGGCCAGTGAGTGGAGGTACAAGGTAGGTGTTTCTTATAAAGTGGTCAGTGAGTGAAAGTACAAGGTGGGTGTTTTTAATAAAGTGGGCAGTGAGCAGAAGTACAAAGTAGGGGCTTTTAATACAGTGAACTTTGAGAGTACATTACTGGTGCCTAAATGTGCAATTTACCTGTGGGCCACTTGATGGCACTGTGGCTTCACTGGAACACTAAAATCTAAAATCCCGACAGTCCAGTGACTGTTGCCTTCTGTTTGTGAGAAGGCTCTACTTCAGTTGCCTGATGCTTCCCCATCCCACAGAAATAAACAAAAAAGAGTGAAAAACAACCTGCTCAAGAAGAAAATTAGTGGTCTCTCAGATAGATTTTAGATTTTAAAATAGAACCACGTTCTCCATCTACCCTGCTTCCTTAACTACCCTGGCCTCAAGCTAAAGTGCCAGACACACTTGAGTCTTGACAGCAAAATTTGTGAGCAAAATGACATTTATTTTAGTGGAATTCGCAATCAAGAGTTTCAAATTGCAGAGCAGAGGGAAAAATGCATGAATTCAACTTCAGTGAACTTTGACATGCGAATTTCCATCATCCATCAATAGAACAACTAGAACAGCTGTTTTGGCTGTGGGGTGGTCCAATAGCAGCACTTAAGAGATCTAAATTGGAGGAAGCACTAATTTTAGCAACATCTAGCACAATGTTTTATGCATTTCCTCTAGAATTGACTATACATTAACACATAAAAGAGAAGTGGTATGGTACACAGTTAGCTTGGAGCTAGATTATCTGGTATTACTGTGTTTACTTTTGTAATTTTGTTGTTTATGGTTGGCGACCAACTCAGACAGCTTCTTCACTCTCTTTTTTCCCTTTTCATTTGGTTCCTCTTCTTTTTCTTTTTCATCATCTTCTACAGATAAGGGATTGATATATTAATCACAGATTCCTCATTCCCAACACAGTCACTACCACATTGCTAACTGCACCAAAATTCAGCATTTTCATCATCTCTGATTTTTCAGTCCATCACGATCACAGCTTAATAGATCACAGCTAACAATGAGACCCGAAGTGCAGATGTCTGTTGTGACTGCGGTTTAAGGTCAGTCGCACAGTGAAGCAAAGATAAGTGCAGGCTGCTTAAAAAGCAAGGAAACAAACCTGCTTATCATTGTCTTCTCTTTTCTTTCACGCCCCTCTGTCAGCATCTGAAGCCAGACTTCCGCTACATGAAAGCAGATGACCGGAATAGAGAGCTGGAGAGGAAGGAGGACGATGGAAACAAAATGAGAGAGCGAGAGTGAGAGAGAGTGGACTTTTGATGTGTGGTGTAGCACAGTAGGAGGGCGACTTGCTGGGATTCTGCAGCCATTCCCTGTCGAGTTCCTAAGGGGCAGCAGCGGAAGGAACAGTGTCTTTATTTTTAGTCCATGTTTCAATCGCTCCTTTTTACTTTACAATTGTTCATTCAGACCTTTGCCACACACAGAGTGCTTTGTATTGAGGTCAGACGTCTACAATAATGATGGAATGGTGCTTGAGAAAAGGCAACAAGAACGTAGGGATGAGCGAGGATAAAGGAGAGCGTAGTGAGGGAGAGCGAATGCAGGAGAGAGAAATGAATGGAGTACATATCCAGTGGAGGAAGGAATAGGTGAGTGGTCCGGAGCCGAATAAAGGGGTCTGCTGTGCATGTGCGCACAACAAACACACACACACACACACACACACAAGCACACACACACGCACCCACACACACACACGCACACACACACACACACACACGCACACGCACACACACATATATCATTTTTATTCCTGTGTTAGCTGGGTATTTCCAGAGGTGATTTAATCTGCTCATGGGCTTATGGGCTACATGTGTGGTTATTGGCCCTATGGGTCAAGTTGAAATCCATAAAATGACCATAATGCAACACAACACAACTCACGTTTCCACCTAACTGATGTGCATGTTCTGTAAAACCATCAACCTCTCCAAAACAACCTAGGCCTACACCAAGCTTTACATACTAGTAGTCTGCAGATGGTTCCCCTCAACTGCAAAATAACTTGTGGGCCAGATTAATTTTGAGGCACCGCTGTGATAGCAGGTAAACAGCCAACAGGCTTGTGCAGGTGGATATTGTGGCTTGGGTAGGCTTGGAAAATTATTGGCTGCCACTTGGAAATGGATGGGTGGGCAACAAATGAGCTTCTAGTGTGCCACAGTGAAAAACGTGTAAATATCATATGCAGATACTTAATGAAGCTACATAACCTTGACTAAACAACTGAAGAAAATCTTACTGTATTTTTTCCAAGAAAATTGTTTTGGTCTTTCAACTCTTGTGGAGTCATGCCACAGCTCTCTATTTTGGCTTAAATTTAACTTTGGCTGACTTGTAGATGCTTTGTAGCACAATTTGCTAACAATGTAATGTTGATGCAGTTTAAAAAAAATAGCAAAATGAAGTTGTTTGGCTGCACAGCCACATGCTTACTGGTTGATAGTGGTGACATGCGACTTTTTTTCATTGTGTCATTTTATTATTTATTTTTTTCTGAAAAAAACATACACAACATATTATCTTCTATTTTTCTAACATTTAAACATTTATTTTTGTGGCTGGGTGTGTGGAGGTGCAATGGGTCTGGAGGCGGTTCCACATGTTGTGGGGGGTTGTACGCACGCCAGCGGTGTGGATTACAAAGGCTAAATGTGGGCAGGTGTGGACAAGGCCCACAGCCCAATCGAGGTGGATGCGGGTGGGCATGATATGTGGCTGAAGTGGGCAGGTGTAGGCAAAAACATCGCTAGAGTTTGCAGGTGCATGTGGACATGATATGCTGTTGAAGCAGGTGGGTGCAGGCATTAATAATCATGCCTGTGCAGACCTCTAACCTGAGTAGTAGTGCTTAGATCTGTTCCTGTCAGTATGGCCATTGTAATTAACATAGGAATCTAAAAAGCACTCCTACACTGCAGCACTGTTTCAACATACATCATATGTCCAAAAGTATCCAGACACATCTAAATAGTGAATTCAGCTACTTTAAGATGTTCTCACTGCTGATACAGATGATCAATAGTGCACACATGGTTTGTATGATCTAGACAGAAAGCATTACCAATAGAATAGTGTGGCTCTGGAGCAGCCGCACATGAGCCTAAGGTCACCATGCCAAGCGTTGGCTAGGGGGAAATACTGCATTCTCTGGAGTGAAGGAGCTCCATCCAATAACTTTGGGATGAGTTGGAGTGGCTCATCCAACATCAGTACCTGACCTCAATAATGCTCTTGTGACTGATTGCAATCAGATCCTTACAGCAATGTTCCAAGGGGGGCAAAATCCCTATTAACATCCTTGTTTTCAGAAGAAATGTTGGATGAGCAGGTGTCTACGAACTTTTAAACATATAGCTGTATGTAGTGACTGTATGTATGATGTCATTTATGCAGTTTTTAAATAATAAATCTGCCAGCAGTAATAACAAAGTAATAATAATAACTTTTAAAGGTTATTAAGGGGAAACAAATAGTATTATTAAGTTTATATACTTCTACAGATTTACACATATATCTTTAAACGAAATGAAAAAGGTTTGTGTTTATAAACATGAACAAAGACATGTTTTAAAAAAAACAGCAAAAACAAAATTGACTGTGACGATTCACACATCAAGTACCAATCATGGAGAAGGTGAAAGAGCTTCTTAAAGTTCCCAGGTACAAAATGAGTAAACAACAGTTGAGTGGAAAAAGAGAGCAATTACAAAGATCTGAATTATTACAAAGATCTTAATTATTACAGGAAAACCTATAAGCAGCTGGAACAACAGTTACACAGAGAATAATTCACCACAATTATCTCTGTTCTCCACCCAAAGCTCCAATCAGAACTCTTTTGGTACAAGGTACTCTTGGTACAAGGAGAAAGAAAGGTTGTGTGTTTGATCCCAAGAACACCATATCCACAGTGAAGCATGGAGGTGGCAGCATCATGACATTGAACTGCTTCTCTGCAAACAGTACTGGGGCATTGCATGTCATCGGAGGAAATGTGAATGGAGTGATGTACTGGGACATTTTACAGGAGAATTTAACCTCATTAGTGAAGAAACTGAATTTGGCCAGAAGACGGATGTTTCAACAACCCTAAACATACAGCCAAAATAACTCAAGACTGGTTTCTAAAAAGAAGGTGAAGGTGCTTGCATGGCCTATTCAATCTCCTGACTTGAATCCCATTGAAAATGTATGGAAGAGTTTGAAATTGTGAGTCCCTCAGAGCAACCCTCATAATCAACTGAAGATGGTTTGCCAAGAAGAAAGGGCCAAAATTGAACCTCAATGCTGTTAAAAGATTATTTTTGGCACAAAATATCAGAACGATGAAGTTTTTTGAAAGAGTTATAAGAACATTCAAGCCAGAATCTCCAGGTTCAAGAACAGTTTCTACCCTCGAACACCCACCAGTTCATGAATACAAACTATAGTTCATAGTTCATGAATTTGAACGATATGCACATTGCTCTTCAGTCTTATTTTCAACTCTCAACTCTTCCCATGTTACTACTGACTGACTTCTAATATACGTGAAATAAACGCTCGAATTTTTGTTGTTTTTCAGTTTTTGACATAATTTGAAAATACATGTTGCCCTTTACATATATATATATATATATATATATATATATATATATTAAGGCTGAGCTGCCTGACAGTTATGGGCACATTTTCCATGGTTATAAAAATCTACATGGCCAGATTTATTTGTAGCTTTGAACAAAGTCTGCTGCTGATTCCACTACATGCAGTATGTATCTGATAAAAGCAAAGCTTGACAGAAACTAGTGACAGCCATGTTGTTGTTTTGGTCCTGTGAGACTCATTCATTTTTGTGAAGGTCTTGGATAAAAATGGATATGTTTCTTCCAGATGAAAGGAGGAAAACTTAATGGCTCATCTAGAAAAATGTCTTAATAGAAAACAGAGCTGGTCCAGACCTCCCTGGAGCCCTAAGCAAAATTCTGCAAAGGGGCCCTCCTACCTGACCTGTGAGCCGCATAAACTATTTGTAATTGCCACACAGTAGCATCTGATACCCCAGTGCTCCCACTACAGTTCTGCCTCCTTTAAAACAGTCCATCTGTCGCTTTAAGAATAAGCAGATCTATATAAAACAAGGTATAAACAAACAATATTTATTGACTTGAATATGTTCTATAGAAGAAAAGCGATATAGTTATAGATAATGCTATTATTAATGTTATCCGCTGCATCAAGCCCATTCAAACTGGCTCCCCCAGATTTCCTTTAATACATTTTCAATTATAAAATACTATTTATTCTATGGCTTGGCTGAATACTTAATAAGGGTTAATATTTACTGACAGATGTGCACCCATACTGACCAGTATGACCAGCTAATCAACATTTTAAATTCAATGTTTAATCATTAGTTAATGTAAATCCATTGCTTTCCATTTTGCATTAGTCCAGAGTTGTAACTAAACCTAGACCGAGAGACTAGATAATCAGTGTCTTGTTTTAAAATGATGTGTGCCATCACACCTATTGCCTGATTGCCAGGTTTCTGCTGCAAAAACACAGTAGAAAACACCTTTTTCAAGTTGTGAATGTAATTTCAATGAATCATTCAACCCTAATGCCTCCTCATGAGCAGTACAACCAATCACAATAAGAAGTAGAAGACGTAGAGGAAAAACTAGACACATGACACAGTCAGCTTTTAAAAACACCATCCTGAACCCAGAAAAAAGGAACAGAGAACAAAGGCAGAGTTTCCACGTAAGACACAAAAGCAAACGCCTCACAGCTCTAAGGTCAGTAATGTCACGAGCGGACACCATGGGATCATGTCATGATAGCATGTTGCACAACCACGGTAAAGCTACTGGCGACTGTAGAAGACCATGTTGACCTGTCGCATCATCATCAGACAGCACTATAACACAGGGCCCATGCTACAGTTTCCAGTTTATCCACACAGCGAGACAAAGAGAAAGAAGCCTCCAAGGCAGTTGCAGGGCTTTGTAAATAACTCATACTCTTGGATGGCTTTGTGATCTCTGTGGGACTGAATAATCATCACTCTTAGCAGAAGGCTTGGGCCTTGAGTGTACCTTATTCTTCATAGGCTGAAACTTTTAACTATGGATGTGCATCGCAACTAATTTTGGTATCTGAGTATGCATATGGGTTTATGAATGGACAAACAGTTAGCCGCAAGGGAGAGAAAACAATGCAGACTTTGACATTGATGTAGGGCTGTTGTACCTTTTTAGGTGACAGCACTGGTGTTGCACATTTCGCAGCACACCAAGGAATATATTTGAAAACATGTTTTAGTATTTAAAAATAGAAAAAGGACCCCAGTTGGGTTTGCTTTGAATGAGTAATAGAGGCTGCCTCCTCAGACGAGCTAATAAGCTAGTATAGCTAACCAGTACATCATTGGATGCTGGTGTAAACTCGTTGTCAATGGACAATGTGCTAACACAGCAGTTAAAATATATGAAGTGTTTTGTTGTGAAACAAACTATAGACAGCTTTCGGAATTTTTTTAATGATGTATGGTTTTGGGAGAATACAGAAGCCCTGAAGGGTAAGAGGAAAAAAAAATAAATAAAATGAGTTCCCGAGTTTAAGTTACACTTTATTTATTCATTCTGCCAGTATATCATCCCCAAAACAGCTGAAAAAGTATTTCTAGCATCATTTATACAGTTTCAGCCATCACAAACCTCCTCTACTTTTTCCACTACTGAGGTGCACCAGATAGATAATGTATATAAAAAAAAAGCTATCACGTAGCATGTAACACCAGCTTTGACTAACAGCACCCCCTTCCCCTTTTCCTTCAGGGAACAGGTAAAATAAATCACTGGGGAGTTAACTGGCTAACAATTAGCATGCGATACCAGCTTTGACTGTGGTCTAAATGGATTGTAAAGTTAATTTAATGCAACAATTTTACAACTGCCATGATCTCCTACCATCAGACTTAACAATTTCTTCCAGAACTACTGTAATCAATATTTACAAAAAAGAACAACCGAACAGTTCAACTCACCTGTAACTGCATTTTCTAGTTGCCTCTAGATTGCCAGTCTATCGAACTGAATTTGCTGAAGGTGATGGAACATGCTAATTATTAGCCACTTAGCTCCCTGGCAAAGGTTTTTTCACCTGGTTCCCAAAAGTTTAAGGAAAAAAAAAGCAGCTGCCCCCCTGCCAGTGTAACATGCTAAAGACCAATAGCCTTTGGGGGTGGGGGGTGTGCAGCGTCGACATGGTCTGTAGCGCCTCGCTTGCTCTCTTAAATGCCAACAGCTTTTGAGGGGGAACATGAAAACTGTTCCACTGAAAGTGGATGGGCGACAGCACCAACTTTAAAGTGTGAACTGCCTTCAGTTTAATGCTGGTCAGCAGATATAGTATATAGGTATATTGTAGAATCAGAAAAAATAAATAAAGTGGAAAACACTTTAAATTGTTTTTTCATCTTAACATTAAAGGCTTCTATAGGAGTAGGAAATATCAATGCTTTATTATGATGAACACCACCTTACTTAGAGAAATAAAAATGTTAGTTTTTTTTCCAATATGCCAGCTGTTATTTCTTTTCAAAACCTTGTAATATCCAAAATTGGTACAAGTGGATCTACAGCATATTGGAATCAAACTCATCATATTGTAACTGATTCTAGACCATCAGCCAGAGTAGTTAGCCTAGACTAGATACAGCCAAGCACTTGGCAACACAGTTATGTTAAGGTATAGCAAAGTGGATTAGCAAATGTTTTTTCCTCTTTGAAAGTATGAAATCCTGAGGAGAATGAAATGAGGAGAAAATGGATAATTCAGCTTTTTAATATACTCTTCTTTAAAAATGTTATCTCTTGTGTCATCGTGGCTAATTTTAAATGAAAAAAAAATAGATTAAAGCTGCCTAAAACCAATGCCTGCCCTGAGTAAATCCAACAAATGCAGACTCTGAATGAATCCAACCAATACCTGCTATAAATGTATTTGACCACCGTCCCCTCTGAATGAATTCAACTAATACCCTCTCCAAATAAATCAATCCAATGCCTGCTCTGAATGAATCCAACAAATACTCACTCCAAGTGAATAAAACCAACGCCCGCTCTGAATGAATCAAACCAATGCTGGCTCTGAATGAACCCAACCGATGCCTGGACTAAATGAATCCAACCAACACATGATGTGAATGACTCCATCCAATACCCGCTCTGAATGAATCAAAGAAGAGGAATTTTTCGAAAATACAATTTCATTTTGCAGAAAGAAAATCAGTCCTTTACCTTTTTCAGACTTTAGATTTGCTCTCGAAGAGGACTAATGTTTTGGGGTTTTGGTCTTGATTCAGTCTTGCTCTCATTTAGACATAGTCTTGACTTAGACTCGGCCCTCTTTTGACTCTGTCTTGACTCACTCTCAACTAGTCATGGTCTTGGATTTGTCTTGGACTCAACAAAGGTGGATTTGACTACAACCATAATGGCAAATTCTAAGAATGGACTGCCAGTGGGATGCTCGGTTCCATAGGGTTAATAAGGCACTCACTGTTACTGTTTTTCTTTAATTGTCAATACTGCCCACCATGAACAATAAAAGACCTATTGCATTGATTTATCAGTCTTCTCAGGCTTTAGCAGGAACTTCAGTGTTTGTGAAGAAGCTGTCCATTGAACTCCTCTTTAGAATCCATCTAACTACTGTGTTTTGTACATGCACTCATTTTAAAATAACTAATAAACAAGGATTGATGGTGTTTCTTTTAAGTAATTTATGTTTTTTATATCTACTGAGTATATATTGTAAAAACTACTCTTCTGTTCTTAATACTGTCTTTTCAACTGGACTGAATAGAAGTGCTTCATTTCTGCATTCTGAATATGTATTCTAAAAAAAACTTCTGCTACATGCCAACCCTGAGGATGGCTAACACAAACCGCACATCAAATGTTCTTTAGGTGAACATCAAGGAAGAAATGTGTCTGAAGCTTGCAGGGATATAAAGCTGCAAAAATGAGTCTCATACATTGTTTTGAAATAACAGCTGTTCTTGCATTTAAAACTATCTCATCCAGGACAAGCAGGCCAGTTTAATATGCTAACATGTCAATCAGCTCAAAAGAGAAAACATGACTTTATTAGGATCAGAAAGAACAGACTTTCCAAGACTTAACATCTCCTGTTCACACCAGTGAGTCATTCAGCTTTTCCACGTATTTACACCTTCCCTACCTTCCTTAATCTTCTCTCCACGATCAAGTCATTACTCAACCAGCCTGGCAGAACAAGGTGGGAACTGTTATCCCACTGCTGATGTTAACTTATTTGCAGACTGCTCAATTGTCAACTGTTTGTGTAATTAGTCTAACAACCAATATCATTTGTAAATATTTAACGCTGAGATTCAGTGTTTGCTTAAATTCAGGCTGTATTAATGAGCATCATTAATTGCATTACATGACATTTTCTGATACACATAGTGCAGTGTAATTAAATTCATTTGAGCAGGCTGGGTCATCTCATACTGTACCATCTATCTTTCTCAGAGCAACTTTGCTAAACAAACATACAAACAAATATATGCTTGCGATTTATTTATTTATTTAAGAGCGGGCTTCTTCTGATAATAAAACATGAGATTTGCATTTGCACCACCACTCCCCGCTTCAGGACTTATGGGACTTGCAGGATTTTAGTCAAATTTCAAGGAAGAAAATGGGACATAAACTGTGTGCCGCCAAACAGACGTCTAACTTATTTGACGTTATATACATTATTTTCATATGTTTTAAATGTTCTATATAACATGTACAATGTGCTGAAATAGAGTTTTAGTATTAAACAGGTGAAGCTAACTTCACACTACATCAGCCCAACACAGCGTGTGAACAGCACATTATGGAAAGTTTATCCTGACTGAAAATGTTTGAGATTTTCAAAAGCATTATTTGACGAAAAAACTTGTTAAAGAAGAATTAGGTTTTTATTATATCGTTTTGTGCTGTTCTATATTTTATTTATCTACACGCCATTGACAGCTGCACTGTAATGGTTGGGCCAGGTCAGTTTTGGGTTAGTTTCTTCCACAGAATTTTGCTATACTTGGGTCAGTTTTGTACAAATCCAATCGCAAAACTTTTTGTTTTTTGTCAATGTATACACTCTCTCCAAATTTGATGATTGCAACACATTCTTAAAAGTTGGGAACAGGAGCATTTTTGTCACTGTTTAACATCACCTTTCCATTTAACGGCACTTAATCAATGTTTGGGAACTGATTACAGTTTTGAATTTAGGTTTTGTTGATTTCTTTGTTGAGTTTTGGATTTTTTTCTATTATATAAATCTATGCAACCATACTGGACCTTCATTGTTGTATTTTGAGACAGTTCTGGACAGCAGGCAGGCCAGTCTAGCACCTGCACTCTCTGATTATGCAAAAATGCTGTTGTAACACATGCAGAATGTTTCCTGGTGTTGTCATGTTGAAATAAGCATGGGTGTCCCTGAAAAAGACGTCATCTAGAAGGCAGCATATGTTGCTCTAAAATGTATATGCATCATGCAGTGTTAATGGTGCTTTCACAGATGTGCAAGTTACTCACGAATATCCTGCCATAACATAACAGACCTTGGCTTTTGAACTTTACACTGGTAACAATCTGGATGGCCCTTTTCTTCTTTGGCCTGGAAAAACACAATATCAATTTTTTCCATGAACAATCTGAAAGGTGGACTCATCAGACCACAATACACATTTCCACTGTGCATTAGTCCATTTCAACCTAAGCTTAAGTACAGAGAAGTTAGCAGCGTTCCTGGATATGGTTTCCACTATGATTAATACAAAGGACAATGTTTATTGACAATGGGTCTCACCAATTCACCAATCATTCTTAGGAAGAAATTTCTTCTTAAAACCCACTTACACCGATTTCTGAGATTCACCAATATTTTCTTATTTGGGATTTGAACAGAATCTACACACACTCAAGAGCACATGGTGTGAACAATTCTGCAGTTAAAAACACATCACAAATCTGACACAGACTTTTTCTTAGGACCTTTCACAAAGGCAATGACTTCAAAATGGATCATTTTTGCAACTGAGTGTCCAAAATTGGACCACATGGACTGATGAGTGGGCAGTATGCACAATGTTGACATAACAGATGAAACATATTCTAAAAAAGCAAGGAAAATTCAGTTTACCATGACATGGTCATTTGAGTGACCAGACTCTAGGCCAAAACACAACAACTCAGTTCCCATTTGTTTTACTCGAGCCTACAATGCTCATGTCTATCCATCCTAGTCTCTGCCTTGTTTCCATTCACCCTCCATACTAAAAAACCTCAGGCTTAATTATCCCTGGAGTGGAGTTTTCCGCAGTTCATTCATAATGCAAAATGTCTGTGCTGGGAACTGATAACCTTACCATGAGAGTGGGGGAACGAGCGGGTGAGAAAGTACAACAAAGGGGGTGATATTCAATTCAGAAAGACAATATATAGAGAGAAAGGGATTGTGAAGGGGTAATTCAAAAAGGGGAAATTCAAAAGTTTAAACACCCTCACTGAAATGACATGGTTTATTGATTTAATACGTCCTCCACAGCAGGGGCTGGAACTGAAGGCCAGGGTTCAGCACAGTTTGATGATTTCCCTGCTCTAGCACACCAACTAAACCTAGTAATTACTGGATGAATTACATGTGCTCGAGCAGGAATGTCAGCAAACTGTGCAGGAATCCGGTCTTCCAGGACCAGAGTTCCCCACCCCTGCTCTATAGCAGTGGTTGCCAACCCTCCTCCTAGAGATCTACTTTCCTGTACGTTTCCCCTCCAACCTGAAATGAACACACTTCATTCAGCTAATCAAGGTCTTCCGAGATAGGTCAGATAGGTCAGTTAGGGGTTGATTAGGATTAGAGCAAAATTCGCAGGAAGGTAGATCTCCAGGAACAGCACTGGTGACCACTGCTGTACAGGGAACAAATTAAAATATGGATTTCTGCTAAATTTAGTACACAATTTCTATTTGTTTACTGAGTGTATCACATTGGGGGGAGAAAAAAAAAGTGCCATAACCTTTACACAGGCCACCCCCCCACTCCTGATATTGTCAAATTCAGCAAATAAACCTTAATTGTGTATCTAATTGTGCAGTTTAGTCTGTAGAGAAGTGTTATTTTCACTTAGAAAATCAACAGCATGTAATTTGAACACGGGTTTCCAAACTTTTGAATATGACTGTAGCTCGCCAACTTGCCAATTTGTTTGAAACACAAAAATACATACATTGCAAGTCCACCTTGCTAGTGTACAGTCGGATACTTTGACTTAGGGTTGGGCGACAGAGCAAAAATATCAAATCACAAAACAGAAAACATTTTCACTATACACAATATGCATCACAAAATTCCATTTTTCTGGGGCTTATGAACATGTCGGAAAAGAAAACTGCGGTAACATGGTAATGGAAAAAAAGTGTAGTGATGCTTTTTTATTAAACAAAAAATGCAAAATAAACAGTTTAAGAAGAAACAAATAAAAAAATTCTTAAACAAATACACTATACAGTTTATGCAGTTACTGGTTGTTGTTTACAGCCTGTTTTGCACAATTCTGAAAAACTCCCATAGTTATTGTTGCTATGTCTGTCAAGTTTTCAGTACAGGCTACCTGGGAGCATGTGTATCACCTCTACTAACAGACCTGTAAACTCAGTAGTACAAAGGAAAGTTTAGAAGCGCTCAGAGGAAAACATTTCAAACATCTTTCATTCAGAAATGAACTGATTTTACAAGATGTTCAGTGCAGACATGCAGTATTGTACAAAGGTTTTATCAAAGGCACCTGATAAAAAAGCTATTTAAATGTTTTTGCAATTGTTAATGCTATTGTAAATGTTTATTTGCAAATAAAACACAAATATTATAATAACTATCAATTATATTAATATAGTACAGTTAGATTTTACATATGTTGTCACAGTATCATGGTGTCACTGGAGCCACAGGAAAAAAACAACACTAGCCAGTCACAATCGCTGTTTGTGACTCTCACACCAGAGTAAAAGGTAAATCAGAGCTTGAAGCTCCTCCATTTCTGCTACTTTCATTTGTGTTTACTGTTAATGTAAGATTTGCATGAGAAATCATGCGACCACACGAGATAAAGAGAACTCCGCCTACTTTCACGGTTCTGTTATGTGATGGGAAATGGACACAGGTACTTGACCGGGGTACAGATATGGATTTGTAACTGTACTGTGCTCTCTGGTGGAAGAACATCATTAAGTTCAATGTGCTATGTGAGACAGATCCCAAGGGTGTCAAACAACACTCTTAAAAAGGATGGTTCTTCAAGGGTTCTTTAGTAAATACAATGGATCTATTTAGAAAAAATGAGTTGTATATGGAAGCATTTGCATGCTTAAATGGGTCTTTGTGTGATGTAGTTGTTTTTTTAGATTGATGAAGAATGTGTATAAATGGTTATACATAGAACCTTAGCACCAGTAAAGGGTTCTGCTATTGATATGATGTCAAGCTTGCAACAATAAAAGAACTCTTTTTGATGTTACATAGAACCATGTAAAACACATTTTCCATTACTCTGAAGAACCATTTCAGACTGACAAAGAACCATTTAAGCATGCAAATGGGTGTATGTAGAATGCATGGTTCTAAGCAGAACCTTTGCCTTTACAAAAGAACCATTGAAGAACCATTTTTTTTTTTTATTTGTAGTTTCATTTCTGGGCCACAGCTCAGCTGTAGATGTCCAGAAGGAATGCATTTTGACATCCCTGCTCCATCAGTGGTCAGTTTCTGACAAGAGTCACTCTTGGCTGGACATTTTTGGGAGGTGGACCACTCTCAACCTAGCAGTTACACTGACACATTCATAGCACAGGATACACCACACTCACTCAACAGTGGCCAAGAGGTCAGAAATCAACCAATGATGAATGGAGCAGAGGGTGGCTAACAAATTGTGAATGACAAAACATTGGCAACTGAAACTATAAAGTAGGTGGAGCTTATAAGATACGCCAGTCAGTGGACACACAAGGCAGGGTTCCTAAAAAGTGCCTGATGAGTGTATGTATTTGTGTTGGTATAGTGGAGAAATAGAGTGCAAAATGGCAATTCCTTGCAGGTCAGTCCTACCTGGCCAATCAAACTGGATTCTGATTCTGAAATATGTGAGAGAGCGAGAGAAAGATAGATTGAATGAGCAAGAGAGAGGGAGACAGATTGAGCGAGAGCGCGTATATATGGGAGAGTTTGAAAGTGTGTGCGTGAGTAGGGAAGATGGATGAGCAGCGCTCGGTGCCGGATCTCTCTCTTTCCGCCGTCGGGAGGAGGGAAATCGATGTTAATGAGGGAGATCGGCGCGGCGGCGCAGGCCGATAAGAGAGTGGCTCCTGGGAGCGCGGCGGATCAGTTAACCGCTAACGGAATAACGGCGGAGCGCAGGCAGAGTGAAGGCAGGCCGCTGCAACCACAATCCCCCGAGGCTTCGGATAAAACACCGAGCACAGCCTGAGATTATAGACTCAAATGACACAGGATTAATTCCAAAAACACTGCAACGGTGACGCCAGGGTATACATATAAGCAAGAGTGAGAGAGATGTCAAACATGTAAAAAAAACTACTGCAGGCATAAGAGATGATTTAATTGAAGAGTTAATCACATTTACACGGTTTTCCACTTATCCCAGTTGGAGATGATCAACCAAGACATGTTCAGTGTCCAAATTCCACTTCTTTAGTTCTTTAGTTTATGCTAATGTTGCTAACAAACACTAGAAGTCAATAGTCACCCAAATCTTTCGTAAATACATACCCAAAACCTCACCCTCTCCATGTCCAGGACACATAGATATTGGTTTAAGATGCAGTCTGACTTACTGTGAACTACATAAATTTACAGAGCAGCTACTCTAAATGTGGAGTTCTGCTGTTTTGCACATGCCGAATTTCGACTTTCCTCTAGAATCTGGCTCCCCTTCACACGAATGCAGGTGAATGGATGCTAGATTACATTCATGATTTCAGTTGCGTCTATTTATAAACGTGTCTTCAGTTTAAAAGTTATTTTTTGGAATGTGTTGCAATATAATTAGCATTAGCAATAGAATTTGCAATGGAATAGCATTTATTCTTTGTGCTGTTTTTAACTAAATACCTGTAAACATTTCTGTTTTTGTTTGTGTTTTTACCTATAGTCCCAATCTTTTTAAAAATTAAGTTTGGATTTGTTAATGCATGGCCCACTATTTTGGGTTCTCCATGAGCATCCAACCTTGTTGTCATAGAGACACTGTCCCCCCTTAAACCCCACTTAGAACTGCCACTAGCAGAGAATGCTAAAACATGCAGTACTGCAGGACCAGGGTTGAGACCCACTGGTTTGAGTTGCATTAGTCTGTTTGTCTTCTTGTGTTTGTGACTGTGCTTCTGTGCATCAGCCGTTTGTGCAGGGAAATGTCGGGCGGTTGCCTCTGTCCGCCGCCCCTATATAAATATCATCTCTCCGCTCCTTGGAGGTTTCTCCCTCGCTCCAGAAAAAGCGCGTCGAAAACAAAGGGTGTGACGGGAAAGTAAAAGGAGCGGAGCAGATCAAACGAATTGCTCTGCACTGCTGTTCCTCAGAGTCTTTTCCTCTCCAGCGAGGCAGGAGCTCCACTTTCTGACATCCGTCCATCCTCCCTCTCCCTCCCTCCCACCATCCCTCCCCTCCATCCCTCCCTCCATCTTTCTCTCCTCAGCAGTGAGGGAGCATAATAGGGATGGTTGGATCAATACTGAAAATTGATATTTCACTGAAAAGCAGTCATTAAAATACATAAACATCCTGATGTTTTTCATAAGTCTATAACTTTACAGTATTTGTTATGATGAGTGTAATTGTTGTAATGTGTATTTCCTGATCCTGAGAAAGTGAAAAAAAAACAAGAGTAGGATCCTTATTTCCTCTATTTTTGCATATTCGTTACACTAAATGGTTTCCAATCCTCATACAAAATATGAAGTTTGAAGGTTTCTGAGATCAGCTTGCCTCCATATCTTGACATTAGAACACTGTCCCTCAGATGTTTTGCACAAAATTAGGAATCAACTAGGTGTAACTGATAACCTGTGGGCAAACAACAATGTTAGACTTCTAAAATAAGAGTTATAAAGCAACAGATGAAACGATTATCATTAAAAACATTTCAAAAGCCTAATGTGTCCAAGCAGTGATCAGAAAGACCACCAGCACACCAATTTCTCTCTCTCTCTCTCTCATGTTCTTCCACATCAGAGTGTCTCTTCTTTACAGTTTGTCTCGGAGGGTAGTTCTTGCTCTCCTGGTAAAATTGGGCCAATGAAGTTTTATGGGTCTCCTGAGTGCTCATCCCAGAACTCTAAAACCATTGGGTTAGAGAGCCTCGGGGGCAAATTTCATCAAACTAGAAAGCAACATAGCTTTCAGCCTCAGAATGAAAGAAAACAAACTCAAATGCTTGAGTCCAACAAGCAATAAACTGCAGGGTTTGAGGCCAAACAGTGTAAAAAAAAGGACAAAGTAATGTCTATAAGACGCTGACTCGTATTGCTAAATGCAAATTTCTATTTTAGTCAATCCTGAATCATAACTAAACACTAAAGTACTAAATACTAATACACACCATATACAAAAACATACCAAAGGGTGAGCATTACAGTGGTTTTACTACAGTAATGCACAGCCTTGAGTGGCTTATAGCTTTTATCCAACAGTAACAGAATAGCAGAATGATAAATTAAGAACTGTTAATTATTATTAATAATTCCAATGCAGATTTCCTCCACCAAGCAATACAGTTTTGTCAAACCATGTTCAAATTATTTCACATACACTATCATTCATAAGTTCGGTAATATTGAAAACTTCGAAAAGTTTGGTGTTAGTAGACCCAAAAATGTAAACTGATGTTTTTTCACAATTTAAAATATTTTGAGCACAATAAGAGGTCATGACACCATTAAAAATAGCCAATGTTATTATAGAATGAACTGTAATTATGTATTAAAAGTAATTTCTTGTCACAAAATTACGGTAAAAAGCTCTTTGATGTGCATGATCTGGGCACTGCTTTTCAAATATGTGTCATTCTGCATGTTAACTCTTAAACTTTCTCAGTTATTATCAAATCATCTCATCACAAAGTTACAACTTCCTGCAAATGGTTGGCAACCTACAGAACATTAGCATCATGTTAGAATAATGTTATACATGTATCTGCAATAAAGTTGGCTTTGTGGTCAGATGTGTGCATATTTTATATTTTACAATGGCTTTGAATGCAGCTCAGCTCATTAGCTTTCAGAAACAGAAACTATCTGTCTCAAAGTACAATGGAAACTACCAAAAATATGAGCTTGGAGCACACTGATGTGTCAGGAGAAGCTGAGACAAAAGGCATTGTTTCTATATATTTATTTAACAAATGCCATCAAGTGAACTTGTAAAGTGCCAGGATTGTTTAATGTTGCATAGATGTGTGCACAGCAGGTCTCATCTTTTGCTAGTGTATGACTGCACAGTGCTGTGAAATGACACGACTTGACAATTACTGAATACTGCATGCGCTTTGAAGCCATACTTGAAGTATAAAGAACCGTGTAAAATGAATATTTTTGCCTCAACTGCAAGCCTGTAATTATGGTAATTCTGAAGTGAACATCGTTTTAATCATGATAAGAGACAGCGTACTAGTGACAAGCAGAGTTCCCCACTGTACATTGACCTGAAACCTATAATAATGTTCAGCAAACATTTATCATAATTAATTCTGTGAAAGGCAGATCCTTTGATTGCAGAGCTACGTATTTAAAGATGCCATTTGTCGTGGCAATTTTCTCAAATAATGCTTAAATGCAGTTTAATCTGCTTTTCCTTTTGAACTGCTGTTAAGTAGTAATCAATATAATAAAACAGTAGTATAATTCTAGAAAACTATCTGGTGACTATCTGGAATTTATCTATTTAATAATTGTTATTACCCAGAAATTTGTTCTGATCAAAACCGTCCAACCAATTTACCAGATATCTACTGTCTTTTTATCCAATCGCAAATAAGCCAGATAACATTCTGCACACATTTGGCCTGATCTACAGCACCAGAATCCAGCTAAACACAATTCTGCCTAAACTAGACTGTAGCCCAACAGAAGTCTGTCAGAACCGAACCACAGCCTGAAAAAATTGTGACTAAACTCGACTGTGGCTGACAAAATTCTGTCTGAACCCAACTGTGACCTGAAAAAGTTCTGTCTGAACCTGACTGCTGCCCAGCAGAATTCTGTCTGATCCCGACTATGACCTAAAAAAATTCTGTCTAAACTGACCTGTGGCCCAACAAAATTCTGTCTGAAAACAAATGGGGCAGGAATATATTCCATCAGAACCTGAACGAGGCCCAGCAAAATTCTGTCTGAACCCGACTGCGGCCTGACAAGTTTGTCTGAACCAGGCTGTGGCCCTAAACAATTCTATCTGAACCCGACTGCAGCCTGACACAATTCTGTCTGAACTCGACAGCGGCCTGACGCAATTCTGTCTGAACTCGACCAGAACAATTCTGTCTGAACCCAACTGTGGCCTGACAATTTTGCCTGAACCCGACTGCGGCCCGACACAATTCTGTCTGATCCCGACTATGACCTAAAAAATTCTGTCTAAACCTGCCTGCGGCCCAACAAATTTCTGTCTGAAAATAAATGGGGCCTGAATACATTCCATCAGAACCTGAATGAGGCCCAACAAAATTCTGTCTGAACCCCACTTTGGCCTGACAAGTCTGTCTGAACCCGACTGTGGCCCTAAACAATTCTGTCCGAACCCGACTGAGGGCCTGGCACAATTCTGTCTGAACCTGACTGCAGCCCAACAAAATTCTGTCTAATCCTGACTGCAGCCCAATAAAATTCTGTCTAATCCTGACTGCAGCCCAATAAAATTCTGTCTAAACCCTGACTGCAGCCCAATAAAATTCTGTCTGAACCCGACTGCAGCTCAACAAAATTCTGTTAGAAAACGACTACGGCCTGACACAATTCTGTCTGTGCTGCTGTAAAATATTTTATTCATGTGGAAATGATGTAGACATTTGAAGTAAATTCAATACATCATTTTTTCCCTGTGTAAGGAAAACAGGAATGATGACTTGATCTAAATCAATCATAGAAAAATATCTTTAAATAAATTACAGTAAGTCTGACTCTATGAGATTCTACTTCAGCTGAAAAGAACTGACCCTTTGAGAGAGTCCATATGAGTTCATTAATTCTGAAGCATCAAAAGCTCATTAAAGGGCTGTTTATACGCTATCACACCAGAGAGTCCTACAGCTGAGATCTGAGAGGATGTTAATCGTCAGTGGGTGTTGTGTGTAGAAACATTAGTTTCCATTGAACTTGGTCATTTTGTGTTTTGTGAACTGCCAGAACAAATCCGCGGTGTTATTCAAGGCAGTAAGGCTGGTCTCACACTCATAAGCACAAGGGTGAGAGTTCAAACTCCTTCATGGTACACCAAAAGCGAAGAGATTAAATGTCAGAGGTCTACAGCTTGCAATATCCCTGTCCTCCCTTCACTGTACCATTCACTTTTTTCTGCTGTTGAACTCTTGAGTAAGACAGTCCTCAGAGTTAAAGAGCCCGTATAAGACTTTGATGTACTGTGTTGATGTTTTGAAAACATACTAATCCCCTTTCGATCCACATCACACACACACACACACATATATATATATATATATATATATATATATATATATATATATATATATATAAACAGCTCATTTTCATTCATCATGGTTGCAATGTTACAATGTCTGTGGGAATTTATGCCCATTCAGTCCAAAGAGCATTTGTGAAGTCGGGCACTGAAATTGGATGAGGAGGCCTGGCTGGATGAGTTCACTGGGGTTGAGGTCAGGGATCTGGCCACTGGAGCCCCTCCACACCAAACTCATGCAACATCAAACCATGTTTTTATGGATGTCGCTTTTTGCACAGTCATGCTGGAACAGGAAAGGCCCTTCCCCAAACTGCTGCCGCAAAGTTGGAAGCATATAATTGTCTAAAATGTATTTGTATAGTTTAACATCACCCTTCACTGGA
Organism: Colossoma macropomum; assembly: GCF_904425465.1. Lineage (NCBI taxonomy): Eukaryota > Metazoa > Chordata > Actinopteri > Characiformes > Serrasalmidae > Colossoma > Colossoma macropomum. The sequence continues at coordinate 4,103,061 of NW_023494794.1, forward strand.
AATAAGGGGCTCAAACCATGAAAACCAGCCACAGTCCATTATCCCTCCTCCACCAAACTTTACTATTGACAATATGCATTTCTGCATGCAGTGTTCTCCTGGCATCTGCCAGGCTCAGATTCATCAAAAGATGCTTTTTATGCTTTTTAAAATCTTGGATTTTTGTCTGATTGATTTTGTCTGGGTTTGCAGCCCTAATAAAAAGTCTGTAAAAGTTATTAGTTTCTAAATTTTTGCCCTTAGCTGAAAGCAGCTAGCAGCATCATACGTGCTCACACAAGGCCATACAGAAACATGATGTAAGCTCATTCATTTAAAATGACAAGATTACTTTATAAACACTTTCATAGCAATAATTGGGAGACTCAAATTTTAAGAGTTGCTGCGTCTGGATTGTAACTGACTAAAAATGAGTAAATATACATTCACTCAATCTCCCCTTTTTGTTCTGCCAGTTCATCACACAGTGCAGCCCGACTCTGCTCTCTCAGTCAGCACAGAAAGATGTGCATAGTCAGATCTACGGAGCCCTGGTGGTGACATCCCATATCAATAAGAATAATGCGCGGCCATAACTTAGTAAGGCATGGGAACGTGATCCTAATGTGTGGGCATGACTTATTAAGGTGTGGGAATGTGATCATGCCTCACTAAGTCGTGGCCACGTATTAGGATCGCGTTCTCATGCCTTACTAAGTTGTGGCCCAGCTGGTGACATCCTGTATAAATAAAAATAACGTGTGGCCATGCCTTATTAACACGTGAGAACGAGATCCTAATGTATGGCCATGCCTTATTAACATGTGGGAGTGAGATAATTAAGTTATGGCCACAACCTAGTGAGACATGGGAACGTGAACTAAGTCGTGGCCACGTATTGCGATCTCGCTCCCATGCCTTACTAAGTTGTGGCCATGACTTAATGATCTTGTCCCACACCTTACTAAGTCGTGGTCACGCATTATTTTTATTTATACAGCAGGGCTCCGTACAGATCAGTCTCAGGACTTTTTTTTCCTCATGTAACGTCATGTTTGGCTTTAGTTCTGTAAATACAGATTATTTCCAATGATGTAGCTGAGTCAGTTTTCAGACTGTGATTGCGGATATACAAAAAAAAAGGGATTTTCAGCACTTTTTCCACCCCTGATACTGGGCTTAAGAGAGACCTGCTTAGGAAGCACTCAAGAGTTTCCAACAAACTGTCCTTGACGATCTCCAAAAACACACAGCTAATTCTGAGCTAATGAAGGACTGAAAGATACAGAAGGGAGGGAGAGATTAGTTGCGAATAAATGATAAGTACAGTGAGAATCTGTTAGAAGAGGAAAAAGATAATTAAAAGTTGATTAAAATACTCTCAACATCCATTAGAGCGATGCCAGCACTCCTCCACGGTTTGTCTTCGGCTAACGTCTTTGCTTCTTTCTTTTGTACGCAGTGAAATTGCACCGGCTTTTCCGAAGTCTTTTCTTACGCCGCCTGGCTTAATACATTCATTACTGACTTAAAACCATTAGGCCTCAAGAATCTGTCAGCAATTACACACTGATCAGTGGAATAAATAATATGCCTCTTCAGAGTGCGTGACAGTGAATTGGCCAATATCTTACTCAGTCTCTCTCTCTCTTTCTCTGACACACACAAAACAAAACAATGGCAACACGGTGACTGCAGTGAACAGAATGAGCTATTGGGAAGCCTCTTGGTGACAATATGAGCAGTTTTATGGCGCTAACAAAAAGAGAGATGGAATCTGATGTATGGGTCGTAAATGTGATATAACAATCCTCTCTCTGGCACACACACACACATACTCACTCACACGGTCTGCATTGCCATCTTTGTGGGGTATTTCCACTGGCGTCTGTATTACTGTGCCATCCCAACCTGAACATTAACCTCTTTTGGTTGTTTGACTTTTTCAAAAGTGTCTCACGATTACTTAATTAGACTCGACGGCTTAGTTAAAAAAAATGATTTATCATCTCAGAATGTGATTCATAATCTCTGGTTATGTGCATGATGATAATACACACTTATTATCTTGCTGGTCTCTCTTATAATAAGAGCCTGATGGACACCTCTTTATATACAATATGTAAATATTTAATATTTTTATGTATTGTGCAAAAGTCTTTGGCAGCTATGAACATTTTAACACTTTATCTCAGTATTAAGTAGATCTTTGCCTGTAAAAACACTATATCATTAGAATAAATAAATAAACACACAGTAAAATTGAATCATACTTGTATATAAACTCTGCAGGCATTACAGTACTACTTTTTCTATTTAACTATAGGATGGAAATAGAAGGTTTAAATCCTTCAAACACAGAAAAACTGGCCAATCCGGAATGGTTTTCTCTGTGGTTTCTAGGTAGAAATAGCTGAGCAAGCTCTCCTATTGGTTAGGACTTCAAGAGCTGAAGAGAAGTCCTAACATGTTAGATTAACCATCAGCATAATAATGAATAATACATATTTTGAATATATAATAATATTCCAAAAGGCGGGGCCAATTTCGTGAGTAAAAACATCACTCTAGGCCTTTTGGAAGTCCTACATGTGTCACTGACTAAATATTAGCAGCAGGCTAATCAATGGGTTGAAATAATAAACATCTGCTACTGAAATTTGGAAACTGCTACAGGGTAAAATATGTGCTAATATGTCTGTCACAAGGCTCAAGTAAAACATAGAGTGTCATTTATAAGCTTCAAACATCTGTGTTTAATCTAGAACTGCCAGAAAAAAATGCACATCGCTGTGAGCTTAGCACTAACAAACTACTAGAATCTCACAGGGATGTTAGCAGAAGTTAGCGTTACAGTAGAGGGGGGTTTTTTACTCATGTTTTGACCGAGTTTTGATATGTATGGCCTGAATTGAGAGCCGAGCTCTAATAGTCATGGTTTGCCACTGCAATGTAATGATTGCAGTGGTGATTGTAGCATTGGCAGTCTTGCCCAAGGTCTCTTACTGGTGCAGTATGGTGTGCTTGCCTGGGGAGTGAGTGGGGGGTGGGGGTCATAACCCAGTCTGCTGCATGGAGGACTGCAGCATTATCCACTCTGCTACTGTAACAGGGCGACTAGGTATTGGATGGTAACAGTAAATACGGAGCTTCCTCGAGGAGAGGTCTGGAAATGGTTAAGCTGACACACTCACACAAACAAATTCACAATATCACACAAATAAAGTCACAGTACACTGCATTTATTTTTTATGTTGGTGTTTTCTGATCAAATAAATGTCCATTTAAATAGCTTTACAAATCAATTTCTCATACAGCTTTTAACAGTACTATATACACATTAATGAAGTCTTTAGTTTATTTGTTTAAGTGTAGAGTTTTAAAAGGTTAAAGATAGTTTGTTCTTGTTCAGTTCAGTCCATTTTCATTGTTTGGCCTGATAAAATATCACAATAATTAGAAGATTACTGCATTACTAAGATAATTGCTGGTAAAAATCCCCACAAAGTCAAAATGTTCATGTTTTCCACTGTTGTTAACACATTCGATCTCCAAAAATACCTAAATACAGTGATGCACACACACACACACACACACACACACATACAAACCCAGTGCTGCCCATCCTGCTGCCATGTCCTTAATTACTGCATCGGTGTGGTGTAATTAATGTCATTTCAGTTTCTACACTGACTGCAGCAACAGCACTTTCAATTAACTAACAATAAATCATTGAACCTTACACTGTACTGCACATATAAGGTCTATACCAAATCAGTCTAATATGAAATTGAGGCTCTAATTTGAACGACCCACCATACCTTTCTCATATGGACACTAAGTAAAATACAATTGGATATTTATATCAGCTTTGTTTAAAAGGGCTTCTCAGAAGCTTAAAGTAATGGGCCTAAAAATAAAAGAGAAACACATGATATCTATTAAATGTCATACACTTTGCTCCAGAGTATATAAGCCAAAGTAAAGATGAAATGTATTATTAGTACCAAAATCCCTTTAACTACGATCACTGCTACCGCACTTAGACTTCACATGAATACATTAGTACATTTATTACTAAAGAAAATGACTCAATCAAAAGTCATTTTATTTATCAAAAATCTACTGGAGTAATTAAGTAACTTGAGTAATGAATTTAAGTTGATTCAAACGAATATTCACCTTACAGTCCAGTATTCTAGGTTTAGGCTTGCTGGCTAACTCATTAGGTAAATTAGCTAGCTAACAAGCAGTCACAATAGGACATATAAGCAATTACATATTACTCTAAATTAAAAACAGTAAAAGAACACACAGTCGCTATTCAGCTAACATTAATTCCCCAGCTAATTACTTGGCATTGTTTTACTCTGTAATGATGAATAACAATTAAATCAATTTAAGTTCAGTTACAATTACATTCATTTAATTATACTAAACATACAAATCAAGACTTGAAAGACCACTTTCAAGAATTTTCTCTTGTGCTTTACACATACAATAAATCAAAGCTATATTATGATTAATATTAACTTTAATGGAGAAATAAAATGTATTTCTATTACATATCAGCTACTACTCTTTTCGAAAGCACATTACATCCAATATTGTTATGAATGGATGAATGGAAGTGTAATATACAGTGACATATACCACATAAAGAGAGGTGATGAATGAAAGAAAAACCTGAATAAACAAGTAGAGAATCTAAATGCAGTGCAGATGCTGTCAGACTGGTGCACTGCATTATTATAGTAGCTATTATAAGGTTGCGGTGCATAAACCCCCCTATGTCCCCCTTCATTATTTTGCTGGCATGGTTTGGGTCCACTTGTCCCTTCAGAAGGGAGGGGTCTCTGGGAATCAATATAAAGTTATCCTGAGAATCCTGATGGGAGTGGTATCTGGATGACAATGCCCCCTATTGACAAGGGGTCAGCAGATAGTTTGATGAGTATGAAAATGAACCAAATCATGCCGTGGCTCCCACAGTCACCAGATTTCAACCCAGCTGAACAACACCTATGGGAGATCACCAATTGAGGGAATATCTTGTAGAACAGGCAAGGGAACTCTGTTCTGGAGGGTCGGATTGTCACAGTCCTGCTCAGGACTGTGATAATCTCTCTAGTACAAATTTTCCTTTAATTTTTCACTCATCTGTATATCCTTAAATTAGAAGGCCAGAGTCACAAGCTAAGGAAAAGAAACTGAAAAAGCGTGGAGTAAGCCCTAATGTGAGCAGTATTTTAGAGACATGCTTTGCATGAATGACCAAATGAAATACCACATAGCTTTTGAGCACAAACATAATACTATTAGTATTCATGAAAAACACACAAACCTTTGCTCCATTTACTAACAGTCAGATATTTATGTCCCCCTCTATCCCTCCTATCAGTCCTTGCTTCCGTCTATTTACTGCCCTGCCCCCACTTCACTTCCACATCTTATCCAGTGGTGAAAATTTATCACCACCATAAAAGCATCATCTCAGCCACATTCCTCTTCATGTGGACTACCGCTCAAGTCTCTCTCTCTCTCTCTCTCTCTCTCTCATAAACACACACACACATGCACGTAAACACACTAATGCACACACATCCTCATACACAGACAAATGCACATACATACATACATGCACACACGTTTATTTCTCAATTTTGGGGACATTACATAGACTTCTATTAATTTCCTGGAAACTTAACCATAACCATGACTACTACTAGCCTAACCCTTACTCTAACCTTAAAACATGCCTTCACTCTAAAATGTAATGATTTATGTTGTGGGGACCAACAACATGGCATAAACCTGGTACACACGCACACACACACACACACAGACACAAACACACACATATGCATCTGCATAAATACACACTAACATACACACACACACATATATCATATATATAATATATACATATATATATATATATATAATATAATATATATATATATATATAATATATATATATATATATATATATATATAAATAAAAACACACAAATACACACACATATATTTATATATTCACTGAACTTAAAATAATAAGTTGACAAATTTCAAACACAAAGTTAAACTGTTTAAGTACTTTATGTTAAAAAGTTGCATTTTGTTTACAGTGTATCAATTTAAATTCTTTTTTTAAGAATCAATTTAATTTCTTTTTTAAAAAGGACACAAGTATTGACAAGCAACACATGAGAACTGATGCCCAGAGAGATGGAGAGGGAAAAGGACATTGAATTTGGCATCCCTGCAGTGGACACACATTTGGGTACTTAAACCCTATAGGATTGAATAATTAAAGAAAGCTGGCTCTTACTTTCTGAAATAAAAGCTGTATTTTTGTTTAATTCAGTTACTCCAGCTGAGCAAAATGAAATGTTACTGTTATTTTCATAAATTAAATTACAATACTTTCTGGGTCTCATCAGCACTTCAAGAGCACTGAACAACTACAAGCAGCATAATTATAAAGGTGCAAAACTATAAAGCATTAACTGCATAATAAAAAGTAGCTGACTGGATGCCAGCCAAAAATGACATCATCATATTTTATTAATTTATTTTTAATATTTTTTCTTCAGGTTCCTTCTTAGTTTACTTCTGCAAATGTTAAATTCAAAGGTCTCATTGCATTTCGTTCAGTAAATTTTAAACAAACAAACAAAGAAACAAACAAAAAATACATCACACACATCACATACATCAGTACACATTGTACTGTGAAAATGTTTTTGGTGATGATGCCAGACTTTTAACAGATTTAAACATTTTTTAGATTTATTTATTTTCACAGTGCTCTCTTTTTTACATTTACCCCTAGTGCTGGCCCATACATGCCCCACTACTTTCCAAACTTCCAGACATGCAGGCCCGTCGAGCATGCTGGTGGGACACGGTGAGATGCTCAGCTCCACCAGCTGCGTCCTGAGGGTCCCTGTGGCCACTGACGATAAACAGCACAGCAGGGACCTGAGCCTCTACCCCAGCTGCTGCACAGCGCATTTAGCAGGTGTGCCCGCAGGAGTTGGAAAACAGCTTTCTTATAGCATGACAGCAATAAAATCCCATTTGTTTCCAGAACCACACCTTATCAGGCAGCTGGTATAACTCTCAAATCAAATTACCCAAGTCTCCAAACTACTTTCGCCCGAATTGTCTGATGAAATAGATGCCGAATGAAGGACCAGGTAGTATCAAATGTTATCAAATGTTTTCAAATCAAACCTACTGAGTCCTGCACTGAACCTACAGCACTGAAACTTGTGTAACTGAAGAACTCAATCCAGTGTTCACCAAGTTACATGTAGGGAACAGGCTGCTTCAACTTTTACTATCTAGATGGTAATGGAAAGTGAGCTTGACAGTATTTCATTCAATTCAACTCTGTTTAGCCATTTTTAACAGCAGACATTGTCCCCCAAACAGCATTGCGGAAAAGTAGTTGCAGGAAATATTCACAAACAGCATGAAGCAGAAACACAGAGGAACTAAGACTGCCTCGTCTGGGTTTGACCCAGAGAGTGCAGTTACAGCGTAAGTATCATTTTGAATGGAAGATTAATCAGAGGTGCACAGCCAGTGATGAATGATAAACCTCAGAACTAGTAGTTACTACTAGTCATAACAAAAGCATGGCACCTTGATGCTAATTCTTTCTCTCTGCTAACCAGTAATGTTGTAGTGGGTATCCTGTGCCTTCTTAGTGACCAACACTCCAACATGTGTGCATCCATCCACACTGTGTGAATCAGAGAGGAACCCTCAGAGCCTTCTAGGCCAGCATAATTCTATTATCAGCACAGTTAGGTGACAGAGGAGTGGACCAATTTAGTGAGGAAAAAAACATCACTCCAAGCCTTCTGGAAATCCTGGACACATCATTTACTGAATACCAGCAGCAGCCTAACTAATGGGTTGTTGAAAACAGCAGTGGCAGCTCCATGCTAGAGCTCTCTACTAAAAGAGTTACTGTGAAACTGCTACAATGTAAAATATATGCTACTATGTACAAGTAAAACATGTAATGTCTTCTAGAAGCTTCAAATATCTGTGTCTAATCTAGAACTGCCAAATTTTCTGTCCGACCGTAAAAGCTCCACCAGTCACATTCTGGTGCAAACTAATTTTCTGTTCCACCTTAAATGCTGCATCAGTTACAATCCGGTGCCTAAATGCAGAAGAATGTAACTGCTGCACCATTTAAGGTGGAATGGAACATTCGAATAATAAGCTAACTTTAGCTTCATTAGAAACACAAAAAGTGTTCATGTGTTAGTTTAGCGCTAACAAACAAATACTAGAATCCTAAAGTGACTGGAGCAGAAGTTACCATTATCACTGAGGTGTGTTTTGACTGTGTTTTGACATTTTTGGCCCAAATTGAAGGTCTAGTTATGAAAGTCATGGTTCTCCACTACTGTGAACATACCCCATTTCCCCAAACTGTATAACTAAAACTATAAGAATAGCTAAATTATACACTTAATACAGTTTACTATAAGCCAGAGGTGAAGAATTTAAGCTCACTGCCAGCACAATGTCTATAAGTCAGTATAACACTATGAAGTAACATTCAGTTATTTTATACAAAGTGGGCCCCCAAACCATTTAACCACTGGTAAATATTAAATGAAATTATTTAAGCTATTTCATAAAATATCCAACAAAGTGATATTCGTTTCAGAGCACATCAAACACCAAACAGATGGTAGATGCTTTGTGTGGAGAAAGCCTGAAAAAGCTGTTTTCCTTACAATGGTGTCAGTGAGCTTGTGTTCATTGATGGAAGCATGAAGTGTACAAAGCCTTCTGGATGTACACCTGCAGAAATCTGAAACTCACCAGTTAAGTCTTAATCAAGAATACTTTAGTATTCTTGTAGTGTTCTTGTAAAGTACTTGATTACAAGCAATTACACATTGCTATTCCTTCTAAAAAAAAACCAAAAAGACACTGTTAACAGGCCTACGAGCTGTGGGTCACTAAATTTTAATCTGCTTTAAATGATGGTCAGCATCATTAAAAAGTATAAGAGTTGAAATAAGACAGACTGAGAAACCAGCCAGTAGAAAAAGGTCAAAAATAGCTGCTTTCAAATAAAATCTTTAAGAATACAATGTAAAGCTTAAAGAACTGTTTCTGATGAAAAGATAGTCTGGTCTGTATAGGATATAACTCATTCTTCTTCAGCATGGACATCTTTATGCATCAGTTTAACATTAATGATTAGATGCTTAGGCAAACTGCTTGCTGAGTTTGCTCAAAACCATGCACTCAGCTGACACAGGTAGCAAACACACATAAAAAAAGTTTAATTTAAATCACATTGAAGTTGGCTTGACTCTGTTTTTCATCATGTACTTACTCAACACCTTAGCAACCACCTAGGATAGGATTACAATGGCCTAGAAACACCTTAGCAACCACCTAGGATACAATAGCAATGGCCTAGCAACACCTTAGCAACCATTGTGGATACCATAGCAGCTGCTTAGCAATACTTTAGCAACCACATAGAATACCAATGCAACTGCATGGCAACACCTTAGTAACCATTGTGGATTCCCCAGCAACTGCTTAGCAGTTAGCAACCATCTGCGATACCGTAGCAATGGCCTAGCAATACATTAGCAACCACCTGGGATACCATATGAACTGTTTAGCAACACCTTAGCACATGGTCCGCCATAGCAATGGCCTACCAATATCTTAGTAACCATCTGGGATACAAGAGCAATGACCTATCAACACCTTAGCTGCCACCTAGCATAGCATTACAATGGCCTAGCAACATCTTAGCAACCACATGGGATACCAACGCAATGACCTGGCAACACATTAGTAACCACTGTGGATTCCCTAGCAACTGCTTAGCAGCACCTTAGCAACCATCTGGGATACCATAGCAATGGTCCTAGCAATACATTAGCAACCACTTGGAACACAATAGCAATTGCCTAGTAACACCTTAGCAACCATCTGGGCTACCAATGCAATGGCCTAGCAACACCTTAGCAACCATCTGGGATATCATAGCAAAAGCCTAGCAACACTTTAGCAACCACCTGGAACACCATAGCAACAGCCTAGCAACACATTAGCAACCACCTGGGACACTATAGTAATGACCTAGGAACACCTTAGCAACCACCTAGGATAGCATTACAATGGCCTAGCAACACCTTAGCAACCACTGTAGATACCATAAGAACTGCTTAGCAACACCTTAGTAACCACATAGGATATTAATGCAATGGACTGGCAGCACCTTAGTAACCACTATGGATTCCATAGCAACTACTTAGCAACATAGTAGCAACTTAGTAACCATGTGGAATACCAGAGCAACTACCTATCAACACCTTAGCAATTACATAGGATAACATAGCAACAGCCTTGCAACACCTTAGCAACTCTTTGGGAAACCATAGCAATAGCTTAGCAACACTTTAGCAACAACCTGGGATACCATAGCACAGACTTTATCAAGCCAACTCAAAGAATTTAAACTAATGCCTTAATTACTATGTTACAGGAAAGAGTGTCACTTTGCTGTAATGCATTACTTTGTACCACGTTATCCCCCAACAAGGACCCTAGTATGTATCAGTGCAGAGTGCAGACTGTAAACTTGCAATTCACACCCCATAGGAACATAAAGTGCAAGGAAAAAGCTTAAGTTGATAAAGAACCTTTGCATTGTGTGGAAGTTCTTTAAACCTTAAAGACTCTTCACACTCCCACATCTCATTTTCAGAACTAGTTCTTTAAAGAATTATTAATTGAAATGTTCTTTAGGGAGTTCTTCTGTTCTTCAATGGCAGGGGAGTCCAATCCCAGTCCTGGATATCTACCACTCTGGAGAATTCAGATTCAATAGGCCATTCAATACATCTGACTCTAATATTTAGATGCTCCTGAACACCTTCATTACCTGAATCAGGTGTGTAGGATTAGGATGGGAGCTAAACTGTGCACATTATTAGATCAGGCCAGGACAAGGATTGGAATGATTCCAAAGAACCCTTTTGGCACCTTTATTTTTAAGAGTCTCTGTAATTATATACAAAAATTACAATAATTCACAAAGCAATAATTACTGCATCAGACTTGATTCAGATTTTGGTTTTGAGGATATGGTAAGTCAGGAGTTAAATTATGAGTGTAAAGCAGGATTTCTGCTTCCAGAAACAGGTTAAGAGTTCATGCAGGAATTGGAAGTCAAGAGGGTCACTACGTGAAATATCTTGCTTCTCTGAGAGAATTCAAAAGCAAGAAAAAAAATGAGCTGCTGCCCTCATATTTTAATACAAACCAGAAATGAACAACAGCTGCGAAAGTGGTCAGCTTAATTAAACTGAAGTGCATTTTGGATGCTTCCCCCGTCAACAACCAACAAACTACTTGAGCAGCACTTTCAAAACTGGCAGTTATGCTTCTGTGATTACTCTCTACACTGCCATTTAAACTGAGTGATCTGATCAATACTATCTCAGTCAGTCTGTGAGGTGGGGGAGGTGAGGGAGAGTGTGGGGGTTGAGCTCATCATACACACCGGTGTAGATTTAAAATGAATTGGATTTCCCCCCTGCATTAGGACAGGGAAATATTGATCTTCCCTATATGTAATTTTATATATATAGGAAAAGCTGAAATGATATGTTTCTATAAACTGCAACATGTAAGATTTTAATGCTAAGATTGAAATAAGTAGCATTACTGAGTCAGGAAAAAAAACATGCTAAAATAAGGTGTAAGCCACTATGTAAAGCCTAAAATGGTAAGTTTTCAGAACATGCCACCCTTTATGTATTAATGTCACATGCACAGACTCAAAAAGAAGGTCTGACTGGATTTTTAGGCATCATATGCAAAATTGACATTATACTGATAAAGATAAGATGACAACAGTAGCTCATTCACTTAAATTCGCTTGGGGAAGGGGTCTGAAGCATAACCAGTCTTACAAAATGTTCCTCCACATAATGCATGCAATTACACATTTCCACCAGAGAGGACTTGACTTAGTGTAGCCACTTTTATATATATATATATATATACTTAGTGTGCCGGCTGGTGTTGGGCCGGCATAGATTTATAGTGTAGCCACTTTTTTTCTTAGGACTTACACCACTGGCAGCAACGGGGTTCAAGGTCTGCTTTGTCTTTTCCTGCATATTGTTTTATGTAAGGAGTCAAAAACAGTGATTCTGGATAGCTAGTGTTTTTAAATGGTGGCAATTCTGCGACAATTGCATTTGGCTAATCAGTGGTCTGCACTATTTTATAGCTTCTCGCAAATGTTCACAATGCATTTATGAATGCTGCTTTTGGCAATCAGCTTTGCTAGCTAGCCATTGTTTTGATATGTACAGATAGAAAGTTTTGTCACTCGCCCTTTTAGAAAAGAATCTATTAACTAGTGTGGTGCTGCTAGAAAAGTAAGCTAAACAACAACAGCAAATAGGCTGCTTGTTGCAATTTGTGGCAATTTTGATCCATGAAATCACACAATTCAGGGTATTCAGCTCCTGCAATTGTCACTGAGGTGTCAATGTTTGCTACTTGACCGCTGGGTACAAAAGACAGCATAGCACAAAAACATCTCTCTCCCATTGAAATAACAGGAAAAAGTTGCAAAAACACACCCAATGCAGGAGCATATCATCAGAGCCTTGTAGGCCTTGAATGAAAATTTTTCATACTTTCATTTCTATTGAAGAGAATCATTGTATGGTTGTATTTAAGCTTTACAAGTATTACAGTACTACTCTTGTTTCGTTGTTAAGCATAGGATTGAAAAATGGGTTAACTTCTTGAAACACCCAGTGGAAATTTGGCCAAACAGGAATTGTTTTTCTCAAGCTCTCCTATTGTTTAGAACATCAAGAGCTGAGGAGAAGTCCTAACACATTAGATTAAACACGAGTGTAATTACAAAGTGACAGAGGAACCAACCAATGACAATTTGATTTCCTAGAGTCCAGTCCAATTTTGTCAGAAAGAACATCACTGTGGGCCTTCTGGAAGTCCTAGTCACTGACTGTGAATCTGAGCAGAGGGCTAATCAATGGAAAACTGCAGCAGCTGTATACCAGAGCTCTCTACAGAAAGAGTCACTGAGTGCGTTTATTACATGCACTTAATAATCCGATAACTGCAGAAAATCAAGTTTTGTCAGTAATCCGATCAACACGTTTACATGCACTTGGGTAATCAGATAATGGGGAAACTCCTGGTCTACATGAGTCAGATAATAATCAGATTTCTGCTTTGCAACCAGTCAATAAACTCACAGAAGAAGACCTGACGTAAACGTAATGTAATACTCAAACTTCACGCCGTGGTTACATAAAAACCATTGTGCCACTTTACCTGAAAATATGAACGTACATCATCTAGAAGATGAAGAAGATTTAAATCCTTCATTTCGTTAAGCATTTATTTGGTTTCAGCATTGCTCCAAAAGTGTTTTGCTGCCATCTCGTGGCAACACTGCTTGCTTATTTCTGGTACCACAGTCTGTTTTCGCACATGTGCAGACTGACAAATCTGAAAGAAATCAGAGTAAGAGTACGCATGCACTAACAAATCTGATTACTGAGCTGAAATCCAGTTCTCTTTATCAGATTTCTAGACCTTAATCTGATCTAAGAAATCAGAGTATGCTGTTTACAAGACCATTTGAATTATCAGATAACTGCAGAAATCCGACAATCGTATTATTGAGTGCATGTAAACGCACTCACTGTGAAACTGCTACAAGGTAAACTATATGCTGATATGTCTGTCACAAGCTTCATGAAATGTATTTTAGATGCTTCAAAAGTCTGTGTCTAATTTAGAACTGCCAGAAAACGGTCATGCGAATTGCTTTTAGCGCTATCAAACTACTAGAATTCCATAGCAATGCTAGCACAAGTTAGCGTTAGCATTGAGTCTGGGTTTTTTACCATGTTTTGACGTTTATGGTAGGAATAGTGCTAATAGTCATGGTTCACAACTGCTTCAGGCAGGCCCACATAACTTTACTTATGAGCTTATTTCTTCCTGGCTCAATCTTTGTGGTTTTTGTGCTGCTTTGTAGCTTATATGTTCAGATTTGTTTCACACCCCCATCCCCTCCCAAAAAAAATAAATAAATAAAATAAAATAAAGTATATACCACACGCCTAGATTCTGAACCTAGTCTATTTCTTCAGGCATAATTGACTCAATTAGCTGTGTCCTTATATATCTCCAGCCGTTTTACTCCAGCTCTAAAGGACTGGTGCTGCAAAGTAATTATGAAGCATGGGACTCAATCAAATCTCTGACTAGTATATTTAATTACTGTGGTAATGATTGTTAATCACTATGCTGATAGATTCACTGAAAAGGCTCGGGGGTGTGGAGTATTGGGACACGCACACATATGGAAAAGAGCGTGTGCACACACACACGCACACGCGCACGTGCACACGTGGTTTGCATTAGATAGAGGAGACATATTGGGCAGCACATAGGCCTTGCTGTAGCCTAGCATGGGGATTTGGTGTATTGGATTTGTAAATATAAGAGATTTGATTCAGCGAGTGCACTCATCCCCTCATGTCTTTATCTTCCTCTAGCCTTGTGAGCAAGACTAAGCCATCAGCCTCCCTCAGCCACACTGAAAACCCCTCTTTTTCCTGCTCGCTCATTCGTTCCTTATTCTCTCCTTAGATTTGTTCCTCATTTTAGATGGAAATGCTTCCCTCCGCTTTTGCGCTACAGCCGGATTTTCCTCTGTCCAGTGTAGATACCGTTTTTCTCTGATTCACGCCTTCAGTTTGGATTTTAATACCATGGCTGTCTTAGCATCTACCTCTGTTTATTTCCAGTTACAGCAGCTGCGGATTTAATTTTCTCCCCCGCCTCATGACCTTTGACCTTTTGTAAAGTAGCTTAGTCTGTCTGGAAATGTACTGAATCAGTCAAATGTCTGGACAGACCCATAATCACAGGAGGCAGGTGTGTCGATCTACCTATCTCGGATTGGTACTTTGGCAGATATGATGTCACCTAGGTCAAATTTAGCCCCGTGCAACTCAACTCAACTCCAACCAAAGAAAACAGCAGAAAAAAATTATTTCAAAAAATCTCTCAAGAGGTAAAACTGGCTTCATTCTTTCTCTGCCAGTTCATAGTAAAAACATGACAAAAACTATAGATAATAGGCCGAAGAAAACCATGAAAATGAGCAGACAGGGGCTTTAAATGTTATCGTGTTCCTGTCTGTCGGGATGCAAATGTATCTAGGCAATCTTTCAAAGAATGCACACATTCGTAAGAAGTGGCTAAAGTTTGTATTTTCAGATATTTTATAAGGTTTCAGTCGAAATTTTCTTTCTACCATTTCAGCCCAGACTGCCTTTTGAATGAGGGCTTTTACAGGAAAGCCAATCACAACAGAGGTCATTTATGTGTATCAGTCTTAAAGGCACTGTGACAAAAATAGCCTTTTTAATTCTAAGGGATAGAGGTTGGAAAATGATCATGTAAAATGAATTATGCCTGTTTTTGGTACATTAAACTACATTTTGATCTGACAATCCGTCAATTAGTTTCCTTCCGGGCCACAGCTTTGCAGAGATGAGGGTTTTCTCTGAATTCAACTCATGAAAGCCTTGCTAATTAGCTGATGAGTTGAACCAGGTGTGTTTAATGAGGCAGAGCTCTATACATGCAGTGGTGTGACCCATGAGGACTGCCCTCTGACTCTGATTCAACCTGAAAAATTCTTTGTAACTGTCGGTCAATACATCCAAAATTTCAGACAGGATCAAACAAAGGTCTCTAGTCCGCCTTTGAAGGTTGCATGCATAACATCATAATCTTTCCTGAGCCTATCAGTGCCAAAACAGAAAAGACAGAAGCTAAACCTACCTGGCCTTCAGATCACGGTCAAAACATGGAGGCCATAACAAATAGCGAACCATGAAAATGACAGAAATAAAACAGAAACATTGTTGTTGTACAGCAGATCATGTAAATCTATAATTATTTGTATTTTAAGGACATAATTTGGTGTGCAAGACCCATTTTCTCCTTTATTTTTAAAGTCAGACAAGCTATCCATCAAAAACAAAAGCTATGGTGATATTGCCTGTTAGAATGCATTTAAGCTTATCTACCGAATTTCAATGGACAAGTAACAACAACAAGGAAAGACTTTGTTAGTTAGTTAGACAGAATGGCTAACTTAGCCACATAGATTACAACAAATGTGCAGTATGTGTGATTTTTGGTTAATATTGTCAATGTTGAAATGCTTTGAAAGCTAGTCACAGGTTTCTAGAAAAAGTTGGGAAGCAAACTGGACATGGTATTTAGGTGAGAGGTTTAGCAAAGCGTCAAACGACGTATCCATGGTTGACCCACAAACACGTTATTTCATAGCTATTATTGCAAAGCTGGATGAAAATCCCATTTAACTGCACAGTTTTTGTCACAATATCTACATTTAGAATGTGTTACTATTTTCAAATGATTTATTTTGTATGTATGTCTTTGAAGGTTAAAACATCAGAGGTAGATTTTTTGTTGAACAATTAAGCCGACATTAGCATGGTGGCCAATTCATTGTTGTCATTTTCAACTGGCCTAGGTTGAATTAGCTACAACAATCGTCCATTGTTATTTTAAACTGCAACCTAAACATTATGCAGTGACTAAATAAAAAATGCTACAAATTTTCATTAGGCTGAATGACATTTGTGGGTAAGGCATGAATAGGTGAATTCCATATACGTTATTTCATAGTTCTGATGTCTTAAATGCATAAAATAGTCAAAATAAAGAATACTCCTCTATGAGTAGGCGTGTCCAAACTCGAGTGCAATTGCATTTGTGTTATGTGTTCTGAATAAACCTCTCGCAGATTTCATCCCTGCTCAAATGAGGCAGAAGGGATGATGAACGAGTGGAATGACACTCATCCCTCTCACGGCAGAGGGTTGGAGAAGGAATGTGTGGGCTGGTGCACACATGGACATCAGAAAGCCAGGAAAGCCGGAAATCCAAAATCCCATTTCCGTAATTCTAGCGCCGTGTCTTGCCGGCTGAGACGTTTTTTATTAAAAGCCCACAGCAAAGCTGCACCATTGCTGCACACATCCTATTTACAGGGGACTTATTCTACTCTTTCTTTCAATTTAATATAGTTCCCTATGCTTTTTGAAAGACAACTGCAAAGTGTATAAAACAAATAATACCTTCATTCAGCATTTGTAAGCTGTGTTTAAGCCTGTCATTTATTCTTTAGTTGGAGAATAAGTAATATCTTGGGAGTTTATTTTATATTTTAATGGCCACTGCTCTCAATGGCTGAATCAGTAAATAGGTGCTAAGCTATCGCTATGGTATCCCAGGTGGTTGTTAATACGAGTGTGTATACATGTGTGCTAGTATGTATGTAATGTCAATGAGTGGCAATTAGATTCTGACATACACCATCAGCCGTACCATTATGACCACCTCCTTGTTTCTACGCTTATTGTCAGTTTTATCAATTCCACTTACTATATAGGTGCACTTTGTAGTTCTACAATTACAGACTGTGGTCCATCTGTTTCTCTGCATACTTTGTTAGTCCCCTTTTACCCTGTTCTTCAGTGGTCAGGACCCCCATGGACCCTCACAGAGCAGGTACTATTTGGGTTGTGGATCATTCTCAGCACTTCAGTAACACTGACGTGGTGGTGGTGTGTTAGTGTGTGTTGTACTGGTATGGGTGGATCAGACACAGCAGTGCTGCTGGAGTTTTTAAACACTGTCCACTCACTGTCCACTCTATTAGACACTCCTACCTTGTCATTCCACCTTGTAGATGTCAAGAGAAGTCAGAGACGATAGCTTATCTGCTGCTGCACAGTTTGTGTTGGTCATCCTCTAGTCCTTCATCAGTGGTCACAGGACGCTGTTGGCTGGATATTTTTGGTTGGTGGACTATTCTCAGTCCAGCAGTGACACTCAGGTGTTTAAAAACTCCAGCAGCACTGCTGTGCCTGATCCACTCAGACCTGCACAACACACACTAACACACCACCATCATATCAGTGTTACTGAAGTGCTGAGAATGATCCACAACCCAAATAGTACCTGCTCTGTGAGGGTCCATGGGGGTCCTGACCACTGAAGAACAGGGTAAAAGGGGACTAACAAAGTATGCAGAGAAACAGATGGACCACAGTCTGTAATTGTAGAACTACAAAGTGCACCTATATAGTAAGTGGAGCTGATAAAATGGACAATGAGCGTAGAAACAAGGAGGTGGTCATAATGTTATGCCTGATGGGTGTATATTTCTTATGGGGAAAAGATATGAGGTGGAACAAACACTGTATAAAAACTATGTGTGATTAGGCTCAAAAGCAGAATGCACTATTCCTGTACAGGCTCAAAACTTCATCCCAGGATAACTACAAAAAAGTATACAACAATAAAAGAAAGAACAGTAAGTAGGCTTGTCATGCCAACTTAATTAAGTGATTCCAAACTTCTGATCAGCAACATCAGAGTGTTTGTGAGAGCACGTATGGTAATAGAGGTCGAATAATAGTATGAAATGAGGCAAATGATAATGTAGTTGATAAACAGTGTCTAAGTGAGGCATCTTAAAGCAGGCAGCAGGTGAAAAAGCATGAAGTGAAAGTGCTGGATCAATGGGAAAACTCAGAGAGATTAAAGTGAAGGTGAGGGCCCAGTGTCCTCTTATCTCTACTCAGACAGGGCAAATAGATGTAGGACACCACCATGGTCATGTTCTCATTAGGTCCCAGAATTATGTTGCAAATCCATCCCCAGAAAACCTACCTACATGGTTTAAGGACTGAGCCACTGCTCTATGCCATCACTCTAAAGAACCCTAAAGAACCCTTTGGCACTTTTATTTTCAAGAGTGCAAGCAAGATCTGTCTCGGTGATGAGGCCCTTCTGCATGAAAACACTGAGGCTGCAGTTGTGAGCCTTCTCAGCTTTACAGATTCAACCAATTTTATCAGGAAATTTGTTGCTTCTTTCCTCCATTCAGTATCATCTGTCATTAGCATCTGTGTTTTGTGCTCTACTTTTGTTTTCCTCTGCTGACATGGAAAACAAAAGAAAGCCATAAATATGTCTGGTGTAACTCAGACCAGATTGACCTAACTCTAAAGCTCTTCAACTAGTTGAGGAATGCTAACCCTTAAAACCCATTAAAACTGAAATAAAAAAAAATCTTGGCACCTAAGCACATTGATTAAAGCTATTTCTTTGGGCTTTAAGTGTTTTTCTGCCAGTAAAAACACCAAATACCATTAGAATAAAAAATGCAGTGAATAAAAATTTCTTACTTTAAAAACAGCAGTTGGTATCTTGTGAGCTAGTTTGAAGAACATAGTTTTGTTCATAATTTCTCCTCAGCCCCTCCAACCATGACATAGTTTTGGTAAATTCCATCACCAGCAAACTTGATTTAATATAAATAAGCATTGACTAGCCAAAATATGTATTTGATGATAACTAAAAATTAGTTTTTGAGGAGAGGTTTGGAAATGGTGATACCAACACACTGACATAGATAAAATCTACTTACATATCAAAACATTTTATTAAAAAACATTTTATTTTGAACAAATAAATGCTTAGTGCCCTGATAAGCTTCTAAATTCTAATTTTCTCAGTTGCCTTAAACTTTTGCACAGTACTGTATTTGTGTGATATTAAAATTGAGTGTTATCACTTATTACCACTAAGTGTTCCCACTAATTAACCTCTTGGTTAATTGCCCCCCCCCCTACAAATTCAGGGAAAGATCACTGTTTAGCTGCTTCAACCACAGTCTGAGAACGTCTGTCTTTGGTATTCTTAACTAACTACCCAGCTGGTCCTTCATGGCCTAACAACTGTAACTATGCCTAGGACACTTCAGAAAAACTTTCAAATACACAGTATCATATTTGTAAATGTAAAAACTTGCCCCATTTTCCAAAGGTTTGGTGGAAAGAATTTCATTTCTCAAACGGAAGATCTACATTAATGTGGAAAACTGCATTTCCAAACTAGAAAAGAGCTGTTAAATTAAACATTTTGTTGCCATTGAAACTAGCATAGACATGGCTATGGTGAGTTAGCATGCTGGAAAAGCCAGCCAACATGGGACACCTGCCCTCCCCTGCCCTGAATTCCAGGGGGTGTTTTGCATGTTGTGTTATATAAATAATCTAGCAATATTTACATAAAAATAAGATGAAACACTGCTTAAAACTGCTGAACTGATCTGAGAACTATCTAAGTATAAACCTAATACTCTAATCTGCACACTTGGCTGAAATTCCTCTGTCCAATACTCCTGGCCTGATACAACACTGAGGCAGAATTAAACACAACAGTGTGAGCAGGAAGAAATGAGGGAAACTGGCTTCATACATACCTAAGGTGTTGCTGACCACTCTGTGCCCACAGCTCGCAAAAAACATCATCGAGATTTTATGCGGAAATGTCTTGTAAACACATGGAATTTTGGCAGATGACTGACAGATGAGCTCTTTTGCTTGCTAGGTTAGCTTTTGCTTGGTTGTTAGCTTTTGCTCAGTAAGTTTAGAGTGAAGCCATGGGAAACTCACAGTTCTGTTACAGCTGTGTGGGCAGGACAAGCAACATCAGCATTGTGATTGGTGAGGGTGATGCATACATAAGCTGCAATCAAGATTAGACCCAATAAAGTTAAATTGAAAGAGGAAAATTTTGGCAAACTGCTTGAGCCATTCATTGGACACTGTAGTGTTATTCACAAGACATACTTTGCACACTTTGCATGTCATCTGCCCAAAAAAGCAAAAGGAATGTAATCGTACAGATTTAGGTTCCTTGGTGGTTTAAAGGTGTAGAGTAATTACAGTTTTGCCATATTAAATACAACATTTCATGATTAATTACATGCAGCTTTGAGTCTGCACCTCTGAGTTTCTTCCATGTTGATGTCACTGTTGATAAATGAATACTTCTATGGGCTAACCTAAATATGTCTTGGAGAAACTTGGAGAGAAACCTCCTATTCCATTAGCTGCGTTGGAAGAAGTAGTGAGATGCTGGCCCATGACAGCGTCCATCACATCTGGTGTGGTGGTGGCATGGGCAATGGGGGCCCACACACATTACCTGCATGATGACATGGGACAACTCACTGGCTCAACATGGGGAGAACGCATCTGCTCACTCCCTCTTATCTGCCAAACAGTGACAGCACAGTGTCGACCAAAAACAATGCCACCTACACACTTTCTCTCCACTCACTCGGTCAGTCTACAGCTAGTAAGATCCATTCAAATGCTTCTCTTAAGACTAGTTTAATTTAAAGGCTCTTTTTCTACATTTTGTTTGTTTTTCTTTGAAGTCCACTCATTATTCTTACTAGAGAAGGAACAGAAGAGAAAATTCTAGAGATAATCCAATGCCTAGAGTTAATTGTCAGTAAAAACCCCTATAATAATTGAACAATGCAATTTGTTTACATTTGCATATTATATGTATTTGCATGCATTATAATTTAAGTATCCACACCTTCTAATTAGTGAATTCAGCTACTTCAAGGTGTCTCCATTGCTGGCACAGGTGTACACAAGGCTTGTATATCCCCAAAGAAAAGTGTTGCCAGTAGAATGAGACACTCAGGGGCAGCTGCATATGAGCCAGTGGTCTCCAACCCTGGTCCTGGAGAGCTACCCTCCGGGCAGAGTTTAGTCCCAATCTGCATCCAATAATCCACCCACCCCTTACTTAACTCTAACACATCTGATCCAGCCAATCAGGGACTTGGGAAGAGGTTGATTAGCCAGAGCAGGTGTGGCAAATTGTGGTTGGAACTTGGCTCTGCAGGAAAGTAGATCTCCAGGAACAGGGTTGGGAAGACCACTGGCCTTAGGCACCATGTCCAATGCAAAGTATCAGCTGGAAGGGTATAAAGCCCCCCCATACCCCCACCCCCTCATTCGCTAACCCATCCAATCCCTATGGTATGAGCTGGAGTAGTAAGTGTGATCCAGAACTAATCGTCCAGAATCTGTAACCTCACTACCTGACTGCTCTTGTAATAAAATTAAATGCAATAAAACCCCAACAGCAATGTTCCAACATCTCGTTTAAAGAAGAGAAACTGTTCTCAGTAGAAGCTGTTACTGCAGCAAGCATGGACAATCTCTCCATTAATATCACAGTGATATATGGGATTAAATATATGCTATATATGCTATCTTTATACATGAGCTTTCTCCTTTCATAAACTGTGAGGAAGCCTATTTGCCATTATATCAGAATTATGAAAAAGTATATTCTGAACTCATTTTGTTGATTAATAGGACTGGATAACCAATCCAGCGGTCAAGCTTTTACTACCAATCCATTGAATTCAATACTGAATCCTCAGGGACACTTTTTTAATTTCAAACAAAAAAGTGGGCATGGCTTAAACCAGAAATGAGCATGAGGTGCTGGAAGATGAGTGTAATTACTGATTGCAACAGATTGCAGATTAATCAAAAAGCTCTGACGTTGGTAACATGCATACGGAATGTAATTTAGACAGGCAATCAGCAATCTAGACTTCGGAACAAGCATGATTATTGGAAGCAGGCTGACCTGAAGACCTGAAAGTTAAAGAACAGACTGAAAAGATGAGGCTTCAGCTCAGTATGAAAAAAACAATGGTTATGCCAACTGGAAAGGCCACTAACTGCAACACTGATGTGGAAGATAAAGCTTTCACTACTTGCATCAGTTTTTTTACAGCAGTCACGAAATAGGACGCAGACTGGCACCTGGCAGAGCAAGAATGAAGAAGCTAGAAAAGATCATTAAATATAATGATGTGTCCCTACAAACCAAAATCAAATAGGTTATTTTATTGTGGTTGTTTCTGTGATTCCTTATGGATGTGAAAGCCGCACAATGAAAAGTTGGACAGGAAATAAAAATGGATGTCTTTAAATGTTGGTGCTGACAAAGACTTTTGAAACTACCTCTGCAAAGCAAACAAACAAAATCTTGACCAAAATAAGCTTGACCTCTCACTCTGAGCCCAGATCACTGAACTGAAGCTCTCATTTTGGACATTAAGAACAAATTCACTGGAAAAGACAAAAAGAGAAGTATGCTTGGTTGAAGGTAGAAGAGGAAAAGAACTGCCAGTAACAAGATGGATAGAGACAATCAGCGGAATCATGAACAAGCCATTAAGAAGCTTAAGCTGCCGCAGACAGGATATGCTGGAGAAACACTATCCATATGCTTGTGAACCAACTTAAAGGTAGATAAAAATAACAATGCTTTTTGCCTCACAAATGTTGCTAAGACTGACTACTGGGATATTGAAATTTGGTTTTGAATGACATGGAATATTAAAGTACTGGGTAGTATTGAAATAATTCAGTCTGCAAGAAATTACAACAAAGTTTTTTTTTGCTTTTGGCTAAATTGTTCACAAATGGTACACTGTAATCCCACATTTTGTTTGAACTTAAAGTCTGATGTACCTAAAACTGAATATACCCCATGTATTACTTAATTAATTTAAGTTAAAGGAATATTTTTGATGATTTCGTACACTCAACTGGCATTTTTGAGTTGAATCAACTTATTACAATTTAGTTTAGTCTGTTGCCATTTCAGCTTTGAAACAGCCACATAAAAATGAAACTGCACTGCTGTTGGTTTTAAACGTTTCGCTCTCATTCAAGTTACTCAACAAATGTGTATAACTGAGTAAAACTCAGGGAGCTGTGTATAACTGAGTAAAACTCAGGGAGCTGTGTATAACTGAGTAATGTGTATATCTGAGTAAATGTGCATAAATAAGTAATGTGTACAACTGTGTAAACTGAGTATGTGTATAACTGAGTAAGACTCAGGGAGCTGTGTTGTTTAAGTGAAATACAGTGATATATTTTTTGTGAACACTATCTTGTTTGCACAAACTTCTCTTCCCCATTGGCCCCTGGCTCCATCTATTTGGGCATTGACTATTTCTTTCTGTTTGTTTTACTCACCATCGATGTGTTTTCATTTCACCTAGCCTACCTTTCCTCAGGCGTATGCTTTTCATATATGCTTTATTCAGCCGTCTGACCTTGTGTTGTTGTCTAAATGGGCGCGTTATCGTTCTCTCTGTTGCTGAGTGCGGGTCTGTGCTGGCGGGTGACCATGTTTATATGATGCGTTAACCCTTCAGAGTTTGGCAAAGTGGTGAATATCTCAATCAGAAAAAGTTTATTGATCACCCAGTGAAACGTATAACAAAATTGGGATTTTAAGTTTGACTAACTCAAAAAAATAACTCTAACACCAACGTGGAAGTTTTAGTGAATGTTCTGCCAGGAAGACTCTAACACTACATCATTCATTCATTCATTACTTCTGACCAATCACAGGCCTACACCTGTCTTTAAAATGACTTGACTTATGTATTACCTATTTTGCTGCTTTCAGGTACCTACATTTTAACATTCCCCTCCTTCCTCCCCACCACCACCAGTTGGGTCCCTGTCGGGTGTCCGGGAGGGTAGGATCCGCCCCTCCAGTCTCCATCCAGCAGGATCAGCCAGGGTCTCAATGCTTTAAGACCTGGACCAAGGACAGGTTCTGTGCCAAGGACCCTTATTTTCTACTGAATTGTTATCTTTTAACTTGTAAAATCCCATTGAGGATATAAAATATTGTCCTTCCTCACTCTTGCCTCTTGAGTCTTCCTGGCAGAAATGTTATTTAACATGCAGTGTTTAGTATCTTAAATACGTTAAATTTAAACTTGCTGGTTTGTTCACCAAAGCTTAATGTTTTTAAGGCAACACATTACCTTAAATTTTTTAAGTTATGTGAACTTATTTGGGCTTACGTAGTAGGTGCTGGAAACAAAGTTTTTGATTTAATTTGTAGCAGAGATGTGTAGGGTAAAAATATTATTAATATTGCTCAAATGCGTCTACCATAGAAATGTTACATTTCAATATACAATCAAGAAACACAATTGAGAACAATTGCCTTTTCCAGCCTTATTATTATTATTATTGCCTGATTATTATTATTGAGGTAAAGTGTTTTAGCCATACCCATTGCTAATAAAATCAATGGTGTATAAAATCAAGCATATAGCCTTGCAAGCTCCACATACAAACACTGGCAGTAGAACAGGTCCTGAAGAGCCCAGTGACTTTAAGCGCAGCTGCACACAAGCCTAAGATCACTATGTGCAATGCCAAGCTTTGGCTGGAGTGGTGTAAAGTATGCCGCCACTGGATTCTGAAAGAGTGGCAATGCGTTCTCTGAACTGATGAATTACACTTCACTATCTGGCAGTCTGATGGATGAATCTGGGTTTGGCGGATGCCAGGAGAACGCAACCTACCAGAAAGCATGGCTCCAACAGTAAAGTTTGGTGGAGGAGGGATAATGGTCTGGCGTTGTTTTTCTGGGTTTGGGCCACTTAGTTCCAGTAAAAGGTTATGTTAATGTAACAGCATACAAGGACATTTTAGGCAATTACATGCTTCAAACTATGGCAACAGTTTGGGGAAGGCCCTTTCTTGTTCTAGCATGGCTGTCCCCCTGTGCACAAAGGAAGGTCCATAAAGACCTGATTTGATGAGTTTGGTATAGAGGAGCACAGAGCTCTGACCACGACCCCACTGAACACCTTTGGGATGAATTGCAGCACCACTTTTTGTCCAACATGACACTGATAAACACCTTTGAGATGCCCCCCCCACCCCCCACTTTAAACACACAAACCCAAATGAATCCAAATGAACACATTTTAATACTATTAAAAGTATTGCCATTCAACTTGATTCAAGGTTACAATTAATTTGTTAAGCCTTGGTACTTTGTGTCTAGGGAAATCAGCAAACATGAAAAAATACCCAAGCTGTTATGTACATATTGTAGCACCTATTATACATTTAAAATGCAATGCAGTGTTACAAAAAACAGGAAAGAAACAACAGGTAGCATTGCCAAAAAAGGTACCTAATCGACTGAAATTATTTGAAATCTAGTTGATGCATCTAATAATTCTCATGTTGAGATTGTTTGAGAACTTATTAAGGGGAATTCTCACTATAATGGCAAGTAATTGTGCTTGTTGTAGGAAGTATGTAGAAAAAGATCTGCCAATGTGTTTTTGTTCTGTTGAAATTTGTACATGATATATCGAGAAAGCTTCTCAACTATTTCGATATAGCTATCTTTGTGGAGAGGTATGAGTTGTTTTAAAGCAGGGGGTTCTCACTTGTCCTCTTTCATCCTCATTGGTCTCTAGCAGCTCAACACACAGCACACATTTCAGTCACAATTCACACACAGAAAGCCAGAAAGCCACAATTCACACAGTCACAATTCACACACAGAAAGCCTAGTTTATCTGATAATAAACTTGGGTGTGTGTGTGTGTTGGGGCTGCAGAAAATGGTTAAATGATAAAGTGACATATGCTACTATTCAATAATATAAAATCAATTCTGTTGCCAGTGCTCTATGAATCTATGTAGTAAACAAAAGAGTGCATGCATTTATACATTTACCAAACTTAAGGTGTGTTAGGCACAATGCAAAGCTGTGGTAAAATCACAGCAATGTTTGGCCATGGATGCCTAACTGCTTTCATAAAATGCAGTAAAAATACAACATAAAGAAATCAGTGTCAAACTGTAACTATTAGAGCTGGGCCTTGCGAAAAACTTCTCTGACAATGCTAATTTCTGCTAGCACCTATATGGGAGTCTTGTTGAATATTAGCACTGAGCTAATGGCCATTCACATAAACAGTTTTTGGTCATTCCAGGGTAAACATGGACAATTGAAACTTGTAAAAACAGTTACATATACACTCATGCTCAGTGTTGTATCTTAGATTCCTGAAGGCTGGGAGTGAGTTTTTTTTCTTATTAAATTGGTCCAACGATTCTAATTTCAAACTGGTTGATTCCACTGTCGGTTCCTAATGATGTAAGTGGTCTGAAACGTTAGGAATTCAGTTCAGCTCCTGACCAATGATAGAGATTGGTTGTATCTAAAACAGAGATAAAAATTTAAAATAAAAACATGTTTTACCGCCTTTGTTGGATTGGTTAAGGCTTTGTTATCTCTCATAACAAACAACCACTGCGTTGCAAAATGAACTTGAACTTGCCCTCCAAAACAGTGGCAGCATGATAGCATGACATTATTAGAATACTATAACAGCTTAGAAAGTAATTCAGCTGATAAGATTTTTGAAATAGAACTAATTTTTGAAAGTGAAAAATTTAATATTATAATAACCAGAAGTTATAATAAAATGAACACTGATGATGTCTCTTATTTCAAAAGTGGTGAGTAAATCTTGAGGCAGAAAACTTGGTAAGAAATGACAGCAAATGGATTCTTATACTGTATTATTAGTATACAGTACAGCAGTGTATTATTCGCCAAGAAAACAAAGTATATATGTAAAACAATACACAGACAACAAACTGTGAGTAAAATGTTAAAGATGTGCAATGGGAGTTAAGTACAGTTACAATCAAGTAATAAAGTACATCTATACAGTATGTGCATCTAGAAGAAATGAGTTATATTTATAAAACATGTATATAGCATTTGTATAAATATACTTACATTTATTTTAGAATTCAGTAGAATTTTTCTTTTGTAGTAGAATTCAGAACCATTAGCCTACTGTGTTTTGCGCACATAAGAATTAGTCCTCCGCATTTAACCCATCCGTGCAGTGAAACACCCACATACATGCACACTAGTGAACACACACACACTAGGGGGCAATGAGCACACTTGCCTGGAGCGGTGGGCAGCCCTATCCACAGCGCCCGGGGAGCAACTGGGGGTTAGGTGCCTTGCTCAAGGGCACTTCAGTCACGTACTGTCAGCTGAGGGGATCGAACCAGCGACCTTCCGGTCACAAGGCTGGTTCCCTAACCTCCAGCCCACGACTGCCCACTTCTAACTTTTAGTTGCCTAATTAAACTTTTAGCACTTAAACTTTAAACTTTTGTCGCTCCCCAAATACTGAAAAAAAAACGTGAACAAAGCATCTAAAATGACCTTTCTGGTGCATAGTTTATAATATACACATCTACATTATTTTTAGATGGTATTAAAATGACAAGTGTTTTCAAACTTTTGAACTGTGGACTCAAATTTCTTGAATGGTTCCTAGCTTAGGTGTAGCCTGGGCATCCTAGCTTGGATTCTGGGAAGCTGGGAAAGCTGTTCTTTTTACTGAGAATGTGGTTCAGCTTTGGATGATGCGATGATTCACTGTTTACTCTCAGCACTATTTTTCTGCTTTTCTTTCCCATCCAAGCCTGTCCTCCTCTACCCGCTCAATTCAAACTCAATCTATGGGAATTTACTGTGGGGGTAATGCTATTTAGGCCTGCAAAGGTGACCCTAGGTATGAGGGTAACGTGGCTGGGAAAACTGTGTTTGTGTGTGTGTGTGGCCCATTTTCCTGCAGTTACGACTGGCTCTAAGCCTACAGGGTGACAAGGGGACAGGTGTGTATGTGTTCGTCTGTGCGTGAAGCAACAGCAGACATGCGCTGTTGGTTGCCTTGTTTATTGGTCGTATTTTCTTCTCAAGCTTAGTAGGTTTACTCAAAAACCAAGTGTCACCTTCAATTCAGCACCGACAGCTTCACTGTGCAAGAAAGTAAGCAGGTAAATAAATAAATAAATAAATAAATAAAGAAACAAATTCCTCCCTGAGCTGCAGGTACCACCAACTCACATTTGCGTAAACAAAACAAGGTAAAAACCAAAGTTTTTGTCAATGTCAAAGCAAACTCAAGCATTCAGATCAAACAGTTGTTTCCCTTCAATCATAATTTCCCATGGTACTGTAAGTAGGAGAAAAACAAGAACAGTTACTTGAGCCTGAAATTGTCATGACAAAAGAAAATAATGTCGTCTTAATTTTTTTGGAGTGAAAAACATTTGACTCTTTTTTCCCCCTAGATTACTAACTCCTATAAAAAGTGCCAGCAAAAGTCTATTTAAATAAACCCTGACTGGTGTTACTAGATATTATTTGTCCTCAGCACTCTTCATCATAGGCTTTCGTGCAACGCTATAAACTATCGCTCAGACGTTCATGTGCTCATCAAAAGGTGTTTCTAATATAAAGTGGCAACTGAATAAAAGTACAGTAGGTGTTTCTTATAGTGTGGCCAGTTAGTGGAAGTCCAAGGTGTGTGTTTCTAATAAAGTGGCCACTGAGTGGAACCATAAGGTAGGTGTTTCTAATAAAATGGCCACTGAGTGAAAGTACAAGGTAAGGGTTTCTAGGAAAGTGGCCAGTTAGTGGAAGTCCAAGGTGTGTGTTTCTAATAAAGTGGCCATGGAGTGGAACCATAAGGTAGGTGTTTCCAATAAAATGGCCACTGAGCGGAAGTACAAGGTAGGTGATTCTAATAAAATGGCCAGTGAGTGGAAGTACAAGGTAGGTGTTTCTAGTAAAGTGGCCAGTTAGTGGAAGTCCAAGGTAGGTGTTTGTAATAATGTGGCCACTAAGTGAAAGCACAAGGTAGATGTTTCCAATAAAGTGGCCAGCGAGTGGAAGTACAAGGTAGGTGTTTCTAATAAAGTGGCCAGTGAGTGGAGGTCCAAGGTAGTGTTTCTACAAGTGCATGGTGAGTGTAATATTGGATATAACATGTACAACATATTGTATTATACTGTTCAAAGTGAGGCTCTCAATTCAATATGCACAAGTATCAAACAGTACTTTCAACAGATGGGAGAAAATAAAGTTTAATACTAACAGAATAAAAATTAAACAAGCAGGCCCACAAACAGATCCTACATCCTCTGAAAATACCATTTATGTTTTACCTCAAAATCAAGAGGAAGGAGGAAAAGCATACTCCCCTTCATCAAATATTAGCTCAAAACTCATATATTATCACATGGCTGGTGTGTTATTATAAAATAAAACAGTTTTATACTTTCAAATACTCTAATAAATTGAACATGGAAACATTAATATGTTAATACAAGGCACTTTTTCATCCACTCCTTATTTCTGTTTTGAAAAATGTAACGAATCAAGACACCACTGTATCAAACTAAACAGAATTATGAATTTTGTAAATTGTTACACCCTTACTAATTATATTAAATTGATTTGTATTCTAAAGCTACAGCTTTAAGTCTGAACATTTGACTTTTCTCTGTTCGTTTCCAAATAAAAAACTAAGAAAACAAAACAGAAAAGTGGCAAAAAGTATAAATCAAATAAGGAAGGGTTTGGAAGGAAGGCAAAACAAGACCGTACACACAACAATAACCTTTCATCATATTCAAATCATAATAAAATGTCTGCTCTTTTACTTACTGACACAAATGTGGTACTGATTGCACTTTTGCTGCTTGTTTCAATGTCCTACAAATGAGACATAATAAAAAAAAATGCTAGAAAGATATCTCCAAAATGGAAACTTGTAATGTAAGTTAATGTAAAGAGATTTTAATTCAAGTCATTTTGGAGCATTTTTATTGGTCTATTCTTTAAAACATTTACACACAGTATAAAGTGCATCTGCTGTGTTCAAATGATGCGGATAAATTAAAGAAAAAGAAAAATGGAGATACTTGTTTTGTTTCTTTTGTTGGACAATGACGATATATAGCAGTGGTCTCCAACCCTGGACCTGGAGAGCTGCCTTCCTGCAGAGCCTAGTTCCAACCACAATTTGCCACACCTGCTCCAGCAAATCAACCTCTTCTCAAGTCCCAGATTGGCTGGATCAGATGTATTAGAGTTAAGTAAGGGGCCAGGCAGTTTATCAGATACAACTAAACTCTGCAGGAAGGGAGCTCTCCAGGACCAGCGTTGGAGACCACTGACATTTTGACTTTATTCTGATCTCAACATTCGATACGTTTTATTTTGGAACATTCAATTTGTAGCAAAAATTTCAAAATCATGGCACCATATGTGAGGGTAACTTTTACCACTTTCACTTCTTTATTCTTTCTAATCAATAAGAAACATTTAGTAATGACTGGCAGTGCAGAGTTGATTGAGCTGTGCTTCAGTGAATTACCCAGAGCGTGTGTGTGTGTGTGTGTGTGTGTGTGTGTGTGTGTGTGTGTGTGCGCGCACATGCATGAGTAGCAGCGTACGTGCCCGTACTTCTGATTTGGGATGTATGGAACCGGTGCATGGGACTCGTTATTTATTAATAAATTGATTATTGATGCAGCTGCCAGAGCTGCTGGGGGCTAAAATGAGTTCCCACTCTCTGAGGACCCATAGGTATTGACTGCAGTGCCTGTTACTGCAGATGATATATGTTTTTTGCTCTGCATTCGTTCAATGTTAATGGTGTTTGCGGTGAGTTAAGCTCACTAAGACACATGGGGTTTGAGTGTATATAAGGGGTGTGTTAAATCAACATACATCTGGAGGGGGCTGGTGTTGTGTGGGTGTGTGTACATGCTGATAAAAGAGAGGGACTCAAAAGTTGGAAAGATATCAATGTCCCTATTGAGAGGTATGTTGGTATATATGGAACATTCTACTGAATTAGTTCTAACTGCAGTTTCACAGTAAAAATAAATAAATAACATACATGGATTGTTATGATCTATTTAAACCCAAGGAAGTAATTGAGATAGTAACAACCCAAATGTACGGTACTTTCTATTGGACACGGTTAGAGTCACCAAACCCTAACCCGTAAAGTTTAACGTGTGAAAATAATAATTTTTTTATTGTATTTTTTTGTAAAGATATTTTTGATTGACCGATTTAGATTTATCTCAAATTTAATTTCAACAAATTAAAAAATGCTGTCCCATGTTTCATGTCACTACCAGAACACAGAGTCCATAGGCGGAGCCTTATTTTAGCTGCACCCCTGCATTTTAGAGAAGGAAGTGAGACTGTATCCCTGTCCCTCATGGCCACATGGCGAGCAGTTAGATCCCATTGTTTTGAAGTACATGTGTCCCAAAGTCTGAAAATCAGTGTGTAACAATAAGAACTGACTCTACCAAAAACCCTACATAACTTTTACTTAATGTATGTTAATGGAACAAGATTGACCTCCAAATAATTTAGAATTAATAATAATAATTTTGCAATCTTTCTTATTGCTCTACTCATCATAAGATTGACAGAAATAGAATATCAAGGAAGGACAGCTAAATATCTTTATGGAATTATAAGGAAAATAAAGTAATAATAATGTAAAATGCAACTGAGCCTAGCAACTGAGCAAGACCTGGTAGACCACCAGAACTGTCACCATTAGATAAACAGTATTAAAGCTTTCACCGCTGAGAGAGAGAGAGAGGAGAGAATCAAGCTCCACTCTTGCTTTAGATCTGACAAGATCCACAGGTGTTTCTGTCCATCCTTCCACTGTGAGAAGACAGCTCAACACTATGAGTCTGAAAGGATGTCTAAGCTGCAACAGAGAAAAAGGGAAGAAATTTCTCTAGAACATTAAACTAGACAGTCTAGACCTCAACTTCACTGAATGTGTTTAGGAGCACTTGAATTGCAATAGACAGAAACTGCAACCAACTGCTACTTGTTTGAAAAACTGAAAGCAAGTCCCCCTAAAAGAACAGAAGCTGTAATAAGGGTAAAATGTGGACATACTAAATACTGAAAGATTTAAAATTACATTTAGTTGTTTAGTTGTTTTTCTAAACAAACTGCACTTAATGGCTGTTTTGACTAGATGTGAAAGTAAAGGGGGTCTCTGACTTTTGCACAGTACTGTATATGTAATGCACATTTTATAAATTTAATCCTAAACCTAATCGTAGCTTCAGTAAGAGAAAAAGAAATGGCTTTAAGATTTTAGCTTTAAAAAATGAAACATGTAGCTAGAAAGCAATTTACAAAGTGAACCCTATTTTGTTGGTCCTTATGTTGTATATTAGCTCCGTTTTTTCTGGTTTTCTTAAAAATGTTGTGGAATTGTACAAAAACATACATGTACACATGTAAGTTATGAGTCCTCTGTGGGGGTGTGTGACTCCAACCTTGTGGCAGACTTTATTGGATGCTCAGAACCTCATTTTGCCTTCCGGAACACCGAGTCAGCTATTTGTCCAGACACACACACACACGCACACACACACACACGCACACACACGCACACACCTGACCTAAGCTCCAATACACACTGGAATGCTGTTCAGAAGCTCCAGGAGAATGAGCCAGAAAGAGACAAGAGAAAAGCACCGTTTCAGCATCCAACTGATTTACAGCACAGTGTGGGATCCAATCATTTTCTGCTATAGAGCAACTGCAGTGGGTTTTAGCAGTGGTCATGTAAACACACACACAGGAAGAAGCACTGATAATAGCATCTAGACTTAGGCTCTCAATCTGCAAAACAGCCCCATTCTTTTCTTCACTGACTCCTTGTAATCACACCTCTTAAGCTAGATCAATACTTGGTTCTTTCCTAAATGAACGTATCTATTACTGCTGGTACCAAACCTCCACAATGTTAATTGAATATATATATATATATAATATATATATATATATATATATATACACACACATACTGGGGGAACCTGCTTTTTGACCAAGGCACAATAGAGGACAACTGGTCAGAATAAAGATTATTTACATATTTCAGTCTCAAAGGCAAAGTAACAAAAAAGGTTTGTTTAATTCGCATAAATAAAAAAGGTTGAAAATACTCACGTAAAATGTAATTATGGCTTTTTTGGGCACACACAAATGTCATAATGAGCCTTTTATTGTAGAAAAAACCTTCGGTGTGAAAGACAGCAATGAAGCCACAGTGTTTAAAAGAAGCAGGAAAAAAAACCTGAAATTGTTGGTTAGCCTGTAGTTGGTATTGCAAGTATACTAGCTAGCTAGCATAACAGCTTATCCAGCATTTGGTTTACTACACTGGTTAGTCAGTTTGTATAGATAGTGTACTAGCTAGCTAGCATAACAGCTTATTCAGCTGATGCTTTACTAAATTTTATCCATTTACTGTTAAGATTGGTGGCTCTAATTTACTCAGTTTTGTTCATGTTTTTTCCCTCAGGCTGAAATTCAGCCTTAAGTCTAGACCAGGGGTTGACAACCCAAATGTTAAGAAGAGCCATTTTGTCCTTTCAGCAAAAATCCAACCACCTTGGGAGTCACAACATTTTATGTCCATTTTAACATCTTGTCTGTAAATAAGTCTCAGTATGTGCTAATGTGCTAGTATAGGCTAAAAAATATAATAGAAACAAAAACACAGACTAACT
The DNA here is from genome assembly GCF_904425465.1 of Colossoma macropomum. Classification (NCBI taxonomy): domain Eukaryota; kingdom Metazoa; phylum Chordata; class Actinopteri; order Characiformes; family Serrasalmidae; genus Colossoma; species Colossoma macropomum. The sequence goes on from NW_023494794.1 coordinate 4,137,341, forward strand.
TTGATCTACGTTAAGCTTTAGCTCAGCTACAGTTACTTTTCTCACATCTCCAGCAGGAAACTTTTCCACAAAAGTAAAACAGTTTCTTGTAAAATGTCTCTCAATGTTTGAATTTTATGAGGCTAAAGTCAGATTCTTATTTGCCAGCTTCTTAAAATGTAACTGCTGCACCACTTACGGTGGAACATGAAAATTCGGACAAGAAGCTGACGAATGAGAAGCTGATTTCAGCCTCGTGACTTTTTAGTGTTTGACAGTTTATCACTGCAGATGATAAATGTATCAGGAAACCAACTGAAGTGCTTATAAATGCAAATAAGTCCATTTGTTTCCAAATTTTGTTTGTCTTAAATCTTTCTCTTTGCCATTTTGTTAACTGCTAGCTAGGCGAGACTGTTGTTTGCCTGCCAGCAGTCTGTGCACCAATCTTCAGGGTTAAAAATTGATGGATTAGCAGTTATACATTAACTCCAGCATTTAAGACCATTTATTGTTTAAACTGTGTTAGAACGATTAGCGAGCTTTATCTTACTGCAAGTCAGGATTATTTTATTTTATTTTTACCTAAAAATCAAATTCTGCTGTGGAGCCACAACAGGGCAGTAAAAGAGCCGCGTGTTGCAGACCCCTGGTCTACAGGCTGAGTAGTTGTGAGTCAGTTAAGGAGCGAGTCAGTGGTGAATCAAGACCTCAGTGACTTTAAGTGTGAAATTTCGGCCCTGCTTGATCTGCCCCAGTCAACTGTAAGCACTAGCATTGTGAAATGGAAGCATCCAGGAGCAACCTACTACCAAGTGCTTAAGCATGTAAAGATCACCTATCCTCTGTTGCATCATTCACTATAGAGCTCTGCCTCTGGAAGCAACATCACCACAAAAGCTGTGCATTGGCAGCTTCATGTTTTGGAGATTTGGTTTCCACGGCAGAACGGCTGGGGGTGATGAAGGCGGGGGTCTCCATATTAGCACTCCATATTACAGTTTTTACGATTGCTTATGCACTAAAATCAAAAATAACACACAGTTAGTGAAACCTGTCACTGAAGAAGCCAAACCTCAGCCCAGATCTGCACAACTATATGCACATTCTCAGCCTCACACCTTTAGCAACACACTACACACAAACCACTGAACACTTTTCTCTACTAAGATCTAACATGATGTCCCTTCTTTGCCATTTCAAAGCACCGCCTTTCAAAATACCACACCTGTGAACCAATTATTCAAACATGGCCATCAGCTGTACACTTAGGTGCTTGATTATAAACTTACAAATCAGGCATAAGCACTATAAAAAGACAACAGGTGAGTTTACCTGTCTTCACCAAAAATGAAAAGCAATGTTGCAGGAAAAGGAAGAGGGAGAGGAAGAGTGAGGATGAGAGGGGTAGGTAGAAGAAGAGTTATGGGTAGACCTGGAGGAGGAGGTGGACAAAAAAGACGAGAACCAAATTTATCAGATGAGATTCGAGCAACATTGGTGGACCATGTTATAAACCATTGGTTGACATTGAGAAAGGCTGGATAGAGACTTCAGCCCAACCTCAGTAGATATTCTGTTGCAATAGTACTTCAGACATTTTGACTAGAGCACAGGTTTTAAAACCTTTTCTCCACTGCCTACAGTAAAATCAATTCAGTGTAGTACATTGTACTTTTTGGTATCCATTGATTGCATTCCATGGTTGAAACAATGTCTTGTGCGTTCTAAAAACGCACAAGTGTTTTTTAGTGAAGGCAGTGGTTATATGTAGAACCATAGCAGCTCCAAGAATAATTTGCATACTTAAATGGTTCTTTGCAGCGTGGAATGATAGAGAAATTTGATGAAGTTCACTATGATGGAGAATGTGTTGTATGTGGTTCTTTAAAGAACCTTTTTGTTTCCATTTGGTTCCTGTATAGAACCATCCACTTCACCATGCTAAGAAGTATTTAAGCATGCAAATCATTCTTTGAGCTGCCATGGTTCTATCTATAACCACTGCCTTCACTAAAAAACTCTTTCTAAAGAGTGTATGCTGTCCTGTGACATTTTACCTGTATTTTGATTGGTCTACATAGAATTAAGGGGCAAGAACGTCAAGGGGGAAGGGTTCCCATATTCTCAGAGGAACAAGAGAAAACTATGGTAAACATGGTTATGGCCAATAATGCAATACACCTCAGAGAAGTTCAAACTAACATCCTCAGTGATGTCCATCAGGTCTTTCTATAAACACTGCGGTGAATCTTGAAAAACATCACATGCAGATAAAGCAATTGTATTGAGTGCCATTTGAAAGAAAGTCTGAGAGAGTAAAAGACCTGTGGCATGATTATGTGGAGGTAAGCAATGTATACTTTAGTACTATGCACTGCAAACAGAACCTTTTCACATGTAAAGTTATAGAAGGCCTATATTGAGCTACATAATGTTGTCCTTTTTTTCCAGAGGGTTTTGCAAATAAATGCTGATGCAATCCCACGTGTTTATCTTCATAGATGAGGCTGGGTTTAACCTGACAAAAGTAAGAAGAAAAGGTGGAAACATCATTAGTCACAGAGCTATTTTAAATGTCCTGGGCCAAAGTGGTGGTGACATGTAAGCAATCATAAAAAGTGTAATGCCCATGTTTTTGGAAAGGGATGTCTAACAATCTCATATAGGTGTAATGGTCAGGTGTCCACAAACTTTTGGCCACATAGTATAAAAAAGTCACTGGCTAACCACAGATGCAATATTAATAAAAAATTGAATTCAAGTGTTGAATAAACAGATTAATAAACATTAGATGGAAATTAAGTTGCGAGGTGCAAATTATAAGACAGTTTGGATGTGGAAAGCAGCTCTCCATGTCATTACTGTAGTTACAAGCTGAACATTGTAACAATGCAATCACACAGATTGGGGTCCTTCACCACCATGCCAACTTGGGTCCTTACAACACAGCCCACATACTCACATTTTTAGACAGACTATACACCATCATCACAGCAGAAGACCAAATGCATGCAGAGATATATTGTCATCTGGGACAATGCTTCTTTTAATCAGTCTGCTCTGGTCCAAGACTGGTTTCATCATCATCATCCACAATGTTCTGTCCTGCCATATTCTCCTATCCTTACCCCTCTGAGGAGTTTTTTGGCCTGATGGTGGGAGATTTACAATCTCCAGCCCTCAGGATGCCCCTCATTCAAGCCATGGAGGAAGCCTGCAACCAAATTGATGCAGTCTGTGCAAGGATGGATTTGTCATTCAAGAAGATGCTTTCCTCACTGTCTTGTGAGAGAGGATATAGCCTGAGATGTGGACGGAATGCTATGGCCAAATCCAGCTAGGCAAAGAGATGAACAGATTAGTTTTTTTTTTTTTTTAATTCATGCTTTTTTCCTGTGTCCACAAATGTTTTTGCTATGTTTATGTATTATGTTCTATTTAGAATATGTTCTGTTCTGATGCAGCCTTTGGAAATGCGTGGATGTATTGACTGCTGTTACAATGTGAAGAGGGGTGAAAACTTTAATCAGAGTGCTGGTCTTGTGTGTCGTTTGGTTTTCATGTGCACATTTGAATATGATGGTTCTTCAAGGTAAAGAAAATTGTTCTATATAGAACCATAAACAATCAAAGAACCTCTGCATGATTAATGGGTTCTTTGCATCATGAAAGTGTTCTTCAGATTGATGGAGAATTTGCATAGAACCTTTTTGAAAAGAGTTCTAATTGCACTAAAAAGGGTTCTTCTAGTGTTACAATGTCAAGCTTGTTAAGATAGAAGATCCTTTTTTGGGGCTATATAAAACCCTTTTTAAAAAGGTTCTATATAGAACCATCTACAACATAGTCTTCATCAATCTAAGGAACCCTTTCATGATGCAAAGAACCCTTTAATCATGCAAAGGGTTCTTTGATTGTTCATGGTTCTATATAGTTCCATTTTCTTTACTAAAGAATCCTGGAAAAGCAGCAATTTTTGTGTTCAACTGTTTCAAACAGAATCAGATTGTTTGAACTTTGTGTGCATCATACAGTGACAAAATTGTTTTGGAAAAGGTCTTAAGTGTTCTGCTATTTGTGTGCCTGGCTATGTAAATTCTGTGTAGTGTTTGGACAAAATTAGCCCCGTTTTCAAAATTGTAAAAAAACTGTAATGCCCATGTTTTTGGAATGGAATGTCCAACAATCTCATTTAGGTGTAATGGTCAGGTGTCCACAAATTTTTGGCCATATAGTGTAAAAAAAAAATAGAAAAAATGAAAAATAAATAAATAAAATACCGGCTAAACATAGATGCAATATTAATAAAAAATTGAATCCAAGCGTTGAATAAACAGATGAATAAACATTAGATGGAAATTAAGTTGCGAGGTGCAAATGGTTAGACAGTTTGGATGTGGAAAGCAGTTCTCCATGTCATTAGCGTAGCGCTGGGCCGAGCAGAGAGAGGAGGGGAAGAGGCCATAAATCAGCTTTAGAGTGGGGATCATGGAGATGTTCTGACAGCTTTATGACCCCCGCCAGTGCAAACACAGTGGATCGTTCCACGCCGCAGCTTCTGTGAGTCATATTTATGGATCTTGACTAACGGTTGCCTTAGATCACACTCTCAGCATTACATCTGCACACATTTCTCTCATGATGGGAGTGGCCTCACTCAAGGTGACGACAATGCAATCCACAGGGCTCAAGTCATCACTGAATGCTTTATTGAGCACATCTCATACATACTTTCAGAAACTGAACCTCAAACCAGGACAACATGCAAGACAACATGCAGCCCCTGAGTCAGTATAATCCAGTACTACCAACAAAGTACCAAATGATGGAAGGTCTTGTGGAAGATCAGCAATGCCAGCAATACCGTCTGTTCTTCTTTTAGAGTTCTACTGTCGAGTAGTGATGGGAAAAACAATGCTTTCAGAAGAACCAACAGGACTAACTGCTTTGGGAAATAGTTCATTGTTTCAAAACACTGTAAACAACACATGCTGGCATCATCAGCAGGTCAGAGAGCACAAAAGTACTTGGACATCTATTATAAACAGATTGTTCTAAGACTGTCATTTCATTTTTGGTAAAGTTCTCTTTGAAAAGGCAGCTGGTGTGTTTCAGACTATTATCATTTGCACAGTTACTCTGCAGAACTCCACAGGTCTGCATCCAAAAAGGCTTTGTTCATGATCTCATCAATGAACAGAAGCTCACCAACACCATTGTAAGAAAAACAGCCCCAGACTGTGCTTTACAGAACACTTACTGCGGTCTGGCTGCAATTCTTCTCCAAGCTTTGTCCACAAATTATACCATCAGTTTAATGTGGTGCCAACAGTGTTTTTCTCTGAAGAAATATCAGAAATATAAGAAATATCATCATATTTTTTAAACATTATATGAAGTAGATTATAGTTTACAAATGGTTCACCTCTTATGCTCGTGGGTATATTTTGGTTTTTCCGTCTGAATTTACATGACCAAATCATCAATTATTAAATTATTCAGTAACTGCATGAAATAAATGTAAATTTTATTTATTTATTTATTTATTTTTTGTAAAAGTTCCCCTCAAATTAACAGAACATGTGTTTTATGATCATACACATATTGCTTTATGCTTACAATTTACTGCTGAAAGCCAAAAATCTTAGAAGCTCTTTGTATTAGTTTGGAAAAATAATTTATACAGAGTATATCACTGAAGAGACTCCATCTGTTTATACTTTATAGCCCAGATTTGTGGAAAATGGGTCGACTTTCAGTAGAAAAAAAAATTGTGAGTTCAGCTTCTTCTATTATAAAGTTTATAAAGTACAATAACCATCTATTTGACTGGGAAGAAGACAGTTACAGCTCTCATATGACACCCACTTTTTGAATGTAGCTTATGAAATATGAAAGCTATGAAGAATATGACGAAGTGTGTTTTGGAACCACTGGTGGAGTTTAAAAGGGTTAAACGATTAAGTATCCAAATACTTTTTGGGACCACTGTATTTTCATTTAAAGGTGCTCTACAATATGCTGAAATAAACAAACCTGTTATGTTTATAATATGTAGAAATGGTCTAGAATATTTAAGCCTTTATATATGTCACCCTTTAGTAATATTTTAATTATGTTCGCTATATTATTTGTGATTGCTGTCAGTTTGATGTAGCAAAGTCTCATTTGCTAAAATCACTTCACTTGACACATGTTTTGAAGTACTGTTTTCATATAGTCAAGTCAAAAATGATTTAAAATTCTTCAAGCACTGTTTAGAGTATTGTTAATAAAACAAGACTGTAGGGCTGCTACAATCACTTGATTAAAATCGTTAATTCAATTGTACATGCTTAATGAATAAGCAATTAGTTCACAATGTGTCATTATACAGCTGCAGTCTGTAGATACTCCACAAGGGGCAACAATGAGCACTCAGGTTGTTTTTATGGGCATCACTGAAACAGAAGAAACCCACACCAGCAGGATCTCACTAATGCATGTGTGTTTGTAATAACAAATTCCATTTACATGAAGTAAAATGAATAGTTTCAAATTGTGTACATATTAGTAAAAGTGTATATGAATAAGAGTTTATGTCTAGGACATAGATCCTAACGTACAGAACAGTATGTTTGTATGCATGTTACAATTTTCAGATGCTTTAAATGTCTACATTATGTAGAGCTGCCCAAGAAGCACTAAACCCAGTGTAATTCCCCATAGATGTGCAAAAATAAATTAATATTATCATAGCGGTGGTACTGGTTATTTACAAGGTGAGGATTTGTGCGGTCAACATTGCTATAACATGCATGGCGGTAACAAGTTCATGAAATAATGGTCTCAAAGCACCAAATTCAAGAGACATTAAGATGACTTAAAAAGCATTACATTCAATTGTTTTCAAAGTCTTTTGTAATTGTTTTTCAGTAAGGTATTTTGGAATGTTATTGTTCAGTTAAGTTCATTTTTAGTGTTAAACCTTAAAAAAAGAGCTGGTCCAAGTAAGCCCAGTATGGAAAGTGCACATACATACATACATACATACATACATACATGCATGCATCATCTAAACCGCTTATCCTTCTGGGTCGCGGTGAGTGAACATACAGCACAGCTTATTTGTTTCGTTTCTGAACTATTTTTGTATTGCTTTTAATTTTTCCACATTGGCTGAGGAATTTGTGATCAGTAAGTTTGTGCATAAGTTATTTACTGAATGTTATATCGCTACAGCAGCCAATAAGTGTCCAAACCCAGCAGGCCATAATTAGCTAGTTATTATATATCAGTGTTAAAGATGAATAGATTTACTTTCATGTGATGTCACTTTTTTAGCTTGTTATTAGCATTCATGTAGCAATGCTTATATTTCAACTAGCCGCTAGCTTATTGTGTTTAGCCAGAAAACATCTAAGGAATATTAGCACAAACTTCACAGTCAGAAAACATAATAAATTATAGATTTTGTGTGGAGGACTCACTTAAATCTCATCCCAGTGCAAGAGCTTAATACTAATCAAACAGAATGATGTCTGTAGAGAATAGGAGAGAGTAAAGAAAGGTTAGATAAGGACATTTCACACAGGATTGCTAGCATAGCATATATTTAGCATAGCGTTAAATAAAGAAATAATTGGCTTGAGCTGTTATCAAATACAGTTAAAAATGAATGTGGAAGGGAAAATATGGGTGTCAGTAGAGGAAAGGAGCAGTACAGAGAGGGAGCGTGTGAAGCGGCCTAGTGAGCAAGTTTAAAGGAAATGAAAGGAAATTCGGAGTGTCTACAGGATGATAGGTTGTCAGTGAAAATGCTACATTAGTAATGTCAGCTTAATGTAATCGGAAAAACATGAGCGAGGAAGAAAAAAATCATTGTAAAGGATGGATGGAGCAAACATCTGTAAACAGACTGAATGGAATACTGTACACTTACACATACTTATCACAGATACTGTGTATAACAAGAATCCTTGCATTACAGTGTTAGTCGCTACATCTTTGGTGCAAATACTTACACATTGTTCAGCTAATGATGGGAGCAGCGTACAGATGGGAGGATGAAGGGAGGAGGGAGGGAAGAGAGACAAGGGGAATAAATCATGATAGATGCTTTCCACTTGTTTAAAGAGTAAAAGGAGGATCACGACAGGAGCAACGAAGGGTGCCATCACCCGAGGCACATCAAACCCTGCCAAGACAAGCACACACAAATACACACATTTTTGAAGTACTACAAACACCGAACTGCAAACACTTCACATTCCAGCTCTACTTGAACTTTTTTTTTTGAGATTCCGCAGCTGTTGGAACATGGAGATTTGCATGCTGTGCAGGGTTTTCATTACTGTACACCACATAACACACTTCCACACATTCATGCTGTCTTCATAGACTATTTCTATACAGACACTTACTGGCCTCTTCATTACAAGCACTTCTATTAGCTATCAGCAGTACTAATGCACGACTCCATGTTTTCTAGAGTCTCCTTAATTTCAACCAAGATGGTGCCAGAGCCGTGATGAAGGGATATAGCAGAGATTTAACCATTTTTACTTTACCCAACTTTCGAGTAGCTACAGATCACAGTGATATGATGAAAAATTGTACATTACAACCAGTATGCCACTAATATTGTGGCACTGGTTTTGAAGAAGAACCATTATTTCTGCTTAAGGAAATGCTCTTTTATTGAACAAAACAGAAAAGGACACTGAAGAATAGCTGAAATAGTGAGGAAGGTCACTTCTAGCCATACAACTCTTTCTATGGTAGACACACAAACCCACAGTAACTAACCCAAAGCCCAACACAATAAAACCCAGTCAACACAAATACGTCTTAAACCAACTTACACAACAGCAACAACAAATGTCCTTTTAACAGAGGGGGCGAGGCACATGTGACACAGCCTTGCATACCACGCCCCTAAATCACCTTCTCAAACACAGAGCAAGTGGCAGATGCCACAGTGTATATATCAAGTAGTTAGATGATTACAGCTGACTAATGTTGGTACATCTTACTATCAGATTTCACATAATGAGGCTGCTAAAGAGAGCAGCGTTCGTATATTGTACGCTGTAAAAAATGGCTCTTCAGATCAACCTAAAAAAATACCTCATGTGGTAACAAGCAACTGAACTATTTTTATTCAACTCAAAAAATTACATTGATTGAAACAACTGTTGATTCAGAGTGTTTATTTAGGTTGAATGAAACTAGTTAATTTACTTGTTACCACATGAAGTCAATTTTTTTGGTTGATCTGACGAACCATTTTTTACAGTGTAAAGATTGATAATTAAACAAACTCATGCTACTCAAACTCTGTCCTGCATATGGCTTCCTCGAGCCAATAATGAAGAAAAAAGCAGAATTGAAATGTCGACTCCAAGAATTTGGACTCTCACTCCCAGTCGAAGAACTGATTATTTTGGAATCAACTCCACATCACTAATATGCAGGGGTGAAAATGGCCAGGTTTTACAAAGTGGACCACTATTTATTATTTTTAACCAGAACGTATCTCAAAATGCATGTTTCTGCCACATTTCCACACCAAAATACACATAAAAATTACCCTTCCATTCATAGATCTTTATTATCTACCAATAAATGTTTTAAGCTGGTGCATTTCCCTCATTAATAATAACAGGCCATTATTGCATTAATAAGCATTAATGTCTTGATTAAACACTAGGAATTCACCTATACACAACACTTAATTGCAGTTTAACCTCAGTCCTTATACCTACTTATTTCGCTCCAAAATGATAACTTTACAGGAGAAGAAAAAAACATGCTTTACTTTTAATGTAAGTCAGTGTAACCAAACTTTTTTCCAAGTAATATTTGGCCATTTTTTTGGACCACTCATCATGAAATTTATACACAATGTAAAGGGCAACAGGCATTTTCAAATTATGTCAAAAACTGAAAAAAGACAAAAATAGAAACACAAGGTTTCGTTCCGACAGCAGCGTTTTTCATTACACATAAATGATACCATTTCTATAAAGAGCAGGAACAACATTCCATCCTGACTTAATGCACTTATAAGCATTTTTAGTGTTTTTTGTTGTTTTGTAAATTGAGAAACATCAGGTTATATTCATACATGCACATGTTTAAAAAATAAAATTGATTCAGATACTATTATAAATGTACATATACATAAAAGTTAAAAATAAAAATAAGTCTACATATTAATACATAATTTGCACATGAGCATTTAGCACTGGGGCTTTACAGATCCCTGAAGAAAATGTGAATGCAGTGATGTACTGGGACTTTGTAGAAGAGAATTTTTCATCAGCCAAGAAACAGGAGCAGATGGACGTTTCATGAAGACAATGACCCCAAAACATACAGCCAAAATAACACAAGACGTCTTTCTAAAAAGGGAAATGAGGTTGCTTGCATGGCCTGTCCACAGTGGTGGACAGTAACTAAGTAGAGTAATTTGTTACTGTACTTAAGTAGTTTTTTTGTGTGTCTGTACTTTACTGAAGTATTTCCATTTTGGGCGTCAAAGTCAAGTATCTTACTTTTTACTCCACTACATTATACAAAATCTGTCGTTCTTTTTGGCTTATGTGTGCATAAAAAAACTTAACATGTAAAAACAAAAGAAGTGTGAAGCAGCACACCAATCAGGTTACAGTGCACACTTTGTTTTGAGCTTGTTTTGACCTGTTGGACATACCTACCCAGTGCAAGCATATGGCTCAACATCAGTGCAGCAGCGTAAAATTTTGAGAGTGCCTATTCCAACATAAATGATGGAACTAACCTAACTTTGTGTAAATAGACCACAATATAGAAATGTGTACATATATGCAGTTGTGAATGTGTCTTTTTTTCTGAATTTATACAAACACTATTTCATTTTATAGTAAACTTGTTTTTGCTAGTTTATGATTAAGACCAGAGATGCAATATAGTAAAGAAAAACTCAATTGTGAAGCTGTGTTTAAAACAAGTTTTTATTAAAGTTAAACTTGTAACTAAGTTGCAAAGAAATCTTAAAGCGAAACTTTGCTTGTTTGCAAAAAGTTATTTCAGAGCCACTTTTTAATAGACATCAGTGTTAATTAATGACATTCTATTAAAAGATTGGTTTCAAGTATTTTCACCTAAAATGAGTTAATGAAGCAAGAGTCTTGTTACAGAAGTGGTAATAGGACATTAGAGTCATAATTAATCTTTTAGTACTTTTACTTTCGATACTTAAGTACATTTGAAGGCAAATACTTTTGTACTTTTACTCAAGTGGAGGTCTAAAAGGGACGACTTCTACTTTTACTGGAGTAATATTTTACCTTGGGTATCTCTACTTTAACTCAAGCATGTGATTTGTGTACTTCGTCCACCACTGCCTGTCTAGTCACCTGACTTTAATCCCTTTAAAAAATGTAGGTAGGATTTTGAAATTCTGCATCCAACAGAGAGACCCTCATAATCTTGGGGAATTGAAGATGTTTGCCCAAGAGGAATGGACTAAAATTAAACCACAATGCTGCAAAAGGCTAAATATGCCTCAAGGCTGTAATTGCCAACAACAGCTTTGCAAAAAGAACACTATTGCTTTACATTTGTAGTGTCTGTATACTTTTTTCCCTGCATTTTTTTTAACATATCTTTGTTTATGCTTATGAACACACACTTTTTTGTTCATATTTTTAAGTACAGAGTGAAAAGACATTACGAGTGTAAATTTGAAGTGGATAAATGCACTGGAAGTATATTAAATGACAAAAAAGTGTCTGAATATTTGTTTTCAGAGCTACAAGTGTTTCTAATAAAGTGACCAGTGAGTGGAAATACAAGCTGGGTGTTGCTTATAAAGAAGCCACAAGTTAAGTGTTTGTAGTAAAGTAGCCCATGGACAGAAGTACAAGCCAGGTGTTTCTAATAAAATGACCAGTGAATGGAAATACAAACTAGATGTTTCTAATAAAGTGGCCACTGAGTTTCCACTACAAGCTAAGTGTTTCTAGTAAAGTGGCCAGTGGACAGAAGTACAAGCTAAGTGTTTCTGTTATTGAATGGCGAGTGGACAGTGCGTGATACGGTTCCAAGCATATGTGATATTGCCAGTACAAAATTTGTCCTTTGGAGTGAATCAGATCTGGACGGATAATGCCAAGTTGGCCGACGGCTGCCTGGAAGTGGCTTCTGATGCCAGCTTTTAGCGGCTGCGCCAGGGTAAGTGGTGCCAGCGGGTAATGACACTGTCCATTGACTCAAATGCACTTGGGCTTTTTGGACTACTGACCTCACATGCCATGGCCTTCATGACTTAAATGGCCTTGCCCTCTCTCTCACTCACATATGTGCACCCAACCCAACCACACAAACACACACACAGGCTAAATTACTCACACAAAGCTCATACAAAGTTCGTATGACCTACAGACTGAATTCCAACCCATGATGATGACACAGATGCACAAACCCAGCTCCAACTTTTACAATGAAATGTTTGCAAATTCTGCTTTCGGCAGCTTGTTTCATGGAATCGACTGAGGTTTGGCTCCCCTGACTTCCTATATGTTCGGTTGGTTTGTTGAAGGAGAGGCAAATGGTGAATATTCTGTCATATGACACCAAATGTATGCATGTTGGTATTATTTTTGCTGTGTTGATTTACTTTTTTAGTAAATTTTGGCTACAATGCAAGAAACCTGAAATCACTGACTGCTGATCAGTTGGGTTCACAGCTTCCCGTAGTGGCCAACCACCAAAATCTAAAAATGTTTAAAACTGAGGCCTCATTTGCTGAAATCAGTTGTTTCAATGCAAGCATGTGAAAAATGTTTTAAAATGCCCCTAACTCCTAACAACGTGCTGTTTGTGAATGAGTTGGTGCTTATTTTTTGTATTGTGAGTAATTCTGTGTCAATCGAAAGCATTGTCAATATATTTTTAAATATGAACCATTGCACTTATACTTTTTTTTTGAAAAAGTCCATTTTAAATGCTTAGCCTTAAAAACACAAAAGATTATTCAATTAGTTGTCAAAATATAAGTAGATAACTCATTGCAAATATAATCCATAGAGAATGCCCTAATTAACGCACAAAGCACAGACTTTATGGTCCCCACAGTTGTTTCACTAAGGACAGTGACTGTCTCCAAGTCGGCTGACCACTTGTTAACTGTTAGCTGCTAGCTCATTTGCCCTTATTCATCAAAGTTGCATATGGCAAAATCTGATCATAAATTGAGTACATGCAAATTTCCCAGACAGTTTTATTATTTATCAGTTTCATCTTTTGCGTATCTGTATGATCAAACTCACGTCTGGTAGAAGTTTGTGCAAATTTGAGTGTATTATATTAACAGCCTGAAAAATGCCTGAGTTAAATAATCGAAATTGTCAATAACATCAGTAATATCAGTAATAGTAAGGGGAGAAAATAACAATGATAATACTAATACCTTATTATAATGCTTTTTATATGCACATTAATATATACAAATGCTGCGACTATATGTTGCATTTAAAGACTTTTGCTTTACACTACTGATATAGCAAATAACTACCTCCCAAACAATTCAACTTTTCAAGCATTGTAATTTTAACACTATAAAGCTATTTAACCTCCTGGCCAGTAGGAGGGGCAGTGCATCTTCTGCTTGACCCCAAACTCCACCTATGATGTCAACCAAATATTAGCACAAACTTTACAGTCAGAAAACATAATAAATTATAGATTTTGTGTGGAGGACTCACTTAAATCTCATCCCAGTGCAAGAGCTTAATACAAATCAAACAGAATGATGTCTGTAGAGAATAGGAGAGAGAGTAAAGAAAGGTTAGAAGAGGACAGGATTGCTAGCATAGTATATATTTAGCATAGCGTTAAATAAAAAATAATTGGCTTGAGCTGTTATCAAATACAGTTAAAAATGAATGTGGAAGGGAAAATATGGGTGTCAGTAGAGGACAAGAGCAATACAGAGAGGGAGCGTGTGAAGCGGCCCAGTGAGCAAGTTTTAAAGAAATAAAAGGAAATTCAGAGTGTTTATAGGATGATAGGTTGTCAATGAAAATGATGGTTCAGTCATGTCAACGTAATGCAATAGGAAAAACATGATAGGAAAAAACTCTGTAGAGATCGTCTGTAGAAAATAGCAGAGAGAGTAAAGAAAGGTTAGAAGAGGACATTTCACACAGGAATGCTAGTGTAGCATGTATTTAGTCAGGGTTGGGCAGAATACTCTTTAGTGATGGCTGAATATTGAATCCACTCCTAAATGTGTTCAGTAACATATATATCATTACAACACATAAGAGTAGCAAATTTAGAATACATTTAGAGAACTTATAGAATACGTATTGATAAGGCGCAAACTCAAATGTTGTAGTTTTCCTTTCATTCACATTGTTCCTCGCTGTAACTGGTTGGCATTTTTCTTCATATAATTCTTCTGTTAATATGTTTCATGAAAAATTCACTTTAAATTAAGTAACTAAATTCTCAACATCCATCTCATGAACTAAGCAAACAATCTGCCATATCCCAATGACAAAATTTTGAAAAATCTGACGATAAAAAGGCTGTGATTTTCAGTTAATGCCACAAAATGCATGGAGTCCAGCACAAGACCAATGCTTAGCTTATACTTGTGACCATGTCCATTACTGAGAAGATTGTTCAGTTCATCCCTCAAAAGGGTTTAGAAATGCTGAGATTAATAATTGATCATCACATTGGTTTATCAGTCTACTTAGACTTTTGCTGAGTTCAGTAACACTGAGATTATCATCTGGCTCATTACATTGATTTATCAGTCTACTCAGGCTTTAGCAGAGCTCAGTTATACTGAGATTAATCAATGGCTCATTATATTGGTAGTTTGGACATTTCAGGTCGTTCTTTGTTGGCAAGTCATGAACTGATGCATCCTCTGTATTTAGGGTGGCTCAAGAACACATCCGAATACTTCCTAACCGTTCTTGGTACCTGTGTTGTTGAATGCTGGAATGCAATTTGGAAAGTAGACAATGATGTCAATCAAGAACACAAGATAGGAAGAACACATAAGAACCCATATTGAGAAACAGCCCATGTCTGATGTAAAGAATGCTGTATGACTAAATTTGAAATGAACTGAATGGACGCCTGGTGACTTCAGCTGTAGCTTACAACTTAACATTTCTTGTGTTGCCACATTACCAGTCAAATGGTCTTGTACATGGTTGAAAACAAGTTTTTTAATGCATATCTCTGCTTTAAACTTCAGAAACTTGTCTATACTCACTTATTATTTCATTATATGATAAATCTCTTAAGTTTTTCATTAAACACTAAGCAGATAATCTCAAATGAATTTCAAAAATTTAAAATTAAAATGAAACAGCAAATCTTTGAAAATTTTAACAAGCTGTTCTCCCAAAGCAAGCCAAAACCTCTCAAATATTAGCGGAATGCATTGTTTTGGAAACTGAGTAAGAAAAGACAGTAAATTTGAGGAATTTAGAGCCAAGTTTAGGTTTGGTTTTGTGATATATTTTCATATTCTGTGTTCTAATGTATCTGTAAACACTGTAAACACTCCTATGATGCAAAACAGTGTCAGCTGTGAATGAAAAAAATGGCCTTTTGTTCTTTTTGACAATGAGTTTCATGCCAAATGTTCTATAATTTCATATGACCATGCTTATGAAAGATAATATATCTAATGAAAACTTACTGAATGTCAATAAATCTCTAGCTGAGTTAATAATAAATGCATATGTTTTAATTCCAAATGTATTTCTGATTAAAATTGCTGGATACAGCTAGAAAAGAAAAGCCTTGAAAACATATGCCTGGGCTTTATTTTCCTCTCACTGCCTAGTCTTGGAGGTAGTGAAAAATGAAAAGCTTTTGTTTGTATTCAAACAAGTAGAGAGAGAGAGAGAGAGAGAGAGAGAGAGAGAGAGAGAGAGAGAGAGAGAGAGAGAGAGAGAGACAGACAGACAGACAGAGAGAGAGCAACTTCAAAACATGAAGTGAATTCATTATGACCTAGAATGATGTTAATTATGATACACAAATATGAAAAGACTACTAAATACCTGGGAGAAAAGGCAGAGCGGAAGAGGGGAAAATAGAGAGAGAGAAGGAGCGCGAGAGGCAAGCTGAGTACAGCCTAAACGGAAGTTGTGCTAATTGAGGATTATGATAAGGTATTGTAATTAGGAGAGTGTTTCTGCGGTGTTTAACAGGTCTCAAAATTGGTTTCTAAGTGCGTCTGACTGAGAACAATATGAGAAAGAATTTCTCGTTCATTCATTAGCTGAACGTGTGCTGGTGTGGTGTAATCAGCCAGCATTGGAGATAAGCAAATAGAGGGCGATTAGCTGTGTTTTTGATCATATAGTGACTTTTTCAGGTGTGTTTTTAAGCATTCAAATGAGGAGTGCTGTTTCTCAGTGTCTCTCGCTCACTCTCTCTCTCTCTTTCTTCTTCTATATATCTCCCATAGCCTTCACTGACCTCTCTGTGGAGCCAAATTTGCTCCAGGCGCTAACTCTCGCCAGCTATTGAGCCTCCTTTACTTCCCATTTTAGAGTAGGAAAATGGGAAACCACCTCACGTTAAGCTCTCACGGGGCTCGTGTAATGCCATTACTGCCGAGGATGATTAAGGCCGCAAAGGTGCCGTTTGCGTAATAACCAAGCAATTGTCGTCACCGTTCCGAGAGAAAGAGTGAAGGAGAGGGAGAAAATCAAGGGGAGTTGCGGCTAACTAGCTGCTCAATGGACGCAATAGCTACAGGAGAGATATTCTGCACTAACCCTCAGAAACGCAGCAGAGTAGATGTACTTCTAAACCTCAGGGAACACTTTTAGAATGCTTTAATGCTGGCAGCGCTTAGCCGGCCTTTGTCAGCATTTTCCCAAGCTATCTGTTGCACCAGAGTTGGATAATTTGGACTACGGCAGCTTTCATTACTGCCCATGTAGTCAAGTCTTTACTTTCCTAAAAAAAAACATTAGTTCTTAGTTATTATTAATATTAGTACTTACTTAAAATAAGTGTTTTCAAAGCGCTCTTGATGCAGCTCTGGGCTTCTGGGTGTATCCGCTTACTCAAAGAGTGTTTCTACTTTCTGGATTGTTCTTTAAGGTTATTTGAAGTCTGAAGAACCATCCCAACAAACAGAGCTGGGCAAAATATGTTGAAAAAGTATTGTAAAGGGAATACACTGTCCTAAATGTATTCAGTAATGTATTCCATTACAATACATAAAAAATGAACATTTAGAATACATTTACAATACATCTTGGAAAGGTAGATGGGAAATACTTCTTTCCTTTCATACTGTTCCTTGCTGTAGCTGCTTGGCAGTTTTCTTCATGAAATAATTATGTTAATACATTTCATGAAAAATTCCTTAACATTCAAAACACTGATACTAAACTTATCACTTGCAAATATTTCCACTACTATGTAGATTATTAGTTTGATCATTCCTTTAAAAGAGCTCAGTAATGCTAAGATTAATAACTGATTACACTGCTTTATCAGTCTACTCAGGCTTTGGCAGAGCTCAATAATACTGAGATTAATAACTGATCATCACATTGATTTATCAGTCTACTCAGGCTTTAGCAGAGTTCAGTAACGCTGGGATTAATAACTGATCACATTGATTTATCAGTCTACTCAGGCTTTAGCAGAGTTCAGTAACGCTGGGATTAATAACTGATCACATTGATTTATCAGTCTCCTCGGGCTTGTAAAGAAGCCTTTAATTGAATCCACTTTAGAATTCGTCTAATGAGCACATTTGCTACATGTTTTATGCTTACTATAAAATAGTTCATAAACAAGCATTGATGGTGCTTCTTTTGAATATTGATTGGTTTTATTTAGTGTGTAAATACTCTATATTCTCCTAAAATTGTACAAAGTAACTGTATTGTGAATACTTCCTTTACAAAATGTAACATGGACTGAATACAGATACTTAATTTTTGTATTCTGAATACATATTCCCAATATGTATTATAATACATCCCAACCCTGCCAACAATGTAAGTAATGAGTAAAAGATTATCTAAGCTGTGTTTGAGGCGTTAAGGCTTGGATATTTCTTATACAGTTAAACAGGTTCAAGTAGAATGTGCATTTCGTCATCATCTCATATTCATATGGCAAAATCAGCTGCCAATTTTGACAGCAGACATATTTCTTGACCCTAAAGTCTGTTTTTGTTCTATAAAAGTAACTTTTTAAAAGTTGTTTTCAATTACTGAGTTGTTTAAATCACAGAACTTTCACCCATATTATTTTAATCACCACTTGGTGGATGAAATAGCTCTATTTTTGATAACTCACAGTGAGAGCTAGCCAGGCTGAAGTACAGACTCCACACAGCAGGATTAGTTTTGACACAGTGTAACAACGAAGCATCCCAAAGTAAACAATGAAAGAAGACCATATTTTCCCATGTAATTTCAAAACACTTAAGTGTTTGGACGTTTTTGTGCACAGATTCATCAAAAAATGTATGATAGATATCATGTAAATTTAGGTGGGTAATTAGGTAAATAAATAGTGCTTATCTGGTTTAAACAAAAGGGCGTACAATTTCAATTTGGCCTACTCATATCATAATCTTTGTGTAACAGCTTTACCTCACACCAGATTGATTCTTCCTTCAAGGACAAACTGAAGAAGTCCGAAATAGTTTACCGAGAACCTTTTCATTTAACATTGTATGGTTGGTTGTACATTGGTTAATCTAATCTAATCTTATCTGAAATTGGATTTTATTCTATTCATTAAAGGCTGGACAACACGACCGGAGAAAGTAGGATAAAGATTGTAGGATAAAGATGCCACCTTTGCTAAAACATAGCAGTGTCCATTTCCTGAGTTTCCACTTCTAGAGTTGTGTCATTTCTTCGATTTTATGATTGCCTTATCTATTTACTATTGGTAGGATTTGCTTTCCTATCTCAAAGTTGCCCTATATAGACTTATAATGCACTTCTAACTCATATTTTTGTCCCGCTAAGGAGTGCATGGGCAACATTGTCTAATTTCCTCCAAACTGACTTCACGGTGAATAATCCTGTATTAATTTATGGACAGTTCTCTCTAGCAAATCAATCAAACAACTACTGAGATGTGACAAAGTGTGATTTACTGCTGTGAGCCAAGCCAAGTTCCGTCACGCATGGTGTGCACTACCAATCAGATTCGCTCCGCTCAATTCCACAACTAAAGTATAACATCTTGAGACGTCATTGCAAAACTCTGGTGCCAGCTGGAACTGAGAGTGGGCTTTTATAATTTGGTATGAAGTACAACCTTCCCAGCAGAAACCTTCTAGAGGGTTGAAGAAGGTGGTTCTGGGAAAGATCTTTGAACTTTAAAAAGGTTTACACTCTCACACACTATCACAAAAACCACCCATTGAAAGGTGCTTTAGGTAACCAACATGTCCTGGCATTGCATCAGAGAACCCTTCCTGTCTAGCACATTCACTTCTAAGGCTGGCTTTACACAGTGAAACTTTAGTTGCTTGAAACCTACATGAATCTAAATTGCATGTGAGTTGCATAATGTAAAGTGTCCTTCAATTCATTTGAAAGTCAGTGTTTCAACTTCATGGAATAGCCAATCAAAAAGCCAATAACTCACCATGTGATACTTACCACATACTTTCAAACCATTGATTTTACCAGAACAATTGACAAGATAATAAATCAGCAAGAAAACAGGTTTCTGGGTGGTTGAAAAGGAGACCCTGCTCGCCAACTGATGTTTCACAATACTAACATTTCTGTAAGCAGCTGCATTCACTAGCCAGCTAATGCTAATAGATGTTAAAATGGCTGCTTGTGCTAGTGTTTATTATTCTAGCCTGCCGTTATTGTAGTCAGTGTAGCTAGAATCACACCTATCTTGAAGCATCCCTAATTTTACATAGAGCTTAGATTCATTAGGGATTCTATGGATAAACATTGTTACAGAATAAGAGACCTAGACATGATCCGAGAACTTATGTTTATAGGACAAGATAGATAACCTAGATAACCATAGATAGATGACCTTACCACAGGAGGATGACTTTACATTGAGAGCAATATAGTGTATCAAATAAATATGAGCTGCTAACGTGGCCATCTAGTGTAGTAACTGGATGAGTTGCATCTAACTTTGTTTTTAAATTGCTTTGTGTAACTGTCACAGAAATTAAAATGCAGGCAACTCACAACATAGTTGCAACTAGTTGCATGAAAGTTTCACTAAGTAAAGCCAGCCTAACAGTGTATTTTGCAACATGGACGAGATAAAGGACCATGTTCTGGCATTGACCCCATATCTTAAATACAAAAGTGGCAGCAGTCTGTAGATTTCAGAGGTGAACGATGACTGTTAGAGATAGGTCATCAGTTTGGGCCATAAATGCCAAAACTAAGTAATGACAAATGTCAAAAATCAGGAACATAATACCTCCATGACAATGCTAATTTCTGCTAGCACCCATAAGGGACTAAGAGCAATATGCTACCAGCAATTTTTTCATTTTTTAGCCACTCTAAATTAAATGCAGACACTTGAAGCTTATAAAAGACAATGCATGTTTAATTTGAAGCTTGTAACAGATATATTAACATATATTTTACCATTTAGCATTTTTTCCAGTGACTCTTTTAGCCTGGTGTAGAACTGCTGCCACTGTTTCCCATTTCTAACAACTAACTGAAACCTGGTTAAACTATAGCTTGTATTCTCAGTCTGTGACATATCTAGGACTTCCTGAAGGCTGATTGTGATGTTTTTCCCTCAGAAAATTAGTGCCACCCATTGGAAATCAAAATATGTTGGTTGATTCCATTTTAATCTGTTAGGCCTTCAATTCAGCTTCCTAGACAGAAGAAAAAATCATATTTTTTGATCATGATATTGCTTACACACATACACACACCTTTCTCCTCATATGCCAGCTATGACTGACTTAAATTACTCTTCTCTGCCATGGAGACTGCCAGCAGGTATGAACCGAATTAAAGACAAACAACTGCACTGTAAAAGAAAAAGCCTGCAGAGGTGCAGAGGTGGAGGTTCTTATGCTAATGCAGCTCCCATCACGCACAGGCGTCAAGCCTGGCAGCATGCGAAGGGAGCCGCCACTGTACTACAATCCCTTTAATTTCACTCTGACATTTCCCATCCTCTCTCTTCTGTCAACAGCCGTGCAGCCACAACAAAGAGAGACACAGCAGTCATACAAATGCTTTCAAATGAGCAGTACTGCAACCCTCTAAACCAAAGCAAGACTCGACACTGGAGGCGATGATTATTATGCTACATACGCTGGATATAGACTGCTATCAATACTTGCGGAAGGCAATATCTGACTAGGTTGTTTGTATGACTCTTGAAAGACATTTGATATTTAATAAGATGTCTAAAACCTAAGCCCAAATGGAGACTGGTTGGATTTCCAGAAACATATTTATTAACTCAGGTTAATGACTTATAAGAACATTCAGCCGAGGGCAGGCTCAGTTCCAAAACAAGATCACAAGAAAGTGCATCAGAAAAGAATGGAGGTGCACAATAGGAAAGTGCAACTGTTATTCTAACATTAAAAAGCACAACTGGTCATGATTATATAACAAGGCACATGAACTCACTGCAATATCCCATGCTGTAATTGTTTATTTGTGGAGACTACTACAGTAAAAACGCTATGGAAGAGCGCTTAGATAGATAGATACAGTATAGTAACAAAAGTATTGGGACACCCCTCCTAATCATCGAGTTCAGCTGTTTCAGCCACGCCCATGATGGTGTAAAGCACACCGCCACTGGACTCTGGAGCAGTGAAAACATGTTCTGTGGAGTGATGAATCACGCTTCTCTATCTGGCAGTCTGATGGATGAGTCTGGGTTTGCGAACGCCAGGAGAACATTACCTTCCTGACTGCACTGTGCCAAATATAAAGTTTGGCGGAGGAGGGATAATGTTATGAGGTTGTTTTTCAGGGGTTAGCCTAGAACCCTTAGTTCCAGTGAAGGGAAATCTTAATGCTTCAGCAAACCAAGACATTTTAGACAATTCTATGCTTCCAAATTTGTGGGAACAGTTTCACATGAATGCTTATGGATTTAGAATGAGATGTCAAAAGCTCCTGTAGGTGTAATGTGTAGGTGTCCCAATACTTTTTTCCATATAGTATAGTGTAGATAGATAGATAGATAGATAGATAGAACTTTATTGATCCTGAAGGGAAACTGCAGTGTTACAGTAGCAGGACGTATACTTGTATAGTATATAGTATTAGTTTAAGAATAGAACTATATCTATTAGCATATTTATATTAGCATATGAGACATATGCTATTGTTGTATTTACATGACCTTCCTACCTACCACTAATGCGTTTGATCAGGGTTGGTGACAACTGGTCTAATCTCTTTCTTGCAGGCCCCCTAGTGGCCGTTCTGCAGAGGGAACGGAAATTGACTATGATATTTTTAATTACTGTCATGAAATAAAATTTTGTTCCTGTGATTCTGTTATCAGACTAACTTGGACACTGTTGGCTCTCTGTGTGTGAAATGTGACTGCGTTGAGCTGCTAGCAAGCAATGAGAGGTGAGAATTATACCATTACCATATTATTTTACCATTGTCAGCAAAAAAAAAAAAAACGACATAAAAAAACATGACATATATACTGATCATTTTGCAAAGTAAATACAATGACTATTTTTAAGTTGTAGATATCGCAACCCCTGATTCCTATTACTACCATTATAACACTCTGAATGACTTCATCTTAATCATTGAAATATACAGAAATGAAAACCAAAAACAAACAAAAAACAGCCGAATACTCATTAATATAATCTGGTGTTATTTCTGCACTTCGTTTAATGATAGATAAAAGCCACGAGAGTCTTTCCTGATGTGGGAATGTGCAGTCCATAAAAATTGTACAGACTAAAATCACTGAGAAATGGCAATATAAAGTACATTACCCAATGTACCCAATGTTAAACTAATCCTGTCTGTATAGTACTATAGTTAGGATTTAGCCAGGCTGTCCAATTGCATGTTTCCCAAAGATCAACTGAGGTGCAAAAATTCTAAATGAGGTTACAATGCATGCTTTTGCAGGTAGAACTGGGCCTGCAGACCATTCTCTTATACCTTGTAAATGAGTCACACATAGAGCTTAATCTGTGTCAGTAAACCCAGGTCTATAACACTGATGAAAAATGCATTCTTTGAATTTATCTGATAAGTGTGCCTTGGCAAATCCCTTAGAACATTGGTCGCCAACCCTAATCCTGGAGATCTGCCTTCATGCAGAGTCTACCTACTTTCACAATCTGCAACACCTGTTCCAGAAGTCCTTGACTGACTGGATCAGATGTGTTAGTATTAGGTAAAGGGGATGTGGTTTCCCAACCCTGGCCTGGAGGCACACTGCCTTGCACATTTTAGTGCTCCCAACACATCCGATTTGACGAATAACCTCATTAACAACCTCTTACTGTGTTGAAGTGGGTGTGTTAAAGCAGGGAGATCACTACCGTACAGAAACATCAGCCCTGGTACAGTAGCTAGTCATACGCACGTATAATCTCACAGCAGTTCCTATGAAAGAATGCATTTTTTAGCCTTAAATTTATAGTGGATTTGTAAATGTCATGAGTAGAGAAGCCAGCACCTGTAGTGCCCAAATGTGTGAAGGCTACAACCATCTACGCTTCAAACTCAGTGGTTCCTGTTACTTCAGACAAACTAGATTTTTCCATTTACTCATTGTTCAGTCACTGCCTACACTATCCCTTCATGTGTTTTATTTTCTTCGTGATCTGAGGTGGTTCCATGACATTGCTGCCACAAGACCTTGTAGGAGGCACTGCTAGGAGTACTCGAAGCTTCAAAGCAAGATGATGTAATGTGGGAACTCCTCCAGTGTTACGGTTTTAAGCAAAATCAAATTACATGTTTGAAATAACCCATATGAAAATCAGACATCTGGCAAAATATGGAACTGAAATATATGATGTAAATTAGTATATATGGATTTTCCTTACATATCCAACCGATATTAGTCACAGACATTTATGTGACATATATGCAAACTTATTTGAAATTGGCCAATTTTGAATATGGGACATACATTTCAGTCATATGTCAACATATATAAACATATCATATTATAATGTATGATAGAAAGCATTATTCTTATGTGGGTGGCATATGTTATTTAAGCAATAGAGCACGAGAGGGAGTGTGTTATCGCGAAATAACATCATGGCTGTGATTGATTGTTGCTACATCAGAGTAACGCACTCTGCTCACTCGCTGCACAGCCAGCAGTTAGTTTTCCAGCTCCTTACACAGACCAATTGACAGTTTGGGAATTTAGTGAAGTCTCATCTTCAGAGTCTGACCAAATCATCTGTGGGTCAAATGTAATCTTAGAAGTGTCCATTTTCTGTTTGTGCGCAAAGTAAGAAGTAAAAACGTTGAAATGGCTTGAGCGTCTCCTACAGCTGTGAAAGTCATTGCTTAGCAATGGCATCTCAGCAGAGTGATACAGTGTTGTGAAACATAACAGCATGGTTAGAATGCTTCTCAACCAATCAGCATGCGTGGCCGGAGCTAACTGTTGTATAAATGATATATATATATATGCAAGCTGTGTGTTATATAATTGCTTTAAAACATGTCAGACAGATGGTACATCCATATATTATGCATATATGTCCAATATTATATGTGTGTGTATGTGTGTGAGCCACAATTCCTGTTTAAGGGCCTTCAAATTCTAGGAGCTCCACAATTACTCACAACATCTATTCAATACACTTCTATATCTATATTATATATAGATGTGAATATATTATATATTCACATTATACACATATATTATTCAGTGTATTCTAAAGTTCGGCAGCAGACATGAAATTGAATCATGAGGCTAATAATTTCACAACTACTCAAACAGACATACAAACTCGTAAGCAGTGAAAAGTGGGACAACTTCAGAAACCAACCCCCCGTACACTTAAAGGCCTGTCTACTTAAAGGCCTGTACTTGCACCATGATGTGCAAAGTGCTTGGACCCCTATGATCGCCATGTAATGTAAATTTGCAGAAGATGGTTTAGCTCTCATAGGGGTTACAGTCTATAGTAATCGTGTTCTACATCAATTCCAGACAAAAACTAAGTGGTATCTGACGGTCTTGGTTGCAAACAATGATAATTTAATCATGCTAGCCGTTTAACACCCACCAGTCTAAAGATACACTATATTGCCAAAAGTATTCACTCACCCATCCAAATCATTGAATTCAGGTGTTCCAATCACTTCCATGGCCACAGGTGTATAAAACCAAGCACCTAGGCATGCAGACTGCTTCTACAAACATTTGTGAAAGAATGAGTCGCTTTCAGGAGCTCAGTGAATTCCAGCGTGGTTCCGTGATAGGCTGCCACCTGTGCAGCAAGTCCAGTCCTGAAATTTCCTCGCTACTAAATATTCCACAGTCAACTGTCAGTGGTATTATAACAAAGTGGAAGCGATTGGGAACGACAGCAACTCAGCCACAAAGTGGTAGGCCACGTAAAATGACAGAGTGGGGTCAGCGGATGCTGAGGCGCATAATGCGCAGAGTCAATCGCTACAGACCTCCAAACTTCATGTGGCCTTCATATTAGCTCAAGAACAGCGTAGAGAGCTTCGTGGAATAGGCCAACATCATATTAAACCCTATGGATTAAGAATGGGATGTCACTCAAGTTCATATGCATGTGAAGACAGACGAGCGAATACTTTTGGCAATATAGTGTATATCTATCTATCTATATATATATAACATTATGACCACCTCCTTGTTTCTACGCTCATTGTCCATTTTATCAGCTCCACTTACTATATAGGTGCACTTTGTAGTTCTACAATTACAGACTGTAGTCCATCTGTTTCTCTGCATTCATTGTTAGCCCCCTTTTACCCTGTTCTTCAGCGGTCAGGACCCCCATGGACCCTCACGGAACAGGTACTATTTGGGTGGTGGATCATTCTCAGCACTGCAGTAACACTGATGTGGTGGTGGTGTGTTAGTGTGTGTTGTGTTGGTACGAGTGGATCAGACACAGCAGTGCTGCTGGAGTTTTTAAACACTGTGTCCACTCACTGTCCACTCTATTAGACACTCCTACCTTGTCAGTCCACCTTGTAGATGTAAAGTCAGAGATGATCTCATGAGCTCAACCGCTGCTGCACAGTTTGTGTTGGTCATCCTCTAGTCCTTCATCAGTGGTCACAGGACGCTGTTGGCTCGATATTTTTGGTTGGTGGACTATTCTCAGTCCAGCAGTGACACTGAGGTATTTCAAAACTCCAGCAGCACTGCTGTGTCTGATCCACTCGTACCAGCGCAACACACAGAATGATGTGACTCAGTATGCAGAGAAACAGATGGACTACACTCTGTAATTGTAGAACTACAAAGTGCACCTATATAGTAAGTGGAGCTGATAAAATGGACAATGAGCGTAGAAACAAGGAGGTGGTCAAAATGTTATGCCTGATCGGTGTATATGTCTGTGTGTGTGTGTGTGTGTTTGTAGGTATGTAGGTATGTATGTGTCTGACCCTTGTGCAAAATATATGTACATATATGACCATACTGTGCAAAAGTCAGAGACTGCCCTTCATTTTGTTAATTTCCAGTCAAAGTACCTGTTAAGCAGAAGTCATTTTTCAGGAGATATTTCTGAGGAGATTAGATAGAAGATAATCCACTTACATAAGGAAGGGGAAAGTCAAGGGAAGATAAGAAAAAAGGAAGTTTGTGAAAAAAAAACTGGAAACCTGGCAGAGCACCAAAACACTCACCATCAGATAAACAGCACTTTAAGCTTTCATCTTTGAGAGAGAGGAGAAAATCAAGTTCCACTGTTGCTTCAGATCTGAAAAACTCTACAGGTGTTTCTGTCCATCCTTCCACTGTGAGAAGACGACTCAACTCTGTGGGTCTCCTATGAAGCTGTTACTGAGTAAAGGAAACCTGATGTTGATCTCACAACAATGGACTGACCACCCCAGGATCCAGTCCTCTGGATTACTTGGTTTGTGAAAAGCAGAAAATGCAACCAATTTCTAAGCCTTTGGAGGTGTGGGCAAATATCCCTGCAGAACTGAAGAACTGAAAGCAAGTGTCCTGAAAGGAACGGCAGCCGTGATGAAGGCAAAACATGAAAACAACAAATAATGAAAATGTTATATTTAATTGTTTAGACTTCCATTTAATTTTCCCTTAAATTAGTTTAATTTGTTTATTTCCCTGACTCAGAATAACTTAATAGATGTTTTGACTGTAAATTAAATAAATGAAGAGTGTACAGTACTGTATTTCTAGCTTAACTGCACTTATACTAAAGAAACAGCGGTACTTGTTGCATTAATACTGCATTTTTGACGATAACAAACCTGCTATGTAAAGTAGCTATATTTTATATTGTTTCAAAATACTCCAGTGAAGTATGAAAAGAGCCCAAATGAGAAAGACGGGGAGAGAGAGAGAGAGAGAGAGAGAGAGAGAGAGAGAGAGAGAGAGAGAGAGAGAGAGAGAGAGAGAGAGAGAGAAAGAAAGAGAGAGAGAGAGAATGCTTGGCCTACATATTTCGGTGCCTCTAAAACAACATGAGATTAAAATAGCTCCATTAGACCACAGTCTAGCATAGTGTCCTTAGCAAAAAATACAGACACACACACTCCAGAGCAAGAGAGAAAAACAAATACAATTTTTTTTTTTAAGCAAGGAGAGGTAATTGCTGCTGTTTCTTGAGCGATCAAAGTGCTCAGTGGGTGGCTATAGAAGAAACTGCTGGAGCATGCTGCGTCTGAGTGTGTGTTTAAGCAGAAAATGACACCTATGAGAAACGGGGACGGCATTAAATGAACTTGCACCCGTGATAGAGAGATACTGCGCGGATATCTCGACAGAACAAAGCCGCTGAAAGACGCACCGGCGTCTACCCACTGACACGTATCTCGCTCATCACACACAATCATCACACTGTGTCACTGTCAGGCTGTCACCCATTCAGTCACTCACACAAGCTGGCACACCATCTCTCCATCTCTCTCTCTGTCACACAGTTCATGTCTTTACTGTATCGCTTCCTGCCGTTATGAATGATGTTGCTGTAAGTAGATAGTGTACCATTCAAAAGATAGGAGCTGCTGTTTTCAGTAATATACATGTGTAAAGGGATGGGTGTTTCAGTCAGATTTGACATCATGTAACATGTCCTATGAAGGCCATATTTACAAGTCGCAAGTCTTTACTTGGTAACAATGCTTTTTTGGCATATTTATAGACTCTAATAATGTTCCATAAGGCTCTGATAATGAACTAGAATTCATTCTTTGGTGAATTGTAAGTGTCACTAGAGTTTTATTAGAATGCCTTTTAAATGGACAATGACCTGTGCATAATTATAAAGCCTATTACAAACTTATTACAACCCCATTTCCAAAAAAGTTGGAACGCTGTGTAAAATGTAAATAAAAATAAAATGTGATGTGCAAATCATTTAAACCCTATATTTCATTGAAAATACTACAAAAACAACATGTCAAATGTTGAAACTAAGTATCATAAATATTTGCCCATTTTGAATTTGATGCCAACAACATGTTCCAAAAAAGTTGGGACAGGGGCATGTTTACCACTGTGTTTCATCACCTCTTCTTTTAACAACACTCTGGAAGCGTTTGGGAACTGAGAAGACCGACTGCTGTGGTTTTGAAAGTGAAATGTTTTCCCGTCTTGTTTGATATAGGATTTTTAGCTACTCAACAATTCAGGGTCTCCTTTGTTGTGTTTTTCGTTTCATAATATGCCAAATGTTTTCAGTGGGTGACAGGTCTGGACTGCAGGCAGACCAGTTTAGCACCCAGACTCTTTTAAGACAGTGCCATGCTGTTGTAATACATGCAGAATGTGGTTTGGCATCATCTTGCTGAAACAAGCAAGGCCTTCCCTGAAAAAGACGTTGTCTGGATGGCAGCATATGTTGCCAAAACATGTATATAATGTTCGGCATTAATGGTGCCTTCACAGATGTGCACGTCACCCATGCCATCATAAATACTGGCTTTTGAACTGTGCACTGATAACAAGCTGAGTGGTCTTTAGCCCAGAGGACACAGTGTCCATGATTTCCAAAAAGAAATTCAAATGTTGGTTGGTTGGACCACAGGACACTTTTCCACTTCCCCTCAGTCCATTTTAAACGAGCTCAGGCCCAGAGAAGGTGGCAGCATTTCTGGATCCTGTTTATATATGGTTTCTTCTTTGCATTTTAGAGTTTTAATTAGCA
This sequence comes from Colossoma macropomum, assembly GCF_904425465.1. Lineage (NCBI taxonomy): Eukaryota > Metazoa > Chordata > Actinopteri > Characiformes > Serrasalmidae > Colossoma > Colossoma macropomum. The sequence continues at coordinate 4,166,691 of NW_023494794.1, forward strand.
TTTATGGAGGCAGCGACAAACTGTTTTTATAGACAATGTTTTTCAGAAGTGTTCCTGAGCCCATACAGTGATTTCCACTACAGAATCATGTCTGTTTTTAACACAGTGCCCCCTGAGGGCCCAAAGATCATGGCCAGCAAATACTGGTTTTGGTCTTGTCCCTTGCATACAGAGATTTCTCCAGATTCTCTGAATCTTTTAATGATATTATGTACCGTAGATGGTGAAAAGCAAAAGTTCTTTACTATTTTACATTGAGAAATGTTATTCTTAAGTTGTTGCAGTATTTGATCGTGCAGTCTTTCACAGAGTGGTAAACTCTTCCTCATCTTTACTTCAACTTAGCATTACACAACTTTACCAGCCTTTTGTTGCCCCCGTCCCAACTTTTTTGGAACATGTTGCTGGCATCAAAAAACAATAAAATTTCTCAGTTTCAACATTTGTGAACACGGAAAAATACCACCTCCACCAACAACAATAATAATAATACAGGTCACATTTAATAGTCAAATAAGAATAACCTAAATACTAATTACTTTACTTAAACTCAGTGATGGCATTTTAAATGTTCATTGTGTTTTTACACTTGTGCTTTATGTCATGCTTTAAAATCATGTTCAGGTTATTATCTCTTCAAAAGGCATTATAACGGATAGTGACACATGTTTATAGGTCAGCAAATAACTGATTATAGTACATTATTACAGCTTTATGAGCCATTATTTGCATTTATAAGTATGCTTACAAAACCTCACCAGGTTACAAAGAGTTATAAGCACATTTCTGACTATTTTATGAATACAGGCTTTATAGAAAGTGTAAGTTATACTTGAAAAGTATGTATAATGTAAATTGTTAGACAGGAAATAATTTGCTGAATAAGGATCCTATTCAAAAATATGACAATTGTGACTCATCCCCTGTATAAAATAATGAATGCTAGGGGCTCCCAAGCAGTGCTACCAAGCGTTGGCCCTAACATCAGGAGGTCACGAGTTCGATTGCTGGTAATGCTACAGCCATCCATGGCCGGGAGTCAAAGAGAGCACAATGGGCCTTCCTCTCTGGGTTGGTAGAATGGCCCTACCTCTCTTCCTGTCACCCAGTGCAGGTTTTAATTAGCTGATCTAACAAAGCTGGAGGTTAGCATTCTCTTCCAAGTGCACTCAGCTGTCCAATGATGTTGCGTTAGCGGCTGTTCGAAAAGATCCAGACTTGGAGGGAGCTTGTGCTAGCCTTCATCCTCCTGTCCTCGTGGTATCATGTGATTGGGACTTCTCCAGTTTCAGAAATGTAAGCAAAAATCTGGAAGCAATGAATCGAATCAGTTTGGAATCTGAGTTTTGGTTTGATACCACAATAATCAAGACATGATTTATAATACATATGCTATTTAAAATCTGATTTTGACCCAACAATGTATTGATATTGAAACTGAAAATATGCATATTGTCACATCCATAGTATGTAGTGTAGGTAGAAGAAATCCTCCACATCTGGTTGTTGAAAAGGGTGAAAACACTCACCAGACTGCATTATTCCCCTTTGTTTGTTCCTGGGTCCAGCTTCTGACTATACACTACACATATTTGTGCACCGGCCTTGGACAAAAACAGTTTCTGAATATAATCCAATTTGGTGACACTTTATTTTTAGTGGTCCTTTTTAAATGAAACAAACACTCAACAGACTCTCAGCAGCTTCAAAAACATATGAGGGTTAGGATTAGGTTTAGGGTTAGGGTTAGGTTTTGGGTAATGGAAATAACATTAACAATAGATATACTTAATGTTACTTCAATGTATTCAGGTGCTTCACTACTGCCACTTCACTGATATGTTATTGACGTGTTACTGATAATCTGTTAAGAGTTTATTAATGTATCTACAAAGTACCACTCAAAATAAAGTGTTACGATGCATTTTTGCTTGGAGAAGCTTAAAATGTACAGTTTAGAGATTTCTGTCGAAACACATTACACATTTTTCAGCTTTTCTAGCATATTTTTAACAAATACTTCTCTAGTTTGGGCATCTTTTGCTTTGCAAATTCCCACATGCCTTTAAAAGTTCTGATTGGGAGGGTCCTGAATCACCTGTTTTTCATTTTGAGATATCTACAGCATAAGCTTGATGGCAATTACAGGCAGAGAGAAAGGTGTGGGCGGCTTGCGTCCAGCAGAAAAGGCCTTTTGACCAGCCTGTCAGCTCGATGCAGCACTCTAATAACGCAGCTGGACAGTTCTCGGCTTTCCTGTCCTTCGTGCCAAGATTCAAGAACCAGCTCGTGAAGGCGAATGCAAGAATCGATTTGGAAAATGACCTGTGAAATAACGTCATGATGTTTTTACTCATTGCAACACAGTTTAGTTGTCAAAGGAGGGAAGGACTATTGCCCTTTGCAGCGGATTTTGCCCATATTGAAGCTGAAGGGCAGCTTATTGTCTGGCTATTCATAATACATGACTATTCCCACACACTGCCCTTGTATCATTGTTAGGAGGGGACAGGATGAGCGCTATGAGGCTTTACCAGTGTGTGTTTCTGAGATCATTTTTAGTGTCACTGGCATGGAGAAGCAGTAGGGCTAATTTGTATTGCAAAATTCTTCAATATATATACACTGTCTGTATCTTAACACAATGATAAGTAGCACACAAAATGTCTCTCTTTCTCACTATAGGGTTTTTGTTTGTTTTAATTAACGGAAAGAAAGGCTATGAGGGTTTTAATGTGTGTAAAAACAGAATCAAGTCTTGACAGTTTAGTGACACTGAGATTTAGGCTTGTGAACATCTAGTTCAACAAATCAACCAGCCAAGACATGTTCGGTGTTTAAAGTTTGCTTTGTTAGTTTTCCACTGGAGCTAAGAAGCTAATATAGCTAACAAGTAATGGAAACTCATCAATTAGCATCATGCAAACTGCATGCCTAAATCATGAAACACTTTAATCAAACCATATCATTTTATTAAAAGCTGCAATATGTAAGTTTTTGTTTGTTAATATTGAAAGAGGTAGCTTTAGGGAGTCATTATGCTTGGAAAGGGGCAGAAAACCAGATGACAGGTGGGAATGGGCCCAGGAAAACACCACAAATGTGGTTTAAATCCTGCTTTGTGTTTACTGGGAATAAACATTGCATGGTTAAGTTACTTCACTGTGAGCCTGATGACCATGACCTCCATGTTATTTCATCAGAGGATGATGTATTTGTGAATAGACTATGCCAGATATCATATGCCAGTTTGCCTTGATGGAACTGCGCAGGCGGGAGCAAGCCAAAATGTTTCAGCTGCGGGCGGGAGCGGGACAAATGATTCCTATTTTCTGCGGCAGTGGGACTGAAAAAAAAAAAAACAGTCCTGTGCAGACCTCTAATATGGGGTGAGTTGCCTTGTACAACCTTTATCAGATCAGATTTTTCCGAACACATCATACATCTTCACATATTAATGTCACACAGAGAGACTCAAAAAGAAGCTCTGCCTCAATGTTTAGGCTTCAAACGCAAAATGAACATAAAGATATGAAGACGTAAAGTGAATGATCTACTATTGTATAATGTTGATTTTGCATTTGAGAGCTAAATATTGAGCCAGACCTTATTTTTGACTCATATGACATTAATATGTAAAAACATATGATATGGTCAGAACCCACTCAACCCCCCCCCCACAACCACCACCACAAAATCTAACCCGATGCCTCTGACTTTTGAATGATTATTTCAGATTTACAGGTAGACTCGCAACAGCGCACGTGCACCATATGTTAGAGTTTTCTTTATTCTCCTGACTCAGTAATGCTTCTTTTTTCACTTCACAGCTTTAAAGTTAGATGTTAGTGGGTGGAGTGGCCTGCGTGAAGAGCCTCAACCTGTTCAAGACAACAATAGCCAGTAAATAAGCCAATTACATTGCCATTTCTTTTATTTACTGAATGTATTTTGTACTGGGGGCCCACTGACTGCTGGCAATGAATTTAAATAAACTGACACTAATGATCATCATGCAAATGGAACATGAAATGCTGACTGATGCCTATTACCTTCCATTCATTCTTACCCATGCTAGCATGCTTGGTTGATCTATTGCTTTCAACATCTGCACTTACATCAGAAGCTGTCAGAATCCAGTAGTTACATCAGGCACATCAAAAGGGCACTTTGATCCCACAATACACATGCACCTTGTCTATTTTTCTGATGATATAACTGCCCTTGCCGCCTTCCTTTTGCGCACAGGTTCGGCAAAAGAAACTCTTCTGCCATACCACACTAAACAGCCTGAGGGCTAGTAGACCAGTAGGTAATATCAAATAATCATTTATTGCATTATAAAAACTCTTTTTAACGGGCAAGCAGCTATAGCCAGCAGAGCCAGAATGGCCTCATGGATGTGTTAATGAAGAATTGAATAAGCTTTCCTTTCTGCCTTCAGGGTTCCAACATTGCTTGAAGATATTTGTAATTTTACAATTGAATGAGTTCACACAAGGAAGATGATGTATGTGTGTAAATAGTACAAACTAGGGATGCAAATTTTGTCCATTACCGATCATCCTTTAGTTGTTTAGTTGTTAAGCAGCAAGCCTAAAATTAAGGATGTGAGCCTTCAAAACATCAGGTAACGCTTTATTTGGACCTTTTTTAATAAACCATTCATTTATTAATTTAGTACCTGTGAACTAAACTGAATGTGCATGAGAAAATATATATAAATGATAATGATAATAGTAAAATAGTTGTTAATGTGTGTTCATATTTATAAATGCTGTTTTTCTGTACAATTACAACACACCCTTTCACTGGTAAACAATAAGAATGAACACTATACTAATGTTAGGTAGGGCCTTTCTTTGTTCTCAAAACAGCCTCAGATCTTGAGGCATGGATTCCACAAGATTTTGGCAACATTCGTTTCAGATTGTGGTCCATGTTGACATGATTGCATTATGCAATTTCTGCATATTTTTCATGCATCTCCTATATGGGCAAATTGTGGCCATTAAGGGATGCACATGGTGAGCACGAATACTCAAATAGGCTGTGGCATTCAAATAATGATTGATTGGTATTAACGGGCCCAATGTGTGCCAAGGAAACCTTCCGCACACCATTACACCACCTCTACCAGCCTGGACCGTTGACACAAGACAGTTCGGGGTCATGGATTCATGCTGTTGCTACCAAATTCTGATGCTATCGTCGGGGTGCCTCAGCAGAACATGAGAATCATCAGACCAGGTTATGTTTTTCCAGTTTCAACTGTCCAGTTTTGGACATGGTCTTCTGCTGTTGTAGCCCATCCACCTCAGAGTTCAATGCGTTGTCCATTCTGAGATGCTTCTCTGCTTCTTTGCTCACCACAATTGTACAGAGTGGTTATGAGTTACTTGTCATCTCAAACCAGTCTGAGCATTCTCAGCTGACCTCTTTCAGGTGTTTGTCTTCAGAACTGCTGCTCACTGGAGGTTTTTTCTTTATTACACCACTCTAAGTAAACTCCAGAGACTGTTGTGTGTGGAAAACCCAGGAGATCAGCAGTTATAGAAATACTATAACATTTCTTGAAGCTACAGGCCCACATCCGCATAATCTTATGCACTGCACTGCTGCCACACAGTTGGCTGATTAGATAATTGCATGAATAAGTAGCTGTACAGGAGTTCTTAATAAGTGTTCGCTGAGTGTACATCGGTTCATATGTATAATTCATTGCAGCAAATTACTGAAATGTATAACTTTCTAATAGTGACATCAGATTTATATTTTGTCCAGTATGTATATATGATGACAAAATATCTTATGGCTAAGTAATTAATTACTTGTGTGAAGTTACAACTCCTGTTCACAAATATAGACCTTTTTTGTGGTTGCTAAACTGAACAAGGAATAGAATTCAGAGTTAGAATTCAAAATCCCAGAATCGCTGACGACTTGTTGACCTAACAGTGCCCACGTCACACAGTCCAGCACAGATGAGGCTCACCTCCTCCAGCACACAAAAATTTCTTCTCATTTCTTCCACTTTTTCTGATTTAATACAAGAAATGAAGTATTAAATTGCGTGTGAACTTTCACAGTTTACGTCTTTCACATGGAGGGATCTAAAGTGCGCCTAATTCCCAATCACGCTGTCATACAAAAATACATGGGGGACATGCCTGTGATGTGACTCAGAGCAATGTTTCCACACTCATTTAGCAGTGTTTCTCCAACACTTCTATTTCTCCACCCACTTATGAAATTTTAGCCCTTATTTTTCTATTTCAGAAACTACAACAGCATGTTGCTCAGGGCTTTATCTTGGCAAAGTCACATGACAGGCACTTCTCATCTTTATTTTAGAAACATGAACTAATTATGAACAACTTAAACTTAAAAAAGTCTATAACTAAAGAATAGATATTTTAACAGCATTTATAACTTCAAATGAGATATGTAAGCACTTAGCTATCAGATATTTTATCATCATATCATATATACATACAGAACAAATGTAGTCAGTAAATAGTCTATTAAACAAAGTCATTATAAAGTGTTAGCAAATATCAATTATAAAACTGTTTTGGTTTGTGAAATTGAGTGGGTGTACCGGAAATTAAGTAAAATTAATCTAAAATTAAATCTATATCCAGCATTAGAGGCAGGGGCATAGCCTGATCTTTCACAATGGGGTGTCTGGATCAGACAGTGAATTTAATAAGATGACAAAATCAAAAACTAAAACAGTGGTTAGTAATGTTATCAGCTCCACTTACTATATAGATGCACTTTGTAGTTCTACAATTACACACTGTAGTCCATTCGTTTCTCTGCACACTCTGTTAACCCCTTTCACCCTGTTCTTCAATGGTCACGACCCCCACAGAGCAGCTATTATTTGGGTGGTGGATCATTCTCAGCACTGCAGTAACACTGACGTGGTGGTGGTGTTTGTTAGTGTGTGTTGTGCTGGTATGAGTGGATCAGACATAGTAGTGCTGCCCTTGTTTTTAAACACTGTGTCCTCTCACTGTCCACTCTATTAGACACATCTACCTTGCTGGTCCACTTTGTAGATGTAAAGTCAGAGACAATAGCTCATCTGTTGGTGCAGTTTGTGTTGGTCATCCTCTACCCCTTCATCAGAGGTCACAGGATGCTGTTGGACTATTCTCAGTTCAGCAGTGACACTGAGGTGTTTAAAAACTCCAGCAACACTGCTGTGTCTGATCCACTCGTACCAGCGTAACACACACTAACACACCACCACAACGTCAGTGTCACTGTGCTGAGAATGATCTATGATCCACCAAAAAACAGACTACAGTCTGTAATTGTAGCAGTACAAACCTACATGGTAAGTGGAGCTGAAAAAATTAAGAGTGAATGTAGAAACAAGGAGGTGGTTTTAATGTTATGGCTGAGCAGACTCAGTTTTCTTTCAGGAACAGCTCTGTAAGCTTTCTATATTTGTTTCTACTGGCGAGATCCTGGGTTTTCAAACAGCAGCTCTTCTTAATCAGCATAACTGGCTGTGTCCATTGACCATTTCCTCTAAATAAGGCACTGAAAATGACTATCGGGTTTTCTTTTATACTTTCTAATTGGTACAAATTTGTGTGAGTTTTTAGTTTTAGGTTCTGCTTCCTAGCGTAGCCATATTACAATTGATTTTACACAATCAGAACCCAATAGAACTGACTTATATGTAACATTTCTGCACATACACACCTACATTCTAGTTTCCACTTAGGCCAATTAAAGGTATCACAGAGCTGTAACACAAAGAACTAAACTAAACAGTAACTAAACAGCTCAGCTTTTTGGAACTGTGCTGGAAGTGATGGGAAATTTACTAGCAGCAGAAAAAAATAGCTACATTGTTGTGTTACAGCTGATCAAAATCCTGACATTATATGTTTCATGAATGCCCACTTCATTTTTCAATGCCATTACCTTGGCCAAGCTTTAAGTTTGTTTAGCAGTGAGTTAGCGTGTGAGTCTATTTTGAATTTGAAGCTCCAGATATTTCAAAAGACATGCCTGGGGGATCTGCAAAAGCAAGATATGCAACTTCAGGAGAGTAGAGGATGCCCATTTCCAAGGCGAAATATAAAATGTCACCACATTGATGAAAAAAGTTGTTGCTTCCTTATTGGCAGTGATCTGGGTCATCAGAGGTAAGATATAAATGAAGGAAAAACATTTTCCACACTCACAGTGGCAGCATGCTTTAGCTAGGATGTTTGATGCTTGGTGGTTTGCATTAAGTTTGCTGTTTTTTTTTTTTTCCATTTTTATGTGGAGTTCAGCTGAGCAATTGTAAAACAATACTAAAATTACAGTTTAGTATTGACCTTTAGTATTGTAAAAACAATACTAAAATTACAGTTTAGTATTGACATTTAGTATTGTAAAAACAATACTAAAATTACTTACACATTAGCCAGAGTGCCCAATAACCAATGCAACACTTCCCTATAAAGTATGCATCCACTTTTTACGAGCAACACATTGGGGTAAATGTGTTGCTCATAAAAAGTGGATGCATACTTTATAGGGAAGTGTTGCATTGGTTATTGGGCACTCTGGCTAATGTGTAAGTAATTTTAGTATTGTTTTGTCTCAATTGGAGAAAAAAAAATGCACTCACAACGTTGACATGCCCGACACTGTGGTTATTATGCTGCCAACGTGGTGCTACATAGGTATTGTGTAACCTTCTGTGATATCATTAAAAAAAATTAAAAAAAATCACTGACCACCCAACAAAGGTAGCCAGATAGGGGCCCACCAAACATTTGTGCCCTGGGGCCAATAACTCAATAATCCAGGCCCGCCACTGCCTAGTACAATCAGTCTTATAGCACACCACGCACATTGTCAACATAATTGGTTTATTCATTTATTTCAATTCTTTTGTTGTCTGCACACAGTATGAAGAGCCAAAGTCATACACAGAAATAACAGTTTACTTTTCTCTTTTACATCTATGTTCACTGGTTTTCTTGCTCACGCACACATACAAACTCTCTCGCCCACGCAAACACGCATCTCACACGCTCGCGCAATCAAGAAATGAATTACAAATAATTACAAAGTCTGAGCTTGTCTGTTGTTAAGCTGCACATGACTTCCTTCCTCGTTCAGGTTATCTCGATTCAATCTTGCTTCATCATTACATCATTTAACAGCTTTCGGGTACGTTAGCGTTTTAGCAGGAAACCTTTGCCATAGTAACACGTCGTGTTAAGGTTGATTGACAGGCGAAGGCGGGGAGAGGGGTGTGGCTTTGAAGCCAGCGATTTCACAAAGAAAAACAACTGACTGAGATGTAATCACATGGAGAAAGAGAGAGGAGGAGGATGGGGAGGGGAGGTGAGTCAGAAAGACAAAGCAAGAAAGAAATAAAAAGAACAGAAAGCCTCTCGCTGGAAGTCCAAAGCTCCCCACAGACCAAAATAGACAGTGTAGACTAAGGACAAGCACTCTGCTGATCAAACGGAACTGGAACCTCTCCGCCCTCTGTTTTAATTTTTTTTTTTAAGACGTTTAAAGTCTGTGCTGGAAGGGTCCTTTGACTTCAGTTCGCTGTTGTTTCTTCTCAGTAAAAATCCCTCTGGTGAAATCTCCATGGTGTGCGGGCATGGCCAAGCGCATAGACCCCACCACCTCCTTCCTTCAGTAACACCCAACCTCAAACTGGACAAGCCACTCGAGTTTCAAACGGAATGTCAGATTAGCTCAAAACTTTACCAAAAGGGAGTTTTCGTATTCATTATGCTCATTTTTTTCCCTTAAAATCACTGTGCTTTTGTCTTTTTTGGGGATTTTGGTATATACATATATATAAAAAACATTTCACATGCGCTAAAAGTTTCTAAAACACACACTGTACAGAAAATCTACATGTCTTAAAGCTCTCAGTACGTTAAAAAACACAGACTCTGTTGCGGATCAGCAGTCGACTTGAAACCCATGTTGAAAGAATGCACCGATTTAAGTATTTGCACAATGTCTTCCCTTAGCTTTTTATAGGAGACCTCCTTTTTTGCACTTTGACAGTTCACCCCAGACATCCATATCATTGTTTATGTATGTGAACAAAGTCGTTGGACTTTCGTTGGACAGTCATGTCCAATATAAATTTTGCAGCTCGCAGAACACATCTTAGGATTGGTTCTGTACCTAAACCAGTGGTCTCCAACCCTGGTCCTGGAGCTACCTTCCTGCAGAGTTTAGTTCCAACCTGTATCCAACCTGGAACCCCTTACTTAACTCTAATTCATCTGATCCAGCCAATCAGGGTCTTGGGAGGTTGATTAGCTGGAGCAGGTGTGCCAAACTGTAGGTTGGAACTACAGAAAGGTAGCTTTCCAGTCCCAGGGTTGGAGACCACTGACCTTAACTATATTTCTGGACCCTATTGGAAAGCTTCTGCACTACTGAAATGTAGTGTATTTTAGAGCTATTCAGTTTCTGTTATCAAATACATTGATAGCAGAGACTTAAGTTATCAAGTACTCTGGTATTGAAGTACACTGAACAGAACTGTTCAAAAGCTAGAGACCACCTTTCATTTATTTACTTACAAGTTATTCATTTTTATCCTGCCTTCTGCCCAATGACAGCTGGGATAGGCTCCAGCACCCCACCGCGACCCAGAAGGATAAGCGGTTTAGATGATGTATGTATGTATGTATGTATGTATGTTATTCATTTTTAGCATGAGTACAAAAAAAAGAAAAAAAAATATTTAACAGAAAATGACACAGAAGCCTCAACAGCTAAGTATAATACCTATTATTTAGTATTTAGTGTGTCAACATTTTGCCTTTTTTACAGCCTCCATTCTTTTCAGTAGACCTGATTTTAGTTTTCCAAGAAATCTGCAGGGATATTTTTCCACACCTCCAAAGTTCAGGCTTAGAAGTTGGTTGCATTTTCTGTTTATCACATTCATAAAAGCACACACTGAGTGATATTGATGCCTGGACTCTGAGGTGGTCAGTCTGGTTCTAAGAACACCAACAGCTTCTTTGATTTGCAGTTTCTTGTTCCTTTTCTCAGTGACAGCTTCTTGACAGCTACACATCCTTTCAGACTCATAGTGTTGAGTTGTCTTCTCACAGTGAACGGAAGGATGGACAGATGAAAGCTTTAAGGACTGTTACCTGATGGGGACCGTTCTGGTGATCTACCAGGTCTTGCATGGTTGTTAGGAGTCATACTTTCTCTGTTACTTTCTTAATCATTTATTTTACTTTGACTTCCCTCTTCCTTATGCAGTTGGATTATCTTCTGACTGATCTCCTCAGAAATATCTCCTGAAAAATTAACAACTTGTACTTGACTGAAAATTAAACACGTGAAGGGTGGTCTCTACCTTTTGCACAGTAATATAGGCCACTGGAAGTAGTAGAGCACAGTCATGTTCATGAAAAAATCCACATATGCTCCATCAGCTAAATAGGGTAGCGGAGGATAATTGTTGGGTCCCTCTAATGAGAGATTCTATTCATAATAGATGCCTCAGCAAAAAGAAATAGGAGAATATATCACCTCAAAAGAGGACACTGACTTTCTGGAGTATTATAAATGTTCACTTTGGAAATCCTTACTGTTTTACTATTCCTTCATATTTTGCTTGTTTGTGGTCTGAATGCATTCATATTACATACAGCCTAAATTTAGAAAAAATAAGGCCGAAAGATTCTATTTAAAAGATGAAATACTGCATATAGGAAGTGCATCCTTCAGTAAACAACTCTACTGTGGGACTTGTTTACATGAAACTGACTCAGTCATATTCAGTCATTCTGTAAGCAGTTAACTCCTTAAAATCCCAGGCTTTTGACATACTAAGGCTTATTATTCAGTACCACGTGGACCACAATGCAAACTAGTTGAGTTATTGTTAGGTTAAAGAGGTGTGTAGTAGAACTTTGGGCCCACCAGAACGGTTGGCCCTGGCTATTTAAAGGGTTAAACTAAATAAGTAAATAGAAAACAATGAGATTTAGAATGGGCTGCAGCAAACTTCAAAAATTAACTTTAACCATATCAAATTTGTACAGATGTATAAATTAAACAGAGGGTTTTGTTTGAATTTTAAAAAAAGGTTATTCTGCGCCAACTGACCAGAGGCCCAGCCCAGAATAACCTTTCTTTTTGCTGTAGCCTGTTAATGCAGAGTAGAAACTGTTGATCAGCTGTATCTAAAAGATTTATGTATTGAAATGGATGTCTGAGAGAAAAAAAAAAACAAAAAACCTCTACAGGCTTGATTAAAACAGCCAGGTCTGTCCTTTAAAAGGGGAAATTTGATGTAAGAGAAATGAAAAAGTCTTCCTCATATTGACTCTTGAAAAATATTTGATAATATGAAGAAAACAAAACAAAGCGTAAAGAGAAGAACAGAATAAATTAGGGAGATACACTAAGGAAACAGTGATAGATAGCTAGATACCCAGATAACAGGCCACTGATGGCAAATCTGGCAGCCCACTGGCTTTTTGCTCTGACTGTTCTCCGGGCAAACCACTGGTGGTTGAGCAGAGTGTTAGACAAAATGCCACTTGCAAGTGCTCATTTTCCACTCACAGTCCAATTGACTTATTTTTACTTACTTTTCCTTGATTTCTTTCTTTCATTATCCTTTGTAAATTAGTTTAGTAAATCATTTTAATTTAGCACAGTGTCAGCAACATTTTAGTAGTATAATTAATAGCTTAATAGTTTCTCTCTCAGTTGTTTGTAATAAAAAATATTTAGACCTTATATGCAGGTCAGTAATCTGGGTGGTCCAAAGGTCAGCAGGGTGCCGACTGTATCAGGCCAGTGGACAGATACATGCTTGCTATCTGGGTAGATAGACAGTAATTTTTATTTATATATATATATATATATATATATAGAGAGAGAGAGAGAGAGAGAGAGAGAGAGAAAGAAAATGAACAGTCCTGGAAACAGATAGACAACAGTTTTAGGTAAAAGAACTGTATCTGCACTTACAAAGCATAATAAAATAGCTGAGATCATTAATGGTTAATAGGAAACATACCTATATATATATATATTTTTTTTTGAGAGAATATAATCAAAAACAGGAACAAGCTAACTTTCCAGTTCCAGAGGGTGAAATGTATCTAGAAATGTGAGTAACCAGTTAAAAACGTTATTATGTCAAACTCTTATTGAACAGATGTGGCGGTAGGCCTTATATATGCACTGTGTGTTATATCAAAATGACCTTATTAACTATTCTTCTAGAAAGTATGACATCATGACATCAGAATATCACAAATAACATCATGTATTCTGTCCGCTTTCGATGCGTTTAGCTGAAAAGCCTGCTTAGGACGGGCTGCAGGTCAAATATTATCTGGTAGTTATGTGATGTGTTCATTTTCTATTGTATGTGCTACAATGGTTAGAATGGTTAGCTGCAGCGTTACTTAGCAACCAGTGCTTTAAACCAGGATTTAATAAAGAAATATTCACTTTAGAATGGTGTTTCCCCACTGCACATTCAAAAACAAGAACTGTTCTCGTTCTAGTTCTAGTTTGTTTTCCTTCTGCTAAAGAGACAGCTGGAAGTTATAATAACGACAATTAACAACTGAACGGTCTTTTATATATAAAATCTGCCTCGCAAAAAAAAGCCAATTCACTTGAATGAGTGGTTCTCTTCAAAACCACCTCAAATCAGGACCGCTCACACTGACTTTTGCTCTGTCCCTGCAAAAAAACAGCAAAGCAGCATTTTGGTGTGATCACAGCTTTAGATTGATTATGAATTTCTAGTGGGGGAGCTGGTTACTGAGAGAGGGTCTTCACTGAACTAAAAGATAGACTGAGTGCTAAATTTGAAGGATTTTTTCAGTGCCAGGCTAAACATTTGTGGTTTGTGGCAAAGTGCTAGCTAGCAAAGGAATGCAGGCCCAGTCATCCCATTAAGTGACCAGACTTACTCTTTGATTGTTCGTCTGTAATTTCTGTAATACTGTATACTGGTGTGTTTGTGAGATGGCCCGTGGGGGCTGGGGGAGGTAAGGGGATGGGTTGCGAAACATTTTTACTCTGAAAAAGGTTAAAAAACCTTTGCTCTAAAGCATCTAAATTGGCTAATCAGCTACCTTGCTTGCCAGTTAGCTCACCTTATTTGCTTATACTTCTGTTGTACTTACTGGTCTTAATAGTACTTGGCCATTTCATCTTTATCTGCAAGAGCTGAAGATTCACTGTCATTAGCTTCAGCTACTTCAGTGTTATCAAAGACCAAAGATCAGTGGGAAAGCAGTTCTACTTGTTTTTGAAAGCTGGAAAATGGGAAAAAATCAAATCTGTTCCATATATGTGTACATTTGACATTACAGCCTCAAACACAACAAGACTTGGCCGTTATTGCAAATGTTTTGTCTGTTATGTGTGAATTTATTGTAAACTGTGCTGTAAACTAAGCTGCTTCCATGCTGATTGGATGGATGCAAGTTATCCACCTGGAAGTACAGCCAACTATTACGTTCACAAACATTCCGATTTTATCTATTGTGATCACATTATTATCACAAATAACAGCAGTTGAACGCTTCTCAACCAGTCAGACTGTTTAGTCGTAACTTACTGTTGTGTAATACAATACATTACAACCAGCTGTTATTTGCTGTCTAGGGTTTTGATGGACTGGTGACCTGTCCAAGATGTATCCTGCCTTCCGCCCCATGACCAATAGGATAGGCTCCAGCACCCCCGAGACCCAGGAGGATAAGCAATTTAGAAAATGTGTGTGTGAAAAATTAATTGGAACAAGAAAACATTTTAAACTGGTTAACCACATTTTTTCCATTTAATTTAATTTTTAAATTATGCTGCATGAAAATTATTGTTTGTTTTTGCTTTTTGTTTTCGTTCTCTGTAACTGGAAAACAGAACTGCTGATTTAGGACCGGATTTATAATCTTCACAGGACTTCGTTGCTAAAGCAGTGAATCCCAGAAACAACTTCATGCTATGACTCTTCATTCATCTGGCAATTTACACTCAAAATAAAGGTTCCTAAATTGGTCTCGGCCTGGATGGATGATACTGAAAAGACACAGGGCATGGGAACTGAGGGTCAGCACAGTTTGGTGATTTCTCTACAACTAAGCCTGGTTATTAACTGCTGAGTTGAGTCAGGCATGTTTGAGCACTGTTACATCTTGTGCTTGGTTTTCTTTTCTCTTTGTCTGTTTGGTTGTGTGTTCCCATGGTGGTGATGCTGCTTGACTGAAATCCTACCTTTCCTGGCACATGATTGGCTGCTTCAGTTGCTGGCTGTAAAAAGGTCCTTTGCACTTGTCAATGGCGTTTTGATTCAGCCCCACACTGTTTCGCTCCACTGGCTGCCTGCCAGCCGACAGACCAGTTTGATTATCTGTTAGGGTGTAAGAATTGTTTACTGTGATTTGCTGGCCTACATGCGTACATGGGTCAGTGGAGACACCCTGATTTTTTTATGTTTTAGTGAGAGGGAAGGAACGTAGGGGTGGCCTGCCCTTTTTGTTTGACCCGTTTTGATTATATATATTGTTAGAGAAGAAAGGATACTGCGTTTGTAATTGTCTTTTTTCTTGTAGATTAGTTAGTTAATGTTGTTCAGGATATTTTGTAGGTTATTTTGGCCCTCCTTGAATTGATATTCTCTTTTTTACAGTGTGCTAAATAATTGGGTGAATCTGCAATTGATATGTTTTTTCTCCTATTTATTAGTTTAGAAACTTCTCTTTATCCTGGTCTGGCGGATGAGTGGGCAGTCTCACTTCCTCTTTGTTGCGTCTTTCCCTTAGGAGATGTAACAGCAAGAAAACCACCACCCCGAGTTCTCCACCCTGATTTAGAGCCTTTTTACATGGGTGCTCTTTAAACCTTATCAAAACCCCCTCATTTACAAAACTGGTTCCAACCACCGAAAGGTTCTTTAGAGAAAACCAAAAGTGGTCCTTCTATGTCACTGTTCCAGAGAACCCTTTTGGCACCTTTATTTTGATGGGTGATTGCTTCCACTTCCTCTGAGGATGATTGAAGAGAGAAATAAGAGACGTATACAGAGATTTGCTGAAGCTAACTGCAATAATCAATACTCCAAGTGAGATGAAGGCAGCAGAGTCTGTAGGCGTTTCCCGATATCCACACCAACATCAAGGTTCAAAAGCGTAAGGTCAGACAGGAGCCCAGGTTAAGTGGTCAGACGTAGGAGGTCTGGGTTTCAGAAGGGGCTGGCGGTCCTTCACACATCTAACGTTTACAGAGTCAATTAGCAGGTCAATGTGAAGCACCGTAAGACATTTTGAATTATTAATACACACAACCCCAGCACGCGCACACACCATCTGCGAAAGCGGTGGAGTGTTGGCTCACGATCAGTTAGTAGTGGTGATCAGACAAACTAGCCAGTATGTTTGCTAATGGCCTGTCAAACGGATCAACCCGCTCCCCTTTGATAAACTCCGTCAGCAGTGCCTCAGCCTCCTCGTCTGGCTCTTTCTTTTCTGTAGCTCTATGCTATCATCTTTTCTTTGAGTCTCCTTTCTCTTTACGCCCTTTTTCTTCACCCATTTATCCATTCCCTTTTTCAGACTACAGTCTGTTCTGACGCAGAGCTCCCAGAAGAATCGTGGTGTGAAGATCTCAGCCGTTCAAAGCATTACCCGCCTTACCATCGCAGAGCGATCTTTTGTGCTTCGGTGCTCTTGGGAGACAAAGCCTGTTTTTTCTCCCTTCTCTTCCCTCTTTCCCGTCCTCTATCCATCCTCTTTTGTCACCTCTTTCTCTCTATGACTGTATGTGTGTATGTATCTGTTTTTTTAAGCTTTGTCCCATTTCACAGTGGGCCTTCAAAGGGATTTTGCAGTTGCTCCATGTGCTCTTCAGTTACCAGTCAGCAACATGAGGACAATCCATCACAGAAAAACAGAAAGGTTTCGCTGTTAAACACCATTCTGTCAAACAAATTTTAGATTTCCAGTTGACCACATGTTACTGGTACCCTGTGGTACTGATACATTTGGGGATAACTCAGTTTAATATGCTCTTGTTTCAAGTTTCTTGGGAATAAGTCAAGGTTCCTTCTCCATGGCCTGATGCAGTCTGGCCGCTCAGATGAATGCCAGTCCATTTTTGTACCTCAGTCAAATGATAGGAGTGCATTTTTCATAAAGTAGGTGAAGTTACACGTATGCATACCATTGTGATTTTTCGGTTGAGCTCAAAAACAAGAAGCAAAAGAACCAAAATGTAACCAACAGGATCCCTCATCTTCAACCAGGCAACTGCAAGTCATCACTGTCAATAATGGTAATCAACATATTTCAATGTGAATTTTTTCATCTTTCTCTCCATTTTCCTACTGTTACCCTTTCTGGGTTGCTTCATGTTAGTTATCGGAGGCTTCGCTTGCTTGACCAAACAATTGCTGAATGGAGAGCTTTCCTAGGGTGGAGCTTAACATGTGCATACACCTGTGACCTTTCTACTGAGGCCCAAAAAAAGAAGCAAAAAACGAAAAATGCGACCAATAGGATCTCTCTCTTTCCGCAACCAACCAAAAAAAAAGTTTCACTGTCAGTTTTAGTTATCACCAGTTTCTTTTTCATTTTTAAGATTTTTTTCTAGTTTCAACCCTCCCTCTCGATTTTTACACACTCATTCTCAGTGACATCACTTGCTCTCTCTTTCCTCACGCGTGGGCCGTATCTTCATTTCCGTGAACTTGAGTGAGTACTGCCAGCCAGTCCAAGACGACCACTCGATGCCATCAGCGTAGGAGGTGTGCTGACCGCGCAGATACTGACCGTTCAGGTTGGACGTGTGGCAGTTGCGGTACCACCAGGCTCCGTGGTAGAATGAAGCACAGTTGTTTTCCGAATGGTCGTTGTCTCTGTCCTTGGTGGTGAACTTCATGCCATTGTGTTTCAACAGGGAGTCACCTATAGGGTATGTACACAGGCGCACAGACAGACACACACACACACACACACACACAGGAAAAACAAAGGGCAAGGAGAGAAAGAGGGATAAATCTATTAAAAAATTGTGATTCTGACGTGCTTTCTTTGTGCATTTATGTTTGCTTTTCTGTATGTGGGATCATAAATGCATTATATGGCCAAAAGTATGTGGACACCTGACCATTACACCTATATGGGCTTGTTAGACATCCCATTCCAAAACCGCGCTTACACTGCTCCTGCGTCCAGTGGAAGTGTGCTTTACACCACTCCAGCCAGCGCTTGGCATTGTGGCAGTGCATAGTAATCTTAGGTTTGTGTGCAGCTGCACAGCCATAGAAACCCATTTCATGAAGCTCCTCATTTGAAGTTCTGGTGTTGATGTTGCTTCTGGAGGCAGTCTGGAACTCTGTAGTGAGTGATGCAACAAAGCATAGCCAATTTTTTGTGCTATATGCTTTAACACTTGGTGGCCGCACTATTGAGTTTGCATGGTCTATCATGTCATGACTAAGCTGTTGTTGCTCCTAGACACTTACATTTCACAATAATAGCACTTACAGCTGACAGCTGATCTGGGGCAGATCTAGCAGGGTAGAAATTTCATGAACTGACTCGTGGCAAAGATGGCATCATGACATGACAGTGCCACATTTAAAGTCAAACAGCTCTTCAGTAAGACCCAATTCTGCTGCCAGTGTGAAAAAAGTAAAACATAAAATGTGGCCTGTAAAAAGTTTATAGCACATATGACACATTTTTTTCAATATGTTACATTCAGCAAATAAATAGAAACTGTATTCTAAAATTGGCAGAATATTGCCACATCTATATTTGTTCCCTGTAGAGAATGAGTTAACTTGTTTTCACATAGAAAATCAACAAAATATGTCATCCGACAGGAGTGTTTTACAACTTTTATATACAATTGTTTGTTTTATCAGTGGTTAACCATAACTATTAGAGCTAGGCCTCTCGTTCAGGAAATACATATCAAAATGAAGAACCTTCTACGGCAGTGATCGGCAACCCAAATATTGACAACAACAAATATCAAACCATTTTGGGAGCCACAACATTTCATGTCCATCTTATTGAAGTAACATTTTACCATCCTGGCTGAAAATATTTCTTAATATGTGCTAGCTAATGTCCTAGTATAGACTAAAGAATAAATTATAAATGAAAATCCAGTCTTACTTTGCTCTGCTTTGAGCTTTAGTTTAGCTATAGCCACGTTTCTTGCATCTCCAGCAGGAACATTTTCCTTAAAAGTAGTAGTTTCTTGTAAAATGTCTCTTAACGTTCGTTTTTTTTACGAGGCTGAAGTCAGCTTCTTATGTGTCAGCTTCTTGTTTTCATTTTCCTGTCCCACCTTAAATGGTGCCTGAGGCGCCAGAATGCAACTGGTGGAACAGGAAAATTCGAACAAGAAGCTGGCAAATGAGAATCTGACTTCAGCTTTGCGACTTTTTAGTGTTTGTCTGTTTCACACTGCAGATTAAATGTATCAGGAAACCAGCTGGAGTGCTTATAAATGCAAATAAGTTTGTTAGTCTCCAAATTATCGATGTTCGAAAAGAGCCGCATGTTGCCGACCCCTGTTCTATGACAATGCTAATTTCTGCTAGTGCCCCATAGGATTCTAGTAGTATGCTAGCACTAAGTTAACTACAGTGACTCTTTCAGTAAAGAGCCCTGACATAGAGCTGCTTCTGTTTTCCATTTCTAACATTTGACTGAAACACACTGGTCAGGCTACCACTCCAACTCACAGTCAGTGAGTCTCCAGGACTTCCAAAAGGCCAAGAGTGGCAATTCTTTCTCTCTAAACTGACCCACCTATTGTAAATCTGTACATGACTGGTGTACTTAAAGTGTTTTGGGTTAAGAGTTCTCGCCCCATTTAAGCAGATAGGTGCCTGGTCTTGTGTGACTGCACAGATGCATTGCTAAGATTGATGAGTGTTCAGACTAAACCATAAGGACTTTGGTCTTATCTCAACCTTGACTACTACACAGTCTTAGTCTTCAGTTAGTCTCACCTCTAATGACATCAATTACAACACTGCCAGACATTATAGATTAGCCCTGTTTCTGTCCTGAAAATGTCCAAAAACAAACAGTAACACACACACGGTCACTTCTTAGCCAGCTTGTATGCACCCTCCCTTATCAGCCTTCGCTGAGAGCGGCATCTTATCTCATTTCAAAGTGATTAATGGATGTTGACTTTTATCAATAATGTAAATGGCGATGGCAGAGATCAGAGAAGGCGAGAATTCGCTCCCTCCTTCAACTCTTCCCTTCTGATTTAAAAAAAGGACAGATGAATCATTTTGTTGAGGATTTTATCAAAGATTCAGGAATGACCTTTTTATCTTTTCATACGAGCTTTTGAAATCACCTCCCAAACTCACTCGCACTGACTCACACACACACACACACACACACACACACACACACACACACACACATAATGAGATGAGCTAACGTGCCTTGCAGGTAACACACACTGGAGCTTAATGATGTCTAGCCTTAACGAAGCCGCTGACTAGCAAAGCGCTTTAAAGGCAACAGAGTGGAACAAGGTGGGGAATAGGCCCAAACATGACCAGCAGCCAATCAGAGAAAGCTGTGCAGCTGAGTGAACCATCCATAACCAATGACTATGTAATACAATAAAAAATTGTATTATTTGTTATCCTTCGTTTAATGTCGTTGTCACAGTAAAACATTGTACCGAAACAAAAAATTAATTTAACAAGATTTTATTTAAGATATTCAGGCCATTTCTATTGGTCCATTCATTATTAAATGTTTACACAATCTAAAAGGCAGCTGGTATTTTCATAATGCATGTTAAAAAAATGGATGTACAAAGTATTGATTATGATGATACGTATGCCAATATTTGCATTACTGGATGGCAAAATTGCACCATTTCCTTTCTCTCTCTTGGACCAAAATAAGGCGAGCAGAAAATCAGAGACAGCTTTAAAGCTAGAAGAAATATTCATAACTAATGACAGTGTGCATTACTAAAAAACTGGATTACTTGTTTGCTTTCTTTCTTGTTTCTATTTGTCCATTCATCATGAAACTTTTACATAATTTAAAAGAAAGCTGCTGTTTTCAAGGGGATGTTTCGCTATGTTAGCGATGATATGTATGATGTACAGTACTATGCAAAAGCCAGAGGCTGCCTTTTATTTATTAAAAATGATCAACTAAATATATTTTTTAGTATTTAATGTTTTCAACCTCTGCCTTATTACAGTTTCCATTCTTTTTGGGAGACTTGCTTTCAGTTTTTCAAAGAAAATCTGCAGGCATATTTTTCTAACCTTGAAGTTCAGTCTTAGAAGTTGGTTGGATCTCACTGTGATAGATCTGGTGATCTATTAGGTCTTGCATAGTTCTTAGGAGACCCATTTTCTCTATATGTTTACTCGTTTTTGAGCTCCAGTTTGGGAAACTCCTGTTTTTTTTTTTTGTCACTTGTTTTCCTTTCCCCTCGCTTATGCAAGCGGATTATCGTTGTCTAATCTCCCCTGAAATATTACAGTAGCATATCTCTCTGTATTGTATGATATGCTATGCATCTTTTGCTCAATCTGTCTCAGTCAATAGTATCTATATACACCGGGAAAGTGATAAAAATAACATTGTCCAGGCTTAAAAAGAGCATAGATATAAGGCTTCTTATTACAACTGAGTCTTACTCCCTTGAAACACAAACAAAGAAGTGCTGAGATGGTGAGGTGATACATTAAGTGAAACGTGGTAACCTAGGCTTTGTACATTTCTGTGTGTTTCAGTCTCAGAAAAGGAGAGAAAAGACTGCTAGTTGGGGGATACTAGGGGTTATGGTGCCTACAACACCATAAACACAGTAAGTAGAGCTGGGGGAAAAGTGGGACACTGATCTGCAAGAGGGAGGAGGTGTGTGTAGGAGTGAGAGGGAAAGAAAAGGCTGCTTATCAGAGAGGTAAATGTCAGGTGGAATAATCTATTAGCCTTCTGCTGTAAAGTGAACAGAATCTCATCTGAAACATTACAGGGTAGTGAGCACACTTAAAACTAACAGAACAAGCAACACTGAAAAAATTAATGCCTGTCTAGACTGCATGAATATTCTGAATACTCTCAGGGCTGCATGTTTCCAAGGAGTTCTATGTTCACAGGGCCCCATGTTCTTAGGGTTCAATGTTTCCAAGGCCACATGTTCTCAGGGTCCTATGTTACCAGGGTCAAAAGCTTCCAGGGTCCTGTGTTCCC
Organism: Colossoma macropomum; assembly: GCF_904425465.1. Classification (NCBI taxonomy): domain Eukaryota; kingdom Metazoa; phylum Chordata; class Actinopteri; order Characiformes; family Serrasalmidae; genus Colossoma; species Colossoma macropomum. The sequence goes on from NW_023494794.1 coordinate 4,188,953, forward strand.
AGAGCCCCATGTTCTCAAGATTCTATGTTCCAAGGACCCCAAGCTCTCAGGGTTCTATGTTTCCAGGACCCCATGTTCTCAGGGTCCTATGTTCCTAGGGTCCAAAGTTTCCAGGGTCTTATGTTCCCAGGGTCCTATGTTCCCAGACTCATTTTCTTCCAGGATTCTATGGTCCCAGGATCTTATATTCCTAGGGCCCAATGTTCTCAGGATTTTATGTTGCCAGGGCCCCATTCTCTCAGAGCCCATTCTCTGATCATACCTCAATACGACCAGAAAGGCATCCTCAGAGCTTTCTAAGCCTTCAGAGAAGGTCTAATGATTTCTGGGAACTAAAAAAATACATGTCTGTGAATTATTTGTTAATCTTTATTCAACAAAATCATGCTTGTACCTAAACTCTGAAAACATTACAGTAATAATCTTGTTTCATTGTTAAAATTTGGATGCATCCAAAGGGTTAAAGTCTTAAAAACCCAGTGGAAATTTGGCCAATCAGGAATCATCTGTGGTATCTAAGTAGATGTAAATAAGTGAGTACTTTTATTGATTAGGACTTCAAAGAGCTAAGACATCAAATTAACCATCAGCATAAATTATGAAATGATAGAGGAATCATCCAATCATGCTTTAATTTCCAAAGTATGGGGCCAATTTCATGAGAAAAAACATCAATCGAAGTCCTAGATAAATCACTGACTGTGAATAAGAGCAGCAGCCTAATCAGTGAGTTGTTAGAAATGGAAAACAGCAGCAGCTCTATACCTGACCTCTCTACTGAAAGAGTCACTGTGGAACTGCTGCAAGGTAAAGTATATGCAAGTATATGCCTATCACAAACTTCAAGCAAAACATGGAAAGTTTTACACTCAAATGTCTGTGTTTGATCTAGAACTATGATGGTAATTGCAAATCACCTTTACCTTAGAGCTACCAAACTACTGGAATTCCACAGGGACACCAGCAGAAATTAGCACTGTTATACAGGTGAGTTTTTTCCTCATGTTTTAAGTTTTAGTATTTATGGCCCAAATTGAAGGCCTAGCTCTAACAGCCATGGTTCAACAACGAATAAGACACTTTAAATAGAATATATGAAATAGTTCCCAAGGTCATGGGGTCATTCATAGCATGATGTTGTGCATTGGTTAGGTCTCAAAAAGAATATTCTCGAGCTATATTAGAGTTCAGACCAAGATTTTAGGACCAATTAAAGCTCTAGGGACAAAACCTCCACTTCTCCACTGCTTTCTCCACTGCCCTGTCCTCATGTCCACTGTCTGTTCTTTGATTGAAATTACTGATAAACAAAAAAAAACAAAAAAACAAAACACGGACAAATGAGTTCATGCTAACTGCTAGTGCCCACCAGCTTTCATTAATGCCAGCTACTAAAGATTAGCATAACTTGGCTAGTCATTCCTTTCAGTAAGGCTCTTTCTCCTCACTAAACCCCATATGTCCATCTTTTGTACTAATTTTCAGTCGTTCCCATGCTAGCTATCAAACTGCTCCTCCCTTTTTACCTTCTTTCCTCTGCTCCCAGAAGGCCTAGCTAAATTGCTTCTTTGTCATGAGGACACAGTTGTTTATGCTCCAGGTCAATGGCAGTAATTAATTTTGAGTCACTTAATCTCTTGGACTTGTGTGAGAGAAACTGAGAAACTTAGTACAGAAATGCATACAGTCACATCACCCTTTATAAAACTTTATAGCATGTAGGCTATAATGATGGCAACTCTACATAAAGGTGAAAACGTCAAGATGTGACAAAGTGGTCAGATATGGCCATGAGCTGATGAAATGTGCTAAGTTAGCTGTCTTACTTGAAGTTAAGGTGCCTCAGTGGGAATATTCTTAAAACCTTTTTTTTACAATCTTTACAGGTGTGTGTGTGTGTGTGTGTGTGAGTGTGTGTGTGTGTTTGGGTTGTGTAGTATTCAGGTACTACAAAATTACCATGGTGCTAAAAATGTTAAACTATACAATCGTAGGGGAAATAGGTCGAGAGTCGAGGCGGATCAGCGTCCCAGTTCTGATCTCGAAATCCTTTGTAACTATTTTTACCGAAAGTTACCGAAAGTAGTGTTTTGTATTCGAAATTTCTTCAAACCTTGGTGCCATTTGAATTGTAACTGCTATTTGAACATGTGGTCTACATAGTGTAATTAATACTATCTGATGATGTATGTTTACAGCTGAAAATGTCAGTCAGTGTGCTCTATTTAAAATGTCCACTATTATTAAGCATATGAGTAAATGCAACTCAAAAATAAGGTAGCATAATAATTGATAACCAGTCAGCTAGCCTGATAATATTGGCCATTCATTTTGAGAGTGGTATCTGAATGTATCTAATGTAAAAATAACTGGACACAATGTTTTTGACGGTCTAGATTGCGTAATGAAAGAGGTAATTACTAGGTAAGTACGTCTGATGCAATAGTGGTTTTGATAAGCATGTGATGATTTGCTTTGTAGTCTCTGCCTTGTTGAAAAGCTTGTTCGGATCCCTGTGTGTTTTCTAATTAATGACAGATACAGCGAAAGTGGCGTTAACATTCAGAAGGTGTTTTTCTAACGTGTTAGCTTAACTGTTAGAAAACATATACTTCTTATCTATACTTCAGGACTTTATATGTAAATAACAGTGCATTTTGCACTTCTGGTTAGATGCTAACTGCATTTCTGTGGCTCTGTACCTGTCCTCTGCACAAAGACAATAAATTTCAGTGATGTTTTTAAACATTTAAAGTTCAGTCAAGGTTAATTTTCCCAGCTGTTCTTAATAAATGTTGTTGTTGCCCATAGAAAAGGTATCATCTGTATTTAAGAAACATAATGTTAAATCTCCTTTAATGTTAAATCTGCTTTGTTTAATCAGACCTTATCAATGATAAGGTCTGTAATAAAAACACCCAGACTGGATACAGACCTAGCTTAATTTGCAACAATCAGTCAAAAGTACTGTAGATGCAGAAGTTGAGTGCTTTTGATCTTTCAGTTAAGGTCAGAGCCCCCTGATGTAAGGTGCAGTCAAGTTCTAAGAAAAAAACAGTCAAGCTTTCAGATCTTGAAATGTCCTTTGAGGCTGAAAGCTGTAAATGTATTCAGATTTAAGCATTTATTGGTTGATTACAAAAGTCAGTGAGAGGAAAGGTTACTTTTAAGGCGTATCTTGATGTGAAAATGCACCACAAATAGGCATTTTAGAACATTAAGGCTCCCCCAGTAAAACCTGGCCCTTCCTACGCCTGAGGACAATGCCATCATTTTTAAAATCTCAGTGCCTGATGTCTATTGAAAATGCATTTTAAACTTCATTCATTGAGAGCACTGCATTTAATTTAGCATTAGCTAGCTAGCTTTACAAAGTGATCATTCTACAAATAGAAACCTCACACAGCAACATAAGGCCTGTGCAGTTTAACTGGATATCGCTGATGATGGACAAGTAACCTGATGATGTGTAAAAGGCGATAATTGCTGCTGGACTAATTTACCATTAAACAGCTTGTAAATATGTTGTGAAATTAAGAAGTCAATAGTCATTTTTTCTCTTGGGAAGAGAGGCTGCCTGTGAGTTCTTACTGCTGTGCACTGTAATGCTAGCTTTACCGCACTTCTCTTTATCTTTTACTTATTTTACTTTACATTAAGTTTAGCTTGAGTACAGGGAACAGAAAATAAATGGTAATGTGCTTTGGGACTTTTGGAACAGCTTGCCTCAATGTGCAGTATGTGCAGTATCGATGCAGTAAAAAGACCCAGCTAAAGTGAATGGATTTTATGCTAAAGCAGCTAGCTCTAACCTGGAGAGAAAGTTCTTATGATCCTGGTCTACAGCTAGGAAATGGAACCAGTAAAAAGGTCATAAACTAATATGAAATAATATGTACATATAAAGTTTTATTCACTCTTGAGTTATGATGGGGCCTTTAAAAGTCTATGAGTAAATCCCCCACTGTGTCTGCTGCATGTGATTTACTGAGTACAATTTACAGTATTTTCTGTACAGCTTAGGTCTGCTGATGGTTAGCTTAATGAAAACGCAGCTGTAAGGATGGAAAATGCCTTTTTTAATGTAAAAGATGAGAACACGGCTTTGAAAATCACTTGCATCCTGAGATTTCTCCAGCAGGGAGCACTGTTAGCTCACTAGTCTTTATAAATCTGCACCAGAAGAAGCATGTGAACTCACATGATTGGAAAAATGTGTATTATAATGACAAGTGAAGTAGTTTCAAAAAGATGTTACTTAATATTATTTAATATTAGTATTTTTGACTATAATCACGTTAACTCAAAATATTGTGCTAATCATTTTTAGATATCATCCAGGCCTAGCAGTCATGTAATAGTAGTTGGTGACTTTATCCGGACCCAGAAGAGTACTGTATACATACACTGATCAGGCATAACATTATGACCACCTCCTTGTTTCTACACTCATTGTCCATTTTATCAGCTCCACTTACTATATAGGTGCACTTTGTAGTTCTACAATTACAGACTGTAGTCCATCTGTTTCTCTGCATACTTTGTTAGCCCCCTTTTACCCTGTTCTTCGGTGGTCAGGACTCCCATGGACCCTCACAGAGCAGGTACTATTTGGGTGGTGGATCATTCTCAGCACTGCAGTAATACTGATGTGATGGTGGTGTGTTAGTGTGTATATAGGAGGGGGACAAAAGTGCTTTTCAGCATCCCCCCATATGATTATGCCCCTGGAATGCGTCTGCAGTAACTGCAGTTGTGTTAATAAATAGCTCATTTTTTCTTTTAATTTGTCCATCATTTGAGGCTATTGAATCGTCGAATTGACTTGCTATCAATAGTGAACCATCAAAGCTAGTATTAGTACCAAAATCAAAATTTGGTATCGATCCAACCTTTGTGTGTATTTACCTGCAGTACCGGTGTAGTCACCAATGGTCAGTGGGTAGCCATCGTCTTCAGGGTCCACTGAGAACAGTCCCACTCCAAACATGCCATACTGGGCGAACGCTGTACTGTTCTCAAAATCTTCCAAATCTATCCTCAACTCATAGTTACCCTGGATAGACAAGGCATGGATCTGCTTCAAGCCTAGAGAGAGAAAAAGTCAAAGAAAGCTAGTGAGAGAGGGAGAGAGGCACAGCAAGGGAAGAAGTTAAAGTCATCAAAAGCCTGTTATGGGCAACATCAAAAGCTGCACTCAAATGAAAAAGAAAAGCAAAATGGGGCCCAATTTTTCCTGCACAGTCCGTCGCGGGAAATAAGGGAGCAGCACTTATGTCCTGAAGAGAAGGTACAACAACGACGCCTGAGGGGGTAAACCTACTTCTTAGGATTTTCAGTTCTCCTCTTTTTTTTCTTTCCATTTAAGTGGCTGATAGACAGAAATCATGTAGCACATGGTGTTCAGGTCGTTAGGCACAGACAAGGCTGTCAGGATCCGGATTCTACGGCTTATTAGCCTCGCTTTTCCAGCAACTGTATTGCATGGATCTGCTGCACTACTGGGCTGTCATAGGCCTTTTCTTTTCTGGAGCTTTTCTTGCTCCAGTATACAAATGACATACCAGTGCAATGACAAAATGCAATGTCTACATAACTGATTTCATCAGAATTTAGCCAAAGCTATGGTTCAGCCATAAATTTAAACTTACACCAAATGTCGTTGGTAAAAGTACATCGCTAGCTAAAAATATAATGATAACGGCCATCTTGAAGCCTGAACGGTCTGATTTTGTAGCTAACAGTATGTCATATAATGTCAGAAAGAACAGGAGCAAGTCTATTTGAGATCATTTAGCACTTTTAAATGGTTTGTGAGGATGTAGGATTGCAGTTTTGCAAAAGGGTACCCTGATATCTGAAATTTTCCAGTACTTGTTAGCTACATTAGCCTGGGCAGAACTAAAGAAGCAAACTTCAGACTCCCAAACATGTCTTAAATGATTGACTACATTTTAGGGTAAAATTGTGTGAATTTGATATTTGGTCAAACTATTGCTTTAATCTGGCCACTATAAATCATGTAACTGTGCTAAACAGAAGATTTAAGTGCTGCTGATCAGCCTTTCTAACGCTAGAATACAATTATACTTAGGGAGGCACTGAAAGAAAGTGGAGAAAAGTGAAAACTAGGAAAAAACTCAGAAAAACTAAATATGATAGCAGCTCAGGAACGGCTAACAGCTACATGCACACACACACAACATGTTTGCCTTCGGCTTTCAGTCTAACACCAGTTAATCGACTTTGTCTCTTAACGGGTGTCATTTTAGCATCGGTTAGCTGGAGCCAAGCATATGCTGTAATGTGTGGTATGTTTGGCTGGCTAAGCTCTCGTTAGCTTAGCCGAAATGCTACAGTCAGAACAGGTTCGATTTCTGCTTTCTGTCACTCCAACACCAGTCAGTCACAGCACCAGAATCAAACCTGTATTGTTGTGTGTAGCACTGTTTGGATCTGGAGCCTCCTCGCTAAGCTAATGTTAAGTTAGCTGATCAGGCTACAGATCGACACTATGAAACAGGTTAATTTTGCCTTTTCTGTCCATTTAACACCAGTTGCTTGACTTACCCCCTCAAATTTGAATCATTATCATCTAAACTTGCATCAGTGCTTTAGTTAGCCAGAATCAAACATGTTCTGAGGTGAGCAGAGCTGTTATCATACTATCTAGCTAAGCTAATGCTAACCAGCTCCTCTCTCTTAGTTAGCACTTCAACTGTTTAACATTTACCAATTGTTCAGTGGATCGTTTGACATTTAATGAATGATGCCTTAAAAATCATGCACTGCATTCACTTATTATGTGACTACAAGAACACTACTCTTTTAATTTTTTTTTATTTTGGAAATAATGCAAAATGAGACAGCACAAAAGCATCATAATTGATTTTACATCACTTACAACACTTAACCCTCCCCCAGCACAGTTTACAGGCATTAAAGGCAGGGGGGATAATGGCCAACCTTAATCGCACTATTCACAATCAGCCAAATTCCATGCTAAACAATTCCACTATGAAATTGTACCGTATCAAGATATCTTTCCAGAATCCAAGGCAGTTGGAGGCTAAGCCGCCAGCTTATTACCCTCAGCAAATTGTTCACCACAGAATACTGCTTTTCTCAGGATCAGAGAAAGAGCTAAGCAGCTAAATGGGAAAAATTAAGTGTAAACATGTATTCATCTCATTGTAAGTAACACTTTTAAAACAGCAGGAAAAAGGAAAAAATCTGCTCCGCACTTCTTAATATTCACAGCACAAGTGAGGTTGAAAGATTCATAGCTGACTAGGATGTATTAAATTTGCATGGAGGGATATGAGGGCACTGGGGACATCCCATTCTGCTCACGATTTGCTGTATCTACCGCTTTGACTCCAAATCAGCGCTAAAACCCTGTAGCCACCTGACAGGAAATGATGTGTCCTCCTGTAGGGGATGCTTGTTTTCCTCATTTGGAAGCCACTGTCTTGCTTTCAAGAACTGGAGAACAGAACTTTCAAGCGCATGCGTGTGAAAGCATACTCGGTGTGACGGGTGATACAATGCTAATCCAAGGACAAACATTTCATGCTATTGTTTTGACATGATGCTGTTGACTTTCTGGCTAAGCTAACAAGTGCACAATCTTGGCACCAACAAAAATGCACATACTAACTGTAACATGCCCGAGCCTGAGGCGGCAAGATGCAACATTATTGCACTTTTTTAGGGCTTTTCCATGAAATACTATCATTACAAACCAGTTAATTCATGAAACTGACTGACAGATCCAAACCAAACCAAAACACAACATAATACAACAGCTCAACAGACAAGAAACTCAGAAATTAGGCCTAGATAAAGCCATATAGAGCCTCACGGCCCCATTATAGTATTATCAAATATTGTCAAGCTATATTGGTGCCACAATATTAGCTAATATACACTTATTCACTGCAAATGATGGCTTGGCAAGTAAAATCAACTTAAATCTAGTCAATATAACTAATATTTTCTCATTTTGAGATTGTGAGAATAAGATGATTTTGCTTACGTCCAGACATTTTTCACCTTTTTAAGGTCATTTTCTTCAAGTGAAAAGATCTAACTAGCATATTTCGCAAAAAGAAGCAAAAGTATCTATCTAAATAATGAGATCATTTCACTCATAAAAAAAAAAATAAATTAAAAAAAATCATGTCTGAAAGTAAGTATAATCTTATAATATGTGCACAATTGCAAAATGAGAAATATTAGTTATATTCACTAGATTTAATATTATTTTACTTACCATCTTTTACAGTGTTTACCAAGCTTTACCCTTCTGCAGGCTTGGGCACTGGACACTGCGGCTACGAAGCCCAGCACTGTGCGATGCTAACAGGGTGCGAAAACATTCTTCTCTGAAGCATGCCTACCTGCTTCTTATCATAACTAATATCAGGAATACTTATGATTGGTTGAAGCAGGTTTGAGTTATGAAATAACCTTGTACGGAGTTTCCAATGAAGGAGGTTATGGTACCAGACTGTTAAACCGGCTGGGACGAGGCAAAGAGTGATCCTGTCCTATTTTAGGAAGTAGCGCACTGATTACAGAGATCACCCAGATTTGCTGGCAGTGAGTAATATGTTTCCAGGTTAGAAACAAACAGGAAAGATCACGATATTAACATTTAGAAGTCTAGAGTTATTACAGTGTCATTATAGTGTATTACAGTGTACTTTTATCTTACATTGCCTTATGTGACTGTTTGTGGTTCTTGTTTATCTTTAGCCTTATGTAGGTGTTGTTTCTAGTTAACAGTGATCTCTAGTGTGTAGGATTTATTTGTCCTTTGGTTTTCTTGCTGTTTAGTGTTCTTTATTTTTACTATGGACATCTCTGTGCTTGGTTCTCTCAATCGCTTTCTGCACTGTTAAATCTTCAGAAAATAAAACCAGTTTGCACTTGCATCCTGCCTCTGAACTTCAACATCACTATATGCGTTTTGCTATATTATGTATATCTAATTACATAATTAAATAACTACATAGCTACTCATGTAATTATTTCTATTTATACTTGGTTTGTATTCTGTATTCACAGATTTGAGTCTCCACTTGTTACTTTCTTTCTTTCTCAGGGTGGGCTGATGTGAAACGGTTCATTGTAGAGATTTCTTTAGTGGTTGTGACAACCAGGGGTCACAAAGTCTACATAACAAACATAGCCATTTATTTATTATCCCAAACCACCAGTGAACCTGTATGTGTCCGGGTTATTCAATATATTGTTGATAATCGTAAATTTGTGTACTATTTAGCCTTAGAGCACCCTGCATGTACCTCTTCACCCTGGATTTTAAAAAAATATGTTTTCTAGCCAAAACTTGTCTCAGAAATATTGCAAAACAATGTCATAGGCAGTATAATATTGATAAGCATTTCATGTGAGAGAACTTTTTTTGAGGCATTAAACTCTTCAGATGTCTGGTTCCCATCACCGCCACTGAGAACAACCGTGACTGTTTTCTCTGGACATCAAAACAAATGGGAAAAAAAAGACTTTTCATATATCATAAAAGATAATTTGAGATTGCGCATTGCAAACTCTAATGCTAACTCATCCTGCAGTTTCCAAGATATTGACGTCATTCCAACTCTGGAATGTTTGGTCTGATCAGAATGTTTGGTCTGATTGGACGTATCGTTTTTGTATAATCATTGTTAAATGACTTTTTTTTTCTCCCATGGGAATCAATGGGGTGCCAAAATTTGTGCACCCAACTTGTGTCATGTTGATACAAGTCCATTAGCAAACACCCTATTAACCTAATGGGGAACCATATCAACCATATAGAAACACCCTAGTAACCACCTGGGATACCATAGCAACCACTTATCAACATCTTTGCAACTACCTAAAATACCATAGTAACCATTTAGACACACCCTAGCAACCGCCTAGCAACTGCTTAAGATGCGCAATCACTGCCTTTTTCTGACTTTTCATCAGAAGTTTGTAAGTTTATATCTATGTTTGGGTGTAAAGTCTTTCCTAAGTTCTTACTAGTTAATTTCAAACTACCCTTTTACCAAATTTGGTTGCACCACAAATCCTTAAGTCATGTCTTAACTAGTAACAACTAACTAATGCACATGTCACTTTAAAATGATGATAACATGATAAGAACCAGCCATGGGAACGCAAGGGCAGCCTGCACTGACCTTTTCCATGAACCAAAATTTCCAACATAGAAAAGAATGATGTGTACAAGTTAAACTGAAAAAAAAAATAAACATCTATAGCCTTTGTCTATTTATTCTTTAATATTTCCCTGAGACAACCAAATCTACAGCTTTTTAAACAACAGTTTCTGGCTAAACAAAAAACAGTACCCTTAGTTTGACTGTTTCAGCAGCTGCTGAGTCTCACTGAGCTGGAGCTGTATGCATTATTTTCATGCTCAGAGTTAAAACCAGGGTGATAATTGGAGCTGTAAGTAAAATCACAGCACATAGCGTTTAGAATTTTTAGCTTAATTAACCAAAAAAGTCATGTTTGTGGGCTTTCTTGTGTTTTCTATGTGGTTTCTGATGGTTTCCTGCTTTAGGGGGAGGTGTAAATATTTAGTAACTACCAAGAACCACATGAACTTTGTAAACACTGATGCTACGACTAGCTTATGTTTGAGCCTACGCACAGCTGGTGCAACCGGCCACAGGACCAGGGTTAGTGACCACTGGTGTAGAGGGTGCAAGGGACATCATCTATCTGTTTTTCACTCTTTTGAATAAATCTGGGTATCATTTGTGTAGAATAGAGAAAGAGGAAGAGAGAGAAAGAGAGAGAGAGAGAAAAAGAAAGAGAGAGAAAGAGAGAGACCTGCAGCTCTCAGCCTAAATTTCCATAACTTTAATTCTGACTTAATTAAAGCCCTTGAGAATCTCCCTGAGGCTCGTTTGGAATAATTAAATGTAGAGAGATGTGTTTTCATCTATCTTTCTTTCTTCCTTTTTTTTTTCCAGCGATTGGACTGCACCACTGTGTCTAAGATTGAGACGCTCAGGTGTGCCCCAATTTTAATTAAGCATGATTGTTAAGTCTTTTTAAAACTGAGGACTAAGCAGCATTTTGGTTCAAATTATCATACTGATTGCTCACTTAGCTGGTATGAAGTCAGTGTGTGTTTGTGTGTGTGCAGGTGCGTGTATGTGTATGAATTGCTCCGCTGGGAGGACTTTATTTTCTCCTTGATGAATGTTAACTAAAGCTGAAGAGAAAAATAGAAGGAAAAGAAGTAAAACTTTGTTACCCTCAAGATATTAGAAAGACTGCTGAATGTAAAGTAATAGTTTTCAAACACACTTTGAAAACAGCAAAGCTTAAACTCTATCATCATTGACACTTCACAATACAGAATACATGGTGTGCCACAAGGGTACATATTAGGAACCTCAACGTTTTTTTAAACTGATTTTGTTTTAAAAGTTGTATATAAATAGGTCTCTTTGTAACTTTTGTTGTCTTTTCTGAGGCAGTATAAGAAGACTGGTATGCCCATTATATTACCTGTGTAAATGAAGCGAATGAACCTAAAGCTAGTTTCACTCGCATCATTCTTTCACTGGCCACTTTATTAGAAACACCAGCCTTGTACAGTCATATGCAAAAGTTTGGGCACTCCTGGTCAAAATACATTGCATATGTTTTGTTGATTTTCTAAGTGAAAATAAGTACACATCCTTCACAGACAACACAATTCCACACTGTGGCCTGTGCAAAAGTTATGGCACACTTTCTATTTTATTCTTTATCCATTCCCCATGTTAAACTCATTAAACATTTCTAAATGTTTAGAAATTGTGGACCAAAATCTGCAGAAAAATGCCATATTAAACTTTGCTCCTTGTAGAGGATTCAACTTATCTAATATTTGACCTTATTTGACCAGAGGCATTCAAACATTTGCATACGACTGCAGCTATACTTTGCTGGTGTACTGAGCCTGTAGCCTGTGGTCTGCACAATTTGTCTTCTAGTCCTTCATCAGTGGTCAGTTTTTGCCCTTGGCTGAATATTCTTGGGTGGTGGACCACCATGGCACTCGTCAATATCACTACTGTGCTGAGAATGAGAATGAGTCACCACTCACACCCAAATAACATCTGGTGAACAGCAGTTGTGTGGTCAGAAACTGACCAATGAAAATTTGGATATTGTGTAGCTGACAATTCTTGCATGATAACATATAGACTACAATATGTAGTTGGATCTATAATTTGACCTTTATAATGAGTTGAGGTACAAGCCAAATGTTTGAGTATACTTGCTAATATTTTCAAATGAAAAAAAGTCTCATTTTGAACCCCCTGAGAACTCATGACATATAAAAACATGCAAAATACCTACTTTCAAAAAGAATTAAAATCCATTCATTATTAGGAAGCTGTAATAAAAACATACTTTCAGAGTCCTGTTCTGCATAGTATCATAATTGCATTATGCAACATTGGTGGGCGTTTAGTGAGCATTCTAGGTACATAAAGTCACATCATTAACCTTCAAATCAACGTCTCAATCAAGCACAATGTAAAGAGAATGGATTTCACACTCCAAGTAACATTAAATGCTACCTATGGTCACCAGAAAATATATAATAAAACATCAAGCAGGGATGCGGGAAGTGGGGGTGTTGAGGGGGCTGGTTCTATGAAGAACCCTGAACACTAGAAGAACCCTCTGCATGATTAAAGGGTTCTGTGCTTCATGAGAGGGTTCTTCAGATTGATGGAGAATGTGCTGTTTATGGTTATACATGGAACCTTTTTAAAAAGTGTTCTATATGGCACCCAAAAGGGTTCTTTCATTGTCACAAGCTTGACATCGTAACAATAGAAGAACCCTTTTCAAAAAGATTCTATATAGAACCATCTACAGCACATGCTGAAAAACACTTTGCATGATTAAAGGGTTCTTTGCATCATGAAAGATTTCTTCAGAATGTGCTGTAGATGGTTCTTTAGAGAATCTTTCTGAAAAGGGTTCTACATAGCATCCAAAAGCATTCTTCTATTGTTATGATTTTAAGCTAGGAACAATAAAAGCACCCTTTTAGGTGCTATTTAGAACCCTTTTCAAAAAGGTTCTATATAGAACCATCTACAGCACACTCTCCATCAGTCTGAAGAACTCATCCATGATGCAAAGAACCCTTTAATCATGCAAAGGGCTCTGAGTGTTTCTTTACTAAAGAACCTTTAAAGAACCATCTTTAAGAGTTTAGTAATAAAACATTCTTAACTCTGTAATAATTTGTGCGTGATAAAGACCCATGTGTGCTTGTTTTAGAGCGGAGTTAGAATTTTTATATTTTCAAAATCTGCAGTAGCTCTACATTATTTAAGAGAACACCATATTTTCATTACAGTGAGCCAAAAAATGTTGGCTGCTTTGCTCCAACAAATGCAGGTTGAGGTGCAAAAAGAGAAAGTTTGTGCAGAGTTATAGGCCAGTATTGAGACCCAAAGTGGCTTAATATTGATTTTCTACACTCAAAAAAAGAATCATCTACTATAATAATGAAGTTTTTAATCATTACAACACCACATATCAACAATTTAGTCTCCGCTCAGTTCATTTGCATAAAGCTTGACTGAGAGAGCAGAGAGGTGATGTGCATCAGTGGTTTAATATGTCAGTTAGATGTATATATTGTGCTCTCTCGCCTCATTATAGTACTGTATGACATGCCCTGTTTGAAGTAAATTAGCAAAAAAAAAAAGGAAAGAAAAAAAGGTGAATCATTTTGCATGACATCATCTGTCATGTTAGATATACACTGTTTAAAATTTCAGCAACCCCAACTTAAAACACCTTCCTGTGTCCCTGAGAACAAATGGCATTTTAAAATATGTTCTTAACCTTAAAAGTCTTACACTTGTGTTAGACTGTAATTGACAGGGTGAAACTTATTTCACAACATTAAATTGTTCAAATAACCCAAGAACGATTTTGCCTGTTGGCTGATTCTTCCACCATCAAATCTAGTTCTTGTTTGGCACATTTTTATGAACGTTTGGTTTGATTTTGCTGCCCTCAGATGCTGATGTGATTACACTTAATAACAGGTTAAAGGAAATATTTTATAATGATTTCTAGTTATCTGTAAAATGTAACATGATTTTGATAGTCTACAAATAATCTATAGCCTACATAAAAAACAACTGAGAGTTTAAGAGAATATTTTAGAACATCTGCACATTTAAGAACCTTAGTGATTGTTTTATGATCCATTGTTAGATTTTCTTACAAATCCCATCCCTTAACTCCAGAAGGCCACAATGTGAACCTCCTACAACTAAAGCCCTATTCGAGCAGGATTCGTTCTACCAGAGGAGGTCCGGTATTGCAATATGTGCGTGATTTTGACTAGGCAGTTCGTAGAGGATAAAAGATCTCTGTAACTTCACCAAATTCTCCCTAATAGCCCAGACACGCTGTGCAGCAAACTGGCATACAGACTAGCATTAGGTTAGTAAAGAGGGCTCATTCAACTTACCAAATGCCACTCAACAAGACTGAGAACACTCTGCCTTGCAAAAGGAGCTTTTGAAATATTTTATTTTTTCTTTTCCTTGTAATTTGGCCGTCACCAAAAATGTGGATTTCAGTAGTCTTCGCATGAACCTGAGGATTATGGGTCAAATTGAGGTTCATTTTAGCTGATAGCCTTGTCTTCACAAAGAAAATAAAATAAAAGCAAGCACCATTTTCTACGAAGCTCAGCTTCAAAATGAGGCATGCAGCTTTTTAAATGTATTTTAATTTCAAAATTAAAAGTTCTGTAGTTCAAAATTCTGATCTGTTTATTCTGTTACTTTAATGGTTTCTGCCCTGCCTTGCAGAAGCTGCTCTGCTCCTACTCCAAACAGATGTTATCAACTTCTCCTTTCCAGAGACCATGAGATATCTACTATTTTGGGTTGTGGAGGGGAATACACTTAATGTGTGTTCACTTTTGAAGGGTCAGTAGTAGGCAAGCACTTATTTGAACAACAACAGTTTAGTCTCAGAAAAAAGTGAAGTAACTCTGAGCCTGGCTTAGAAACAGAAAGAGAAGGGAAGTCCTTGGGGAGAGAAGGGAATTCTCTATGGAGAGAATAACAGACAGATAACAGTGTCTGTCCCCCTTGTCTATCAGATACAGGTCAGTGTGAATCACAACCAAAAAACACCCATAAAGAAAAGCATTGATCAGGTGATCAGTACAAGAAATATAACTGTCTGTAAACCTTGCATTCAGCATCTGTTCCATAAGCAAATGTATTATATTCAGGATTCATTTCCATATAAAATGTGCTATACATCCAGAGGTGCTTTAAACTGCTTGAAGGCTCTACAGGTAGTGTTGTAGTCAAGACCACCAGAGGTGAGTCTGAGTCAAGGCCGAGACGAGGCCAGACTACACTAATTTGTCCCGATTTTGGCACGCTTTTGTCGTAGCTGACAAATTCCCAGCATCAGGGAATGAGGAACAGGTTTTGTAGTGTGACATAATCAAAGAACAGCAATGTGGCATCTGGGACGCCCCATGACACGCCGACGAAAAGTCTAGCATGCCAGAATTTTTGGTATTTTCTTGCCTAGTTTGACATCCCCTATGATACATTACTTGACAATTTAACCAATAGGATGAGAGTTCTCTCTGGTGCACATATGTAAACAAGGCGAAGAGAAAGAGGGACGCTGCTGTTGCAGCTGTCAGGCAGAACAAAGAAATGGAGGAAAGGTTCGTTGAGCTGTGGCAAAAATACCCTTGCCTTTTTGACGTTTCCTGAGGTAGTACCATGACACAGTCCAAAAAGATACATGATGGTGAGAATCAGCGTTTATAGCATCTGTTTACATACAGTGAACCTGTTGGCTAGCTGCATGTATGTAATGTTCCTGATATGTTAACACATTTGTTACCTCAAGCTCTCTTTGAAAAACAGACAGCACATAGGCTTTGTTCACACAGCAGTTAAAAGTGGCCCAAATCCGATCTTTGTCTTCATATTTGACACAGGTGTGTCACCTGTGCATCAGTGTGAACAGCAAAAAACACACTGAATCTGACATTTTTAATTCCAATTTGAGACGCTTTCATATGTGGTACTGAAATCCGATATGTATCCAATATGTGACAGTGTGACTCAGTCTAAACAGCTAGATCAGAATTCATGCGACTTTTACGTCAATCCAACTCAACATTCGTCATAATTTCATGCTGCTGAGACCTCAAACATTTAGGCTGATGTTTCTGTACCAAAAAATTAGAATGTACTTTTTGCAACCGCAAGTAAGCAACCGAAAGTAAAGGTGGAACACGCCTGTAGGAAAACGAGGCTGCAGCATCAAAGAAAAGTTAAAAGTCTGAAAGCAAAGTTTAAAGAATCTGAGGACACAAACAAAAAAAAAAAGTGTCCGCGCCCTTTTTACGGTGAGCTTGAACACATTCTGGGTGATGAGCCCAGCTGTTAGTCAGTGAAGCTTCATGATGGCTCCTGTGATGCTGGTGAAGATGAAACTGAAAGCTCCGGGAGCGACTGTCGTTTGTTGGCAGTCATTATTGTTTACCTCTGGATGACCACGCCACATGAAGCAACATGAAGCATTGTCTTTTGTGCATGCAGGTCAGTTTAGGAGCGTGATCTGTTCAGACTATTGTCACATATAGGGCACATTTAAAAGATACTGTGAACAGCCAAATAAAAAATCGGATTTGGTGAGAAAATCAGATTTGGGCCACTTTTACCTGCTGTGTAAACGTAGCCATACTGTCTTTTTTGTGACACCCAGGAACGGATCCACAATTGTTTTTTCCTTCTTTTCAGAACACAAAACCAGCAGTATTACACACAGCATTCTGTAGCCATGATTGACAATTTCTTGACCCTCCTCCCCGACGACCTATGAACTCGCAAAAAGACCAAGACCTGGCAAGAATTTATGGTGCGATTGCCTAATCTGACATACAGACAATAGTGAAAGACAAAAATATTGAAGTCTGATCCTGGTCATAGTCAAACGTGTAGTAAAAAAGATAACATGTTATTTTGTCCTAAACTGTAATATTTTTAAAAAAATTTTAACGGGATCAAGATCAGCAGTGTCCTTCTTGCCATACTGCTTTACACTCTTAAAAATAAAGATTCCTAAATTGCTTTTAGCTTGGACATATTGTTCAACGAATTAAAAAGGTTCATCACACTAACATCTCATCTACAAAATGCTTCTTTAAAAAACTATCCATTAAAAGGCTCTGTAGGGAAACAAAAGTGGTTCTTCTATGGTATGAAACCCTTAATTTTAAGCGTGCAGAGGCCAGGTTTGTGTTTTGACAAGTGTTGACCAATGCTCATTTCCTCCTGTCTCATTGGCACTGACAAAAACTCTATCAAAGTTGTTGTTGTTGGCTGGCTACCAGATTCTTCTCAGTTTGGAGGCACAGCTTGATTACAGAACAGACGCTGAATACAAGAATTTCAGGCAGCTTTATTTTTGTGCAGATCTTCTGATCACTTTCAGTAACTTTATCTCTGGCTCACTTTGGTTGTCCATAGATTTCACATTTAACTGAATGAGGAACATCATGGCTACAATGGTTCCAGATCTACTAACGTTTATCCTGAAGCACTGGCAGAGGTCATTCAACTAATGGGTGGTCGTAAGGTATTATGTATGATATATAATCCTTTATAAATGCAATTAGAATTTATGAACACAGGATTCATAGGAAGTGTTACCAGTGCATTATAAGGTTAGTGTCAGTGTTCTTATGAACAGATATTATAATGCCTTATAGAACCTGATGCTATAAGTCATATTCACTTGCTTTATAAAGTGTTATGCCTGTAATTGCAACTATTTGAGAGCAATTATACAAGCTTATGCTAGGTATTATAAGCTGTTATATATTCCATATAATGTTTTACAATTGCACTTGTAATGCATTATGAATACAGGTTTCATGTATACATATGCATGCACATTAAACTGCACCTCTTGCTCTTTGCCAGCACTGCTGGGATAACAGTTTCAGTGTTTAGCCAGTTTGCTCCTAAATACAAAAGATCCAATAATGCACAGTTGTAGTGTTAAACAGATTTAAAACTCCCTCAGGTATCAGCACTCACACCACACCTGGGATGAACAACAATACGCATGGCACCTTCCTGAAATGAGCCAGGTGCGCACGAGACCACAGCTGTCCAGAAATCATTTTGAGCCCTTGCACTCAAAACAATGTAAATGTAACCTTAAAGATACAGTAACACTCTGGAGGACTGAACAATGACATTTTGTTCCTATATACACATATAAAAAATTCTACTGAATTGGTTAAAAACATGTTTCGGACTTTTAACTGACTTGAATTTTAGACTAAAATCCTTTTGCTTTAAGCAACCCTATACCTTACTTAGGTTTAATTTATTAAAACAAATGATTAAACATTTCATTTTGTCACTAACAAAACAATCGTAACACTACTGAACCTTTACCAAATGTAACTGTTTCAGGAGAGACAATTTTCGCTAATTTTGAGCAAAACTCAAAAACACTAGCCAGTACATGACTAGCAAACACAGCTTTGAACAGTTGCACACACAAAATCCTGAAACACCTCAGAAATCCAGCCCTTTTCCTTTGTTACAAGATGATGCAATCTCGTAGCACAATCCTTATTGGCTGAACTTGT
Organism: Colossoma macropomum; assembly: GCF_904425465.1. Taxonomy (NCBI): domain Eukaryota; kingdom Metazoa; phylum Chordata; class Actinopteri; order Characiformes; family Serrasalmidae; genus Colossoma; species Colossoma macropomum. The sequence continues at coordinate 4,207,662 of NW_023494794.1, forward strand.
AGCAGGATGCTGCTACCGTTTTCAACTGCTCTGGCAACTGACTGATCAGGACAGGCTGAGTGAGCTGACCAATCAGAGCACATTGGGCTCACTGGGAGGCAGAGCTTAAAGACACAGGAGCTCTAACAGAGTATTTCAGACAGAGGGTGAATAGAGATGTAGGAAGTATGAAGAAAATAATGTGTTTTTATAACACTGAAGCATGTAAATCTATTCTAGCAGATGCCAAAAACATCTAATTATACAAACAATTTTAAAAACATTAGTTATGAGCATTAAAACGAGCATAATAATCCCTTTTAAAACTATAGAAGCACTCCATTTGAGATACAGCAAAAGATATGAAAAGAGAACGAAGTGTGTCTCTACAAGTGGGGCGAGATTCGTACGCATTGATAAACTCAATGGGGATGGATAATTTGTCCTGCTCGTGTCCTGTCAAGTCCCTCACGTCAGTATGCCAAGCAGACAAAAGGCAAAGTTCTGACACTGATTAACGCGACGACGCCGTCCATTTCTGTTTATCAGACCTTCCACGCGCGTCTAATGAGACTGACATCACCGTCTGGTGCATAAAAAATTCATCCGGGCGCGCAGCGGGACGCTTTATTCTTCATTCCGCTACGCTAAAAGGTTCAAATATTAATGTTTTATTTGCTTAGATTCAAAAAGTATGTTGTACTGGAAGGAAAAAGGATTGTATTGAATGCTTTTAAGCTTCTTAGAAGGGGTACGAATATAGGTTTTTGTTCCAAAGCCACCAGGAAAAGAGGAAAGAGAGGGAAAAGGAGAAACGGACCCACTTTTTTTTTATCCTCACTTCCGTCCTCCTCTCGTGGTGATATTTTTGCAAGTTAAAATATTCATACCGCTCTTTCTTGCCCCCTGGTACGAGTCGGCAGGGGGAGGAAGAAAAGAAGGAGCGAAAGGGAGCATCTGGAGGAGGAGAATGAGAGGAGGCAAGACAGAGAAGTGCAAGGGCAGAAAGCAGAAGTCTTTTGAACACGTGCCTGTTTTTCTCTGCTGCTGTCAAGAGGAGGCGCGAGGAGAAGATCTCCCACTGACTTCAAAGAGATAAGAGCATGGGGGGGCAAAACGCAGTGTGTGTGTGTGTGTGTGTGTGTGCTCGGACACAGACAAATAAAGGTGCACAGGGAAGTTCTGTAGCTGACTACAGCATTCAGAGCACGCTCACAATCATACGCACACTCACTCTTTCAGCTCAGCTGGTCCTAAAGTTCATTCTCATTTCTTCTCTCCCCCACCGAGATGAGTGTAAGAAGCTCAGGGAAGACGCTGAACTTCTGACACCTTTTTCTCTGCCTCGTCTGCTCCAGACCACTCGAAGAATTTTTACTATGCACAGAGAATAGGCTAGGGGCCATCGCTGCTGCTGCTAAACCAATCAATGTGAGAGTGTGTGATTTGAAGACAAATTCCTCTCATATTTGTCCTTCAGATACGCTCTGGGACATTTACATTAAATTTTCCTCTCAAACTTTTACTCCAGCTTGGCCTAACCCATCTTTATCAATTAAATTTTTTTTCCCTGCCCGTTAGCATCTGAGCTATGAATTATGAATAGCGTTAGAAACAATTTCCCTAACTGATCTTGGCGAATCCAAGGGGTAAAAAGTCAGAACAGGCAAACTTACATTAGTGTTAAAGACATATCAATATACTTTGTGAATATAATGAATGCAATGTAGCCCCGGATGAGCTTTAGAATACAGTTTTCACACTCAGCCACTTTGTTACAAACACTTATCTGGTACTTCCACTCACTGGCCACTTTATTAGAAACACCTACCTTTTACATCAACTTACTAGTTACTTTATTAAAAATGCATACCTTGTACTTCCACTCACTGGTCACTTTATTAAAAACACCTGCCTAGTACCTGCGCTAACTGGCCACTTTACTAGAATCACCTACCTTTTACATTCTGAGCAAAATTTCAAGCCTGATGAAAGCTCTGCTGCAGACTATACAAATAACGCACAGTATCCCACCGGTTTACATGCACAATTTATTGGCCACCTTCTACCCCATTCATAGTTTCTGACCAGGTGACAGCTGTTGACCAGACATTATCTGTGGGGTTGTTCATTCTCAGCACAGCAGCGACACTGACATGATAACGTCATGGTAGTATGTGTGGTGTTGGTATGAGTGTATCAGGCACAGCAGCATTGCTAGTATTTTTAGTCACTGTTAGATTGAGAGTGGTCCACCACCCAAAAATATCCAGCCAAAAGCTTCTCTGTGGTCAGAAACTGACCCCTGATGAAAAGATAAAGGATGACTAACACAAACTGTGCATCATCAGATGAACTAGTCTCTAAGTGTACACCAACCAAGGTGGAGCTACTGTACAAGGTGGCCAATTTCTGGAAAAAACATGGCTGAAACGTCATAACATTGCTAGAATCCTTAGAAACTGATTACGTTGAATTTCATGTTCAAATAGAGGCTTGTTATATGAAAAGCCATGAGCAACAATAAACCAAAAGTCTGAAAGGGGCGGGGGGGGTGCAGTGATTGGGGAGGGGTGCAGTCTCAAAAGCATGAGCATGCTCCATGTAACCATGTGGCCATGACAACCAAGAGGTGAACGCAGCGATGGGAGGGGGTCATGGAGATGATGTCACTGGGGTCATGTTTACAAGATCAAAGGTCACAGGGGTTAGTGGCAGAGACAGAGAGAACATCAGAGAGAGCGAGGGGATGAGAAACAGGGTTCACACACTAATGGGGGTTATTAGAGCGGAGAGAAAGGGAAGCGGAGAAAGAGACAGAGAGAGAGAGAGAGAGAGAAAGAGAGAGAGAGATTTCTGTTTTCATTAGTTGCTGCGTACATCACGACCAGAACAAAGCTTTGAAGCATAATGTTTGGTAAGCAATTATCTCGGATGGCGTGCGCCGTATAGATTGAAGATCACTATGAAGAGACGCTTTTATTTCTTAAATTAGCTCAGCATAATTACGGCCCGGACCGCGATCAATGCCCTCACTCTGCTCTTTTCAGTTTAATTCAGCTCCGGCTGACAGTCATCAGGGTTTGATTAGGGGTATAAATCTCTCACAGCACAACAATTCTATTTGATTATTTTGGTACAATTAGGAATTCTTTTCATCAATACATTGAATACACAAATGTGACGGAAGGAACTATTTACACAATAGTGGAATGCAGACAATATAGACAACAGTTAAACAATACAACCAGAGGTGGAAATGGCCTGCTATTACATGCTAAACTACAGCAGACAATTTAAACTGAATGAGCCCACTGAATGAATTTTTCAGCAATAAACTTAAGAATCGCCAAATAAACTACACTAAGTAGACTAAATATCCAAACAGATGCGACCAAGGTTTGAAGAAAATTAGAAAGCAAAACTTTTATCATTAGTGTAGTTTCTTAGCTGCCTTCAAATTCCAAATATACAGCATACAGACAGTCATTGCCATGGAGACTTTGGGTGGGTGGACCCTCCTACAGCACCATGACTTTCCATTGGCTGAATGAGCTATAGGCTGGAGCGTTAAATAACTCACACACTTACCTATATAGAGTAAAATAACCACATGCAGTTTTCAAGATGAGCCAGAAGACTGTCCTGTCTTGACCTTTCTTCCTGGAAAAGGATTCTGGTGCGTTCCGGCTCCATTCCACCCATAAACATTACTGTTAGACAGTAAAGATAACAGTTGATTCTGACCAGGGCCCTAGGCCATGAAAATTAATGAACGGAGCAGACAAAGCAGTGCTGCTGGAGTTTCTAAACACTGTCCACTCTATTAGACACACCTACTTTGTTAGTCCACCTTGTAGATAGTAAAGGCAGAGACTGTAGCTCATCTGCTGCTGCACAGTTTGTGTTGGTCATCCTCTAGTCCTTCATCAGTGGTCACAGGACGCTGGTCATAGGATGCTGTTGGCTAGATAGTTTTGGTTAGTGGACTATTCTCAGTTCAGTAGTGACAATGAGGTGTTCAAAAAAACCCCAGCAGCACTGAGGGTATTGTAGAACAGAGTAAAAGGGGGCTAACAAAGTATACAGAGAAACAGATGGACTACAGTCTGTAATTGTAGAACTACAAAGTGCACCTATAAGGTAAGTAGACCTGATAATGTGGACAATGAGTGTAGAAACAAGGAGGTAGTTTTAATGTTACGGCTGATCCGTGTATAGATGACCACAAGATGAAAGTAGCCAGCTCTTAACATCAGTAATGGTGACACTGGATGTACATTGATGACAGGCACTTTCTTTCACATCCTGCACCGCAAATCCTTCTCAGTTTCCTGCTGCTGTCTTTACAAGGTAAGAATACATTACGTACAAACTTCATTTCAAAAGGTTTGATGTTTGATAACACTGTCTCTAACTGAATATTTGTGTCACTTGATTTGGTGTTGCATTACAGTGCCAAAATGCCTACTCATGACTGTGAATATTAGCAGTGCTAACAAGCAAAAATGAACTCACAGTTGTTCACTTAGCTGAGAAAGTAACTGTCTGCTTTCTTACTGTTTTGCCACTTTGCTTTTTGCACAACAACTTGTTAAGAACACTGATTGACATCTTGCTTTTATTTTTCAGAGCACGCAGGGAGAAAGACGCTCTCGTGAAGTAAACCAGTCAGAGATACTTATAAATTACTGACAGTTTGACTATATGACTAATTATGCACCGTTGAAAAGCTCTTTTTAAAACATTTTATTGTTAGCTTGTTATCCAATGTCTGAAACTAAGTGACAGTTGTGTATTATGCTAATAAGTCAAAGAGATGCAGTTAGTTTCCACTGGCTTGTTAAGAAATGACCTTTGTTGTAGATAACGCAGGATCATGATGCATCAGTGCAAATTCACACCGCTAAAGTTAGTAGGTCAGAAGTTTTGAAGTGGCAGGAACAAGGAGTAGCACTTCAAGGAACAGTGAAGCCACCAAACAGTGATGACAGCACTGACGGTGAGGAGTGAGCGTAAAGCATATAAATGATGGATGTAAGCTACATAGTGTTTTGCCACAAGTCTCTGATTTGAGAGACAGGCGTAGCATGGGGTCGTGGCTAATGGGCTGACCGGAGTCAGGCCAGTTCACTTGATTTGCCTTAGGCTCAGATTCTACTGCCAATTCAGAGATCAAGCACCTTGTAACTGCTTTACATTTTCCACTGTACAATGTCAATCAAAAGCACCCTTTTTCCCCTTTTTATTTTCCACATTTGAGAATAATGGTGAAGTCCTCAACACTATGAAATAATATTCATGGAAATGCTGTATGTAGTGAAGCATTTAAAGCCAAGACAGCTACATGTGGGGTTTGTAGAAGTTTTGCTGTTGGTACATTTGTTGTCTTAAGTTTGCTTTTTAAGTTTAGCATTTAAGATATAATGCTAATGTAGCTAACAAGTAATGGAAAGCATATCTGCCCATTCACATCATTCCTAAATCAGCACAAACTTGCTTCAAACCATGTTGAGTTGTTAGGGAATCTCAAATAAATGCACTTATGTGTTTTTTACACTGTACAGCTAACCACGCTGCTAGAAGAACAAGCATAGACCTGCATGGCTGGTCACCAGCAAAACCAGCATATTGCTGTTGTTGGAAGAAAACCTTGTATCTCCAAAATAGTAACTTTACAGGAGAAGGAAAAAACATGCTTTACTTTTAATGTAAGTCAATGGAACCAGATTTTTTTTTCCAAGTCATTTTGGGCCGTTTCTTTTGGCCCTTCATCATGAAATCTATAGACAATGTAAAGAGCAACAGGAACTTTCAAATTATATCAAAAACTGAAAAACGACAAAAATGGAGATACAAGGTTTTCTTCCAACAACAGCGATATGTTGTTTTTTCATGCTGGTGTGCTGGTAAGCAATAATGAAAGTTAATATGCTGATCACCAACAAAACCAGCATATGTTGCATTTTGATGCTGGTATTGTGGTCAACCAGCATGACCATGAACAGTTGAACTAGGACCAGAACAACATAAACCAGCATAGACCAGCATGAAACGCTTGCTGGCCTGTGCTGTTTTTTTTCAGCAGGCCAGTAAAGAATGCTGCACAGCTAAAAACAGAAGTAGCAGCCATCTTGAAGGCTGAACGTTGTCCATAATGTTGTTCATTCTTATAGATAACATTGTCATAAAGTGTCCAAAACTATAAGCAAGTCTATAGAACATGACACAGTTTGAAGCAAGTGCGTGATGAACTAGGCTTGCAGTTAGCACAATAAGCTTATACACTTCCTTTAATTGTTCGCTACATTCACCTCGTAGCTGGAGTGTAGAAGAAAAAGAGCACACTTTGGATACCAAACATGTCTTGGTAGGTCAACTACATTTGGTGGAAGGGGGAATTTAAAATATTAATATTTTAACCAAGCCATTGTTTCAAACATAAACCTTTAGATTAAAATGTCATTAAGATTCTATCAGGTGTTTCCAAGATTGTGATGGGTACTGTAGATGAATGGATGAATGGAGGGATGGATGGAGAGATAGAAAAATACACTACAAATACAATAAATATTTTTTTACCACCAAATTGCAATGACATTACTTCTAAGCACACTTATATCAATAATTCCAACTCCATACTGCTCTATCTTTCTATCTCTCTCTCTCCCTCCATCGTTCAACGATCATATTTCTCAGTGAACTTAAAGTCAGATGACACCCACAGTCAGTGTGAATTGGTGCATTACATTAAGTGCACTCGTTCTATAAGAGTGTGTGTGAGAGCAAGGGAGAGAGAGAGAGAGAGAAATATGTATGAAATATGGAGAGATATCTCATGACTCCACACAGATAATGGATGCTCTTTGTTCAGGCGCTATAATTCATGGAGGTATAATTGAGAGCAAGAGAATTTACAACCAGAGAAGAGGATGAAATAAAATAAAAGAGAGAGAGAGAGAGAGAGCGCGCAGAGGAGAGAGGGAGTGGGAAAAGTAGGGGCAAAGGGTAAAAGGCCTTAAGAACTAAAATTATCAGCCTTTTCATTTTAATATTTTAATATCTTATACCAGAAAAAACAGAAAAACAATAGCGCTATCATACAATATCAGGAGCAGCAAGTTTTTAAAACTAAAAGCACGAAGCATTTCTTTTTTAAATTCAGCTATTTACATGTACACAAGGTCACAGAATGGCACCTTTTAGCAATGAACTAAATATCATGTAAAAACTGTCCTCAGATGCAACCATCTCTACTGAATTCCAGATTGTCTCTGGAAGCAACATCAGCAGAAGAACTGTGCATCAGGAGCTTCATGAAATGGGTTTCTATGGCTGAGATGCCACACACAAACCTATGATCACCATGTGCAATGCCAAGTCTTGGCTGGAGTGGTGTAAAGCTCACTGCCATAAGACTCTAGAGCAAGTTTGGGTGACTACCTGCCCGACTGCATAGTGTCAACTGTCAAGTGTGGACGGGGTAGAACAATGGTCTGCAGCTGTTTTTGATGGTTTGGACTAGTTTCAGTGAGGGAGAATGTTATTGATACAGCAGATAATGGCTTCTAGAGAACTGTATGCTTTTAGTAGTTAGTTGCATATATACATACATATATAATGCCCTCTGCCACAGAGCACGTTGCCTTGGGTTGCTAGGGAGGTGTGTCCATGCAAAGCAGCCCTCGGGTGGTGTCACACTCCTGGTGTATAAAGGTACTGTTGCTGCTGTCTACATGCTAACAAGGTTGTTGTTGTTAGCTGGAAATGTGTGTGTGTGTGCTTTGGGTTAGTTAATGTGGCTGTTGGTGACTTTCCCCACTAATCTTGCTATTATTCAGTAGTGTTGGACCTGGCATTTCTGACTGCCTGTTGAAGTGCCTGTTCAATAAAAGAGCAACTGCCTGGATACGCAATGTTTCTTGCGTCTTCTTCTATGCCAATGCCATTACATTAAAAAAATCCATATGGGACACCTATAAGCCTATAACCTACCTTAAAATAGTTGCGTGTATGTATATGTGCATGCTTTTACTTCCACATTTCTGTATGTGCTAATGTGCTAGTCTGTGTGCATGCACCTCAGTGGATATAACCGCAGTTCTGTCTCCTATACATGCCCCTTGCTAACTTTACAATATGTATACAAGGGTGTGAGGGTGTGTTGCACTCTGTCCAGATCAAAGCTGTCAAACTGCTACCGTTGCTGCCTAAACGTCTGCTTTCTTTGTTGGAACACAACTGCAGTCTTGATTCTCTCTCTTGATAAATCTAATGCATCACCTCAAGCAGGTGTGTGTGTGCATGTGTGTGTGAGCATCTGAAGCAATATGGCCTCCTGTGTGCTCTGACTGCACCCCCAGTAAATTCATAGTGGCCTTGCAAACGCACACACAGACGAACAGATGAAAAAGTGCAGGAGCTGCAATAGTACAGATCACCTCCATTCGCTTCAAGTGACAGTACTGCTGGACAAATGGTACCAGTGCAATGGCCTCCTGTTAGTTAAAGTGGGAGTGCATTACAAATACATGGACATTTTCTTCTATCCAAGCAAATGAACCAATGAACCAGTAATCAAGTGATCAATGAATGTTCTTTTTCTTGTCTTTTGTAGTGCACGCTAAGCCATGTTTACCATGAATTGGTCCTGACTCTACGTTCACCGATCACTGTATTAGAAACACCTACCTATGTCCACTTACTGGCCACTTTATAAGGTGCACTGACTTTGTATGTCAAAGTCTTGATAATGTAAGAAGAACACTAACCGTACTGTGAAAAAAACAAATCTGATTGTGTTATGCAAACTTCCTGCTGATTCACTCACAGACACAAAGGCCTACCCTAGCAACCTAAAAGAAATAAACCAACTGAAATGTGTTCTAAACTAAATTAAGAGGGAAAAGTTTTGGAAATAGGGAAACTTATATCTTCAGTAAGCTTCGACTTGTTTATGTGCGTTGTTTGTGTTATGTCCACCACATCACATGTAAGAGCGCACAGGCTAAGCTTGTAACATAATAGAAATACACATTCTTATTTTAATAATAAATCATTTGATATTATATACAAATCTGTAGGAGTAAATGAATGGCTAATCAGTAAACTTTGGGGATGAAGAAGAAGGGAAAAAGGGATTTGGCTGTACTTCTTATTCACAAACTGCAATAACTGGTGCTAGTAGGTTAAAAAATCAGTAGCATGAAGGGAAATATAGCAGCAAGTGGAAATCTTTGGTCATGCAGGATGAACTGATGCTTTTTAATGTCAGGTAAAGCTTTAGTAATGGTGGCTGCCCCTTCAGATGAGCTAATGAGCTAAATGGTGATGGTTTGTGAACTTCTACGCAAGTTTTTTTCTCTTTAATGGATGACTTGTCAACATGATAGTGTATCAAGGTAATATAGAGGACTGAAAAAGATATTTTCATTTGTTCTAGCTAACAATAGCTAGAATAGTTAGCCTAGTTACAGCTGTACCATCTCTGCCTTGCGTCCTTGGCAATATGTTCATACTAAGGCAGTCATGTTTTGTAGTAGCAAAGTATAACAAAGTACTTGATCAATCACAAATACAACCAAAACTGTCACACTTCAGAAGCCTATTAGAACATAGTAGCGTTTCAATTGTTGGCCTGCATTTGAATTTTGAACCTTTGATTAGTTAACAGAGTACTTGAATACCTAGACTCACCCATATGGTGTAGACTATAACACTGCTTCTTTTTATACTGTCTCATTAGGCGCATGTGGTGTTTTGTCAGATTTGTCTGGTAAGTACAAGTTATTCCTTTTTGTAGCAGAAAATACATAACAAAAATTTACACAGAAGCCTAAACAATTCAATTTAATATAATTTTTTTCCTGCATTTAGTGTGTTGCTTTCATTCTTCTTTGGAGTCCAGCTCTTATTTCTTCAAAGAAATCTGCAGGGATATTTATCCACACCTCCAAAGTTCTGTCTTAGAAGTTGGTTGCATTTTCTACTTCTCACAATCCAAGTAATCCTAATCACATTCAGTCATGTTGAGTTCTGGACTCTGGGGTGGTCAGTACATTGTTCTGTGTACACCAGCAGCTTCTTTGTTTGATTTGCAAATGCTCTTCTTTTTTCTTAACAAAACAATATTCAGCCAAGGGTGGTTTTGTGGTCAGAAACTGACCATTAATGAAATTGTGTTAACATTAAGGCAGTGGGACCTACAATCTAGGCGTTTCTAATAAAATGGTCAGTGAGAGTACAGTGTGGTTAGAGAAAGTTAGAACTAATCTTGCAGAAGATCAGCAGTCCTGCCTCGGATGAAGCAAAGAGGAAGTGATCGTGCAAAGAGGGGGCAGTCGAACGAAGCTTCCACTCTCTTAATAATGGCTCTCTGGCTTGTCACAGTTACGCACACATACACATACACTGGTGAGGAAAAACTGCAGGAGCAGCGACAGTTTAGGAGAGATGTGGGCTCTGATTTCAATCGAGGTCAACGCAGTGGGATCCGTCCCTCCATGCGGAGATTATTTTACCACAGAGCGCTCAGAGCATTTTTGTGTGCTTAATTATTGATCAAAAAAAAAAAAGAAAGAAGAGAAAGCTAACAGAGCTCGGACAGGTTCTCAAAGTCTTTCAGAAAGACAGTGAGCGAGCGAGATAACGGATGGGAGAGTGCGAGAGAGAAAGAGGTGAATAATTGATGGGGTGGGAAGTCGTTGATATTTTTCTCCAGTGTTCATCGTGTCGAAATAAATCACATTGTGTTCACATCTGTCTTGTCTGGTATGATGCCACATGGTGCATGGCGGAAGATGATAAATGTGATTGGGCTGGAGACGCAATTGATGTTGATGTATGCACTCACACATGAAACACACGAGTTCAAAGCTTATCATGTTTCTGGAGGGTATCGCAGGCTTTAAATTAGCAACTTGGCTGAACTACTTTTAGTTTTTAAATCTTGACAAGTTGGATAGCTAGACAATTAGAACCCAGTACCATTCTCTAGCACTCTAAAGATGAGATTCACCTTTAATATGAGAACAAAACAAAGAGGTAGGAATCAACACAGAGCTGTGAACCCTGGACTGAAGAGAATGTGCTTTGAAATTGAAATAAGCATTTATCACAATGTCGAAAATATAATGAAAATAATAACTTCTACAGAAAAGGGATATTGAACAAACTGACAACAACAACAAATGATCCTATAAGCCTATTATAAGTATATATTATAAGCCTATAAGCCAAAGTACTAGATAATTATTTTGGGTAACATGATGATAAGTTCCAAAGCAGTTTAATTTATTTAAAGTAACATACACATCAGTTTCTAGATATTAATTGGGTAAGTATGTGGTCCAAACTCCACAGTGCTGTGTAGTTATTCTGAGTAAAAAAAAAAAGGTAAAAAGTACCAGGTAGTTATGTGATATAATTATGTGAGATATTTACTACCTATAAAGGAAACTAAATCTGGGCTGTAAAGGAAAGCACTGATTCTTACTATGGTTATACTGGGTTCTGACCATGTACTTCAGAACACTGCCTTTGTATTTCATGCCATTATCTTATGCTGGTACTGGGAGGTGTTTCTGATTTACTTTCCTGCTTAAACATATGACATTACACACATTGAAAATTAGTGTGGGTTTGTATTTACCACGTTACTCCAAATACGTATGACATATACTATGTAATAGCTTGAACCTGTTAGTTCTTTAAGAGTAATGTAGCTGGTACTGATCAGCATTTTCAAGCCAAAATAATTATGTAGCTATTTAGAGATTGTTTGCCACACCTACTTAGTTAATATTCAGAATCTGTTTGGCATTTCTTGAAACTTACCATGATATTACCCAGAACAATTATCTAGTACTTCAGAGCTTTTACACACACACACACACACACACACACACACACACACACATATATATATATATATATATATATATATACACACATATATATATATAATTGAGTGAGTTACTATATTATTGGGCGAGTTATTGCATAATTGGGCTTTTTACATTTTGCCCAAGTATACCGAAATATACTGCAAAATTTATTGCATTATTGACAAATTATTACAATATTGGGTTCTACAAGCTCTAGTTCTTCTTCTTCTTTGTCTTCTTTGATTATTGTTATTTATTGTTATTTTTGACATATCAGCAAACAAACTCACAAAATGTTTGCAGTGCATCACAAGCAAAGGCAGTTTGTTACAACTGAAAAGTCTGTTCTTATAATACAGAGAGATAGAGAGAGCATGAAGCAGAGGGTGAACATGAGGGAGAGGGAGGGTGATAGAGAGAGGAAGGATGATAGAGGGAGGGTGATAGAGAGAGGGAGGGTGACAGAGAGGGGGGGGGAGCGAGAGCGAGTGAGAGATAGGGGAAAAGAAGATAAATAAAGACAGAAACATCTGAAATATCCCCCGATGGTTCCACAAAACAGGCTAACATGAACCGCAGAAGACATGAGGCAGCTGTGACAGCTGACTGTGTCTGCTATAATACACAGATGATCTCAGCGGGACGTTTGTCGTACAATTCCACTCAAGCTACTTCTGCACTTTGGGAGTCTTATTAAACCCATTATAGAAAGAAAAGGACTGGAGCAGAGGATCTGACTTCAAAGAAATGCTTCAATATATGACCTTGCCATTGGCTAACATGACTTATCAAACAAACAGGCATGATGTCAGCATTCATTGTGTGTCTGTGTGTGGTAGAGAGAGTGAAGAAATAATACTTCAGAAAGGTTCCCCATAGAGACCAGCTAAAATTAGTATCATCATTGCAGTGGTCACTGTACAAAGAAAAGGGAAAAGAAAGTCCATGAACTCATTCCAGTATAGCCCATGCTATATTTTATTGTCAATATAGGTAATGCTTGGTAAGTGTTTTCAGTCAGAACAGAGTGCTGCACAGGCTCAGCAGACTGTACACAAAGCAGTGTTCTATTCAGAACCATGAGATCTATATAGAACCATTTCATACTTTAACAATTCTTTGAATGAAATAGTCCTTCAAATTGACAGAGAATGTGTTGTATATATGGTTCTACACAAATCCTTTTTGAAAATGGTTCTAGCACCAAAAAGGGTTCTGCTACTGGTATGATGTCAAGCTTGCAACAATAGGAGAACCCTTTTTGGTGCTGTATAGAACCCTTTTCAAAAAAAGTTCTATATAGAACCATATACAACACAATGTCCATCATTATTTAAGCATGCAAATGGTTCTTTGAGTGTTCATGGTTTTACATAGAACCATTGACTTTATTTAAGAGCTCCTGAAGAAGCATCTGTTTTAAGGGTGTAGAGTTACAGTTAGTATTAACAGCTCCAGTGTTGGGGTATTTACTCAAAAAGTAGTTCACAGTAATCTCATTATTCATTACTTCTACATTACCCTGTCCCAAATTATCTCACCATATTGGAAGATACTTTTGCTTGTTTTAAACATCTTAAAACATAAATATTAGATATATTCACTAGATTTAAGATGATTTCACTTGCAAAAATATCTTTTTCTTTGCAATGTGGTGGGAGTCCAGAGCGAGATTTAAAAGTGTTCATCCAGGGGGCACCATTCTTGAGCCCCAGAATTACTCAATCTGCCCCCGATTGTGGGTAGTACCTTATATATAATCTTTGATAGTCTGTTTTCACCCACTAAAGTGCTGGAAGACTGTAGCTGTGTACGTACGGTAAGGCTTGAGGTCTTATAACAATAAAGCAGAACACGAAAGTGGACTGAGGCTCTTCTGTTTTAACAATGTACAGATCAATCGGACCCCAAAACGAACTACAAATGAACCATAATGAGACCACCTCAAGGGGTCTGAGTTCAGTTTGTTTTTGGGACTGTTTAGAGGGTTCTGAGCTCATCTGACATGTTTACATATCGCTGCTGTCAGAAGAAAACCTCATATCTCCATTTTTAACATTTTTTTTGCCTTAATTTGAAAATGCTTGTAGTCCTTTATATTGTATGTTAATTTCATGATGCACGGTCCAAAAGAAATGGCCCAAAATGACTTGGAAAAAAGCCTGGTTCCATTGATTTACATTAAAAGTAAAGTAGGTTTTTTTCCTTCTCCTGTAAAGTTAGCATTTTGGAGATTCGAGGTTTTGTTCTGACAGCAGTGATATGCAAAGCAAACCATGATGAGTCCACTTGAGATGCTGAAAAGTGTGATTTGGGTGTTTTTTTTTTTCTCATTTAGACCTAAGAAAAGTTATGAGAAGAACACTGATGATGAAATATTTAAGATTCTACACTATTTCTAGGTTACTATTCAAATGTAAGCAAAATTGGGATTTTGACCATGTTAACACCTTCGTATAAAAAGGTGAGACTTCATTTTTAGTCTTATTCTTTCCATTGATGTTAATGTTCAGAGGACTCTCAGGTGGTTTTGATCTGCACATCAGAGAAAGCTTTAGTGGACGCGGACATACCAAATACACACTAAAACATTTTAAAATTCATGTAAATATTTCAAAGATTCCACTTCTCACTCAAATTGTTATGCTGATAATATAATTTGTAACATAAAACATTAATTGTAAAAGAATGCAAATGACAAGCATTTTCAGATTTTTGGACCCCGCTGTACCTCTGATGTGGGCCTGTGTCTCTTTAGTATGCAGTGCTGCTCTGCTCTCCTTTGCTCTCTCTATGTTTAATGAGCTGACGGGGTCTTTGGTCCATTAGAACAGAATAATAATAATAAAAAATAGAAAAAATTCTTGCCACGATCGATTCCACCAGGTGCCCTTTCTCCCACTATGCTCAGCTCTAATTGGTTCTGGGTTATGATCTTTGACCTCCTCCTTATTCCTCCAAAACCCAAAATGGGAAAAGTGAATATTTGTTTATTAACTTTATTTATCCAAGCAAAGTAAACAAACAAACCAGCTGTAAAATATACCCTGGTCAAACAGACTCAAAAAGCAATAAAGTGCCTGAATTATTAGTGTGTATTGGTAATTGGTAATGGTTGCTAATTAGAAACATATTAGAACCTAAGCATTTAAGCTTAACCCCTTAAATTGCCCGGCAGACCCAAAGTTTTATTACACAGTTTTATAACATAAGAATAGCTCAACCAGTTTGCACTGAAGTCCCTGTAGTTACTGAATAATACGCCTTAGTATGTAATAAGACTGGGGTTTTACGGGGTTAAAGGTTTTAAGTCTTAAGGTGGCTAACTAGACTGTATAAACAGACTATTACAACTCTCCATATAACAGCCTTAATGAATAGTGATGGGATAGATGGTAGCCGTCAACTACGAATTAATTCATAATGCAAATGCTGAACATTACTCTTATTCATAATTCCCAGTAGACATTTCAGAATTTCTGTGTACTGTACCATTTAATATGAGGGGGTAAATATAAATGCAGAAGAAAAATTCTTTCTGTAACGTAACCAGGAAACCAGACTGGAAAAGAAATATCATTGCTTCATGTTTCACTAACTGTTTTCTGTATTTTCATATGTAACATTCAGTTCCCCAGTCATTGTTTATTTATATTGTTTACATAAAATTGTTTATTTATGCTGCTAGGGGAAAGATCTGTGTGCTTCCATGCTATTCTTTCACATTTTTTTAAAATTTAGATTCAGGTTTCCACACCCATATGTATGCGTTTTCCACAAGCTGTTCAGAGCAGTTTCATTTTTCCCCCAAATACTTTAGGAAATGGGTCGATCAGTCAATAAAAAAGTGCTTTACGACTTCATAGTCTTACACTTACTGCAGAAATCAGGAGAGGCTGCACCAAGGATGCACTCAAAGAAAAAGCAAGGCCATTTTCCATCAAAATAGAGAGAATCGATGCAAAAAGAATCAGGTTTAATGGTAGTGAACATGGAAGGTTATGAGGCATAATGAAAGATTTGGCTGGAAGTACTAGGAAATGTTTTTTTTTCTTCACAGTAATAGCACATTCCTGTCTTGTAAATAGCCACATGACTACAAGCCAGCAAGTAACATGCAGGGCCGTCGCGACAAAACACCAGGCCTAGGACAAAAATATAATTTAAGGCCCCCTAAGCCCCTCTGCCCCCGGCAACACAAGGAAACACAAATGGGTCTTGGCCCAGACCCATCATTATGCAGAAACATTACACATCACATCAAATTACACATCAAATTAGGCACGAGGCTTTAATACAGAACAGTGAAGATAACTCAGTAATAACAAAGCTTACCTTTCCACACAGTGAGAAGGGCATCATTTTGTCTTTAGGGTTAAACTTGTTTTGGTGTTATAAAGTGGCTGTTACAATTCACTAAAAGGAGACAGCTGCTCTGTAGCACCTGTAATAAGATTATAGGGCTGGTTGCTGCTCTTTCGGACTTTTGCTTCATTGCTTATGTGTTTATAGGAGTTTCCCCTCTCAAAGCGCAGAGTACTGGGATAAGATTGCTATAATGAGGCACCTACTCTGATTTACCAGCACTGATAGTAAATACTGACTGTGTGCTAATTAACACTTGTGAAAAGCTTCTCTTATTTTTGGCATTAACATTGTTGACGTTGTTGCTAAAAGAGTTTATTGGACACATTTTTCATACATTAATTCACATTTAATGCATGCATTTATGTATCAAGTCTGACTTAAAAACACAATGCAGACTTTGAACTGACTTGAACTTGCTTTGAATGACCCTATTCTTCTTTTTATTATTATTAGTATTACTATTATTACCATAATTATGTTTATTTCATTAAAAGAAGTGACAGAACATTTCATTTTGTCACTTTCAAACAATCATAATACAATTTTAGCTAATTTTGAGTATAACTCAAAAACACTAGCCATGACATGACTAGCAAACACAGCTTTGAACAGTAGTACACACAAAATCATAATATTTTTCATTATAATATATAAAAGTTTACTTAATTACAGAAAATGTGTTTCGGTAGTGACTATTCTTAATTGTACACACTGATTTTCAGACTTTGGGACAAATTTACTTCAAATCAGTGGAACCTAACTACTGACCATTTGGTCATAAGGGACAGGGATGCAGTCTCACTTTCTGCTATAAAATGCAGGGTGTTGCTAAAATGAGGCCCCACCTATGGACAAAAACTCTGTTTTGGTAGTGACATTAAAACACGGGACAGCATTTTTTTGAATATTTTTTTTTTTAAATTAAAAATGTAACTAAAATCTAAATACGGAAATCAAAAAGTTTAAAAAGCACAAAAAAGTATTTTCTCAAGTTAAAAATTTAGGGGTTATGCCACGTTCACATGCTTTGTGTCATTCCGTGCCTCACAGCAGTATGTGAATGGCGGCGGCATGAAGCCACACAAACATTGGCATGGCGATGGAATTAATGAAGGATTATTACAGGAGAGCTTTAGCAGAGCAGATTGTTTATTTGTTTTATTTAAGGTGCAAAAAGGCAGGAAAATGTTCTTCACTCTTTGATTTTTGTTGTTCTGGGATGACCTAGAATTCAATAAAGAGATGTTCAGCATTCATGGCTCCAAAAAATCAACATATATTATGTTTTACCTTTGAGACCAACATCAAAAGTTGGGACAATTGAACTCTTGATATAAAGTTCTGCTGGCTGATTTGCAGAATGCTGCCGCTAACAGTAGCACAATTTTCTGGTTTAGATCAGGTTTACCGTCGTCTGTCAACCACCAACATGTGGAAGCAGCGTTAGAGTTTGGGACAGTCATCTCTTAATAGAAAGTCACACTAGAAATTATGATGCAGTACATATTTAGCTTATTACTTAATTAATGTATTCGGTTTAAATATATCTTAACAATCTTTTTAAATATCTACAGTCTGAAAATAGTTTTACAGTTTGAACTAATTCAATAGGATGGTCCATATAGTGTTCTGAGGGCAGGTTCTGTCTAATAATGATTTGACAGTTTTCAAACTATTGTGAAACTCTTTGGCTCTGCAATCACTGCATTACTAAAGCCATTGATTACTAAGTTAGCGTAAACTGATTGGCTTCTGTTAAAGAAACATACAGCTGATAATTGAGCAGGAAGCTCAATTCTAAAAGCACTCGGCACAGAACTTAAGTTCACTTCAAATCCCCCAACAAAGTTGTTGTGAAGCAGAAAGTCAAAAAAATCTCTTGCCCTTTTTCTCTATTTATTATGTTTAAATATAGTCTTATTTTTTTCCCAAATACTGAGTAAATACACATAAATCAGGGTTATTAGCCATTATTTTAGCTATTATGTTGAAAATTCTAAGTCAAAATTTCAAGGAATGTATTCATTATTTCAATCTAATGAGTTACAACTCGAACCTGAATCAGAGAATGATAAAAAATCCTTTGGCTGCTTCCCAAATCATGCACTACTTTACACACTACATTAATAAATGCACTTCTAATTGTGCAGTATTTTTAACATGGCATTTAGTGCTACAGTATGTAGTTTGAGATGTTATTGATTAAATGACTTTGTAAATAATGTTGGATTTCGATTTTTCCAACTACGATATTTAGTTATACATTTTTAGTTGATAACATCAATTTTGAGGACCATTTTTGAAAAACACTGTTGACCCCATAATGGCTTAGTGACACATGACTAGGTCAAAAGAAACTACATGAACTGGGTTTATTTTTTCAAATAACAAATGCTTTTTAAAGCTTTTATTTTCGAAACGTGCTTGTGTCCATCAGTCCAATGTGAGAAGACAACTCAACGCTATGGGTCTAAAAGGATGTGAACATTGGCCAACTTCTAAGACTGAACTTTGGAGATGTGGGAAAATACCGCAGCAGATTTCTCTAAAGTCTCCTGGAAAGAATGGAAGCTGTAATAAAAGCAAAGGATGCACACACACACACACACACACACACACACACACACACACACACACACACACAGCTGTGTAACGTTCTGTGAAATGTATGTTTTCTGATTTTTCCCAATGGTAGAAAATGAATAACCTGTATTTAATAGCCAGTTTGACTGGAAATTAAATAAATGAAGGGTGGTGTTTGACTTTTGCACAGCACACACTGACATGCAGTCGAATTAAATCTCAACCAAGGCATGAGACACTGGTGCAGCAGCCGTTCTGATATGATAGCAACGCTGTAATTGCTCCAGTCCATCCTGCTCCTTTCTGACTCAATTCCGACCTCAACTGTGTATGAGAAATCACACAAAACTCTTATGCAAGCAAGGGCAACTCGTACTAATACCCTAACACCATAATTATTATGAGATTTTGGCCCTTTGTGGCGGCCCTCACTGACAGCAGGTCAAGGGTAAAGAAGAGAAATGAGATGGGGGTTTGGTCAAGAGGATTGCGATAGGAGCTTTATTCAAATCTCCAGGGTGGTTAGCGTGTATGTGTGTTTGTGTGTGTGTGTGTGAGAGAGAGAGAGAACAAGGTTCATGCTGAGACTATGATGTTGCTGTGGTATTTCACATAGCCTGCAGGGAGAGAACAGAACATTACGATGCTACGTGAGGGGAATGACTATTCTATATTGCACTCACAGACACACATATATAGTTTACAGTATGTGAGAGCTAGACGGATGCATTATGTGATGAGTAAACATTCTGAATGGACAGTGTGTTCTGACTCAACAAGCCATATCTAATGCACAACTTGTAACAGTACTTAATCCATAAAAGTCAGGAGTTATTGTTGGTTTGCTACTATTTAAATACTGTATTTGTATTATTCGCTCTAATTTGACCATAAAGAAAGTTTTTTGTCCATTTTAAAAGCAGTGCATTTGTTACAGCTCTACAAATGGACAAACAAGCTTAATTAAAATGTATTTATTACCTTTAATAACTTAATAACAAACACAATCATGTGAATGCAGGGTGAGTTTTCCGATTTTCCTCACCGACATCCAGTGAGAGCAACAGTGGCTGCATGTCATGTTCATGATTGTAGCCTCTCACTCTCATACCCCTAGGTAACAGTCAGGTCCAGAAATATTCAAACGCCAACAAAGTTTGTTATTTTTGTTGTCTATCATACCGTAATAGTGTTGAAGATAAATAATGCACATGAGCACAAACATTCAGCTTCAGTTTGGAGGTATTTAAATCCAAATTGGGTGAACTTTGCAGGAATTACATCTAGTTTCAAAGAAAGAAGAAATTGGAAAAAAAAATGTACTGGTAAGTTCGGAAAAACCAAGAAAGCCCAGAAAATGTACAAATAAAACAAAGAAGCTGAAGGTGTTCTCAGAACAACTAACTGACCATGCCAGTCCAGACCTCAACATAAACGTCTGAATATGCCTGGGACTACTTGGATTGTGAAAAGCAGCAAATGAAACCAACTTCTGAGACTGAACTGCAGATACAACAGCACACAACACAAAAGCAGCTGGGCTTCAGGAGAAGAGTCAAACTAGGAAAATGTGTTAATGGAATAAAAAAAAATATTGGATAATAATCATTTAATTACACATTTTCAAAAAGTGTTATATTTACATTGGATTTACATTTACTTGTTTTTTTTCTTAGTTTCAACGTTAAAAAGATTAGCAAAATGAAAAAATGTAAGTGATGTTCTGTCTGAAAAACAAGACTGTACACAACAATAACTTTTCAAATTCATAAGAAATGAATAGGCTAAATGATAAAATATCTTCCTCTACTTACAAATACAAGTGAAGGTTTAGAACTTTCAACATACTTTGTCCACTTGTTTCAATGAGCTGCGAGTGAGAAATAATTCATATCATGCTACTGTTACTGCCAGTAATATCTAAGACTTCACCAGAGGCCTGTCTCATGAAACAGGATGTCTTGCTCGGCCAATTCATTTTAGGATTAATTTGATTAAACCTTTGATTTTTTTGTCTTATGACAACTTTTTACCAGGCTACATCACCATGGTAACACATGCAGCACACAGTACAAGATTACGGATAGTAAACCAATCTTGGACTATTCACAAGCTTCTGACCAATCAGGGACAGCCTCCTGATAGAGGTGTACATGGACCCTGTGGTCCATTATCAGGTCACTTTTGTGGCATCAAACATGAAATATTTACTTCTGGGAATGTAAGTGAATGCAAGCATCTCTGGATGTCATTAGGAGTGACCACTCGATGTATACACACATTACAAAATTATGACGACCATCTGCTTGGGAAACATTAACTCAAGAGCCAGTGGAAGAAGCTTTGAGAAGCTTTTCGAGATTGCCCATCAATCTAATGTCTGCCCAACATTTTGTAATCCCCTGTTTGAGCCAACACAGTTCCCAGATTACATATTCAAAGTAGACGCCAGGCAAAAATTGATGGTACATGAGTTCTCCAATTCAATCTGTGCAACCTGCTCCACACGTGCCTTTATAAATCCTGAAGGATGATTTTTGAGAGATTTACACCACTTCAAAAATCACCACACTCACATAAAATACAGTACTGTGTGAGTGATTTATGTGCATGTCTCATTCCCCTCACGGTGTTTGTGGTCTCTCAACACTCACTGGACACTGTTAGGACACACATACAGTGCTGTGAAAAAGTATTAGTCCCTGTCTTGCTTTCTTCTATTTTTGCTCATTTGTCACGTTTAATAGATTTAGATCATCCAACAAATTTTAATATGAGATAAAGACAATACAAGTTAACACAAAAAGCAGCTTTTAATTGACCATTTCATTCATCAAAGCTAAAGATTTATTCAAAATATCACTACATGTAAAAAAGTAATTGTCCCCCTAAACCTAGTAACTGGTTGTGCCACCAACTGCAATCAATCGTTTGCGATTACTTGCAATGAGTCTTTTACATCACTGTAGAGGATTTTTGTCCACTCTTCTTTGCAGAATTGTTTTAATTCAGCTACATAGGAAGATTTTCGAGCATGAACTGCCCATTTAAGGTCTTGCATTAGCATCGAAATGCGATTCAAGTCAGGACTTTGACTTGGATACTCCAAAACCTTTATTTTGCTTCTTTTGAGCCATTCAGAGGTGGACTCGCTTGTGTGCTTCAGATTATTATCCTGCTGCAAAACCCAATTGTGATTGAGCTTTAGGTCACAAGCTGACTCCAGAAAGTTCCACCTTTGACTCATCAGTCCAAAGAATATTATCCCAAAAGTTTTGGGGGTCATCTAGATTTTTTTTTGGCAAATGCAAGACGAGCCTTTGTGTTCTTTTTGGTCAGCAAAGGTTTGTGCCTTGCACAAAAATCTAATCTAACCATGTCTCACTATTTGTGAAAGGGCTTCTGACCTTGGCATTGCACCATGAAGATCACTTTCACTTGGGGTCTTCTTGATGTTGCAATACCCTCCTAGTCTTTCTTACAAGAATAACAAACCAAGTATTTTGATGTTGGTTGTGTTGCATGACCTTTGAGGAAATCAGAATTTATAGACAAAAATGTTTCAATGAGTTGCCCATTTTAAAAGATGTCATACTTTGCAACATGTCATGATTTTACAGCTTTTAAACTACTTTACTTAGAATTTATTTTGCATATATGGTTGGACAGGCGGCACGGTGGCGCAGTGGGTAGCGCTGTCGCCTCACAGCAAGAAGGGCCTGGGTTTGATTCCTGGCTGGGTGACCAGGGTCGTTTCTGTGTGGAGTTTGCATGTTCTCCCCGTGTCTGCGTGGGTTTCCTCCGGGTACACCAGTTTCCTCCCACAGTCCAAAAACATGCAGTCAGGCCAATTGGACGTGCTAAATTGCCCCTAGGTGTGAGTGTGTGTGAATGTGTATGTCTGTCTGTCTGCCCTGCGATGGACTGGCGACCTGTCCAGGGTGTATCCTGCCTTCCGCCCAATGACTGCTGGGATAGGCTCCAGCACCCCACCGCGACCCAGAAGGATAAGCGGTTTAGATGATGGGATGGTTGGACAGTCATACCACCAGACATTTTTAGACTTCTGGGAGGCATAAATGTCTAACATGAAAAGAGATACACTAGAATAATGTGATATTAGTCATCTATTTCTTAAACAATGTAACTGGAAAATAACTGACTTGGTCAAAAAAATGCACATTATTGACCTAAATATAATTGACCAAATATAACTGACCAAATGTAAACCATCCTAAATTACCTGTTGGATTCTAACCCCTCTGATAGCTCTGAGAACTCTGGATGTTGAGTGAAATTTGATTTGATCTGAGTATGTATTAATGTTTATCATGTACTCTTAAGTTCTTGTGTCCTTTCAGCTCTATTTGAATCCTGAACATTCCCTCTCCTCCCTCTGTTCTCTCTTTCTAGCAGACTCCCTTATTTTCTGGCATCCTGCACTCCATTCATCCTGAAATGCACAGAAAAGCCTGTCATCTCTGCTCATCCCTCCACACACACACACACACACACACACACATAAACTCATAATCACCCCATTTAAACCGCTCTGCAGTGTCCTTCAGTAGGAGAAGGATGTTCCAAAAACAAAACTGTGTGCACCAAGCTACCAGCTCGCCAAAGGCCTGGGTGCTAAAATGATAACAATAACATTTTCTGGATATTGACAATATGCATCTGAGGTGTTTGTGACAAAATAATTATGCAAAATAGTTCCTAAATCTGCTGTCAGCACCAAAGCTTTTAAATTTGAACCACTTCTAATTTGGTAGACAAAGTGATAATGTGTGTCATGTAGAAGTCTAGCCATTCACTCACAACAGCACAAACAGACAGTTTTTAAAGCCATTTGAAAATGCCTGCTGCAGTTTACCCCATGCAACCAATCAATTAATGCTAGACCACTAGAACAGTCCTTAATTATAGTGAAGACATTTTTCCCCCATTTTCTAAAACTGAGCATTTTAGAGATTCTGTTTTGTTATGAAAAGCATATAGTAATGAATAATAATTATGAATGGAATGCTAAGAAAAACGTTATGCTAGTTGCATAGTCCCAAGTCTATGCTGTCTAAGATATCAGATTTTTCTGTGATATTGACGACGTTATTGTGAAGTCTTCTCAGTTAGTCCGTAATCTTGATCTTTTGCTAACTTTCACACCTCACATAAACCTGCCAGCCTAAAAAAACCTGCCTTTTTTCATCTTCACAGCACTCCACGCCTTTACCCACTGCTCAGCTTAAAAGATGCTGAAATACTGGTCCACGCTTTTATCACTTTTCGTCTTGATTACTGTAATTCTACTCTTACTGCTCTCCCTGCAAATATGTTAAATAGACAGCAATATATTCAGCTCGGCTGCTAGAGTTCTCACCCACACCAAACGTGCATACATCACTCCTGTCTTGTACCAGTTACATCAGCTACCCATTAATTCACATATTAAATACAAGATACTTTTACTGTCTTTATTTTGCTTTTTCCATATGATCTCCTATAAAACTTGGTTTTGCTTTGTTTTTTTGTTATTACGGCAATGTTTGATATCAAGGAAGGAGAGAGGAACTCAACTATTTACAAGTCGGGTGCTTGAGCTGTATTGGCCACAGCGTCGCCATACACACATGGTTAGAATGCTAACATACCTCTTTATGTTAGCTGTTGACCTAGCCCTCCTCAGCACATCCACACCACTTGAGTGCACAAAGCCTGACTCCCCAGTTCTTCCCATGCTGAAGCACAAACAGCCTCAAAAATGATGCCTCCCACTGCCGCTCTTCACAATCTGAGTCCCGCAGCATAACAAACCCCAAACAATACATCCCCTGAACACAACACAATACCCTTGTGTTTCATAGTTGGCTGCTTTGCTGGCCTGTTTTGGATGTTCTGAAAAAGCAACCTTGAGCTTTGGAAATGTGTTATGTAAATAAAATGTTATTATTATTATATTATTATTATTATTATTATTAAGATAAGACTTTTGGCTGTATCACAAGTATCACATGACTGTCTTTTATCATTGTCACGAGACATGAATCTTTTCAAGTTGCTGGAGTCCCCTCCAACGTCCTCGGTGTAACCTTGGTTTCACCACCCTCCCCTTACTGTAATTCATGAAACTGTTCAGTTCTAAAAGCCCACAGTGAGCCAGTGGCAACTTTTGCCGCCTTGATCATCTCATCAAAATGCTCCAAAATCACGTGGCCTAGAAAATCCTGCATGGTCAATTACACCTGGGCTGTTGGTCCAGATGGGGAGGCAGAAACAGCAGCATATAGATCAGCTGGGGACAACTTTTGAAGATGTGCAGGCTGAGCCGCCCACGCTGGATGGTGACACCGCTGAGTATTCCACTGGGCATCATCAGCAGGGAGAGAAACAGGAAGAGAAGAATCACAAACATAGAGGTGTCTGGGGAGACGCATGATCAGGACTGCACCACCTACGCCAAAACTAATACTTCACACAGCACGGCGGTAAACAGCAGTGTGCCTCAATGGTCACAGTCAGAGTTTAAAAAGCAAAGCACCAACGCTGGAGAAGCAGACTCATCATTGGACGCAATGGGTTACCGTCACCAAGCAAATCTGGCCATGTATGTGGGGGTGTTTTTTTTTATGACCTAAGAAGTTTAGGGTTATTACTGATACAATTGATTTGCATTGGGTTAGATTACTTGAAGGAAAACAACACTAAAATATGTGTGCGTCACTCTGTAAAGCCTGAAATAAGTTTTTCTAACCACAGCAAATGTCTTCACACATCTATGTCTCACACACAGACTCAAAAAGAATGTTTAGCTCGATGTTTAGGTCACAAATGCAAAATCAACATTATACTAAAGAAGATCTGATAACAATAGATCATTCACTTACATTCCCAGAACCTTCACCAAGTTTTGACTGAGTTCTCTTTGAATGCTTTTTCAACACACTCGCAAACATCAGATTCATCTGCATGAGGAAGAGGTCTGAAGCACAGCTGACAAAATTTTGTATGCAATTACACATTTCCACCAGAGAGGTCTCCACGTCCCCAAATCGTACATGGTGTAGCTTATAACACAATTACACTGCTATTTAATACACTACCTTTACATTTGGGGCCGTATATGCAGGTCACTATAAAGCTGTTTCGAGCAGTCTGACCATTCCCCAAACTGACCACTCCAAAGCCAATACAGTGCGTTCAGATCAGATATGCTTAATTTATTAAAGATAGGTGTACACTGTTCAAAAAATATTGCCAGTTCTTTGGGGAAATAAAAGAGAACCACTTTTGGTTTTATTTTAAGAACCAGTTTTGTAAATGAAATGTGTAAGTGTGAACAAACTTTTAAAATATTTAAGAATCTACAAAAGATTGCAGAGGATCTTAATAAATGAAATGTATTATTGCTGTTTAAAAAAAAAAAAACAACAAAAAAAAAAACGCTGCTTCACGTTGTGCCTAACAACCCTTTAACTGTGGCTCATTCTCTTTGCTAATCAGAATCAGAATTCACACTTTTGACCAAATTTCTTCACTTGTTTGAACTGTGAGTTGACCTATGAGTGACAAACAACAAAACAATATATAAAAAGAGGCATTCAAGGCATGGAGGACCTAGGAGCAATAAGAAAAGCTTCAATGCTGGAGAAGCAGAATGTCACCACCGGACGCAATGGCTGACCATTGCCGGGCTAATCTGGGCATGTGCATGTGGGGGTGTTTGTTGAGACATATTGTTTTCTGTCCTCATGTCCTGTGGACCCTCAGTGTCCCTAGAAATCTTTCCCTCCTCATTTTTTTTGTCCTCTTGACCCCTCCCCTCCCACTCGTCTCTTTTCCGGCATTCTTCACGCCATTCATCCTGATACAGTCCGAAAGGCCTGTCATCTCTACTCATCCGTCTATGCACACACACACACACACACACACACACACGTGCACACAGGGCACAGTCACCCCGTTTAAACCTCT
Organism: Colossoma macropomum; assembly: GCF_904425465.1. NCBI lineage: Eukaryota > Metazoa > Chordata > Actinopteri > Characiformes > Serrasalmidae > Colossoma > Colossoma macropomum. The sequence goes on from NW_023494794.1 coordinate 4,234,448, forward strand.
TTGCAGGGTTAAGAGCTTGATTAGAGCCCTCCAACTGTCAAAAGCACGTCCAGTCCACGAAAAGAGAAAAAAAAAATCTAGTTCATTACATGAAAAGAAAAGGGAAAAAAGAAGAAAATAAAAGCAAAAGCACATATTTTTCCCTGTGGTTTCTAACAGGGAAAATGGTCAGCTTTTTTTAAACAGGTCATGAGTCATTCTTTACAAAGGAAAAAAAGAAAAATAAAAGAAGGAAATTGCTGCATATTGTATTGCAATAAAACCGGCATCAATTTTGCTGCCAAAGTTGGTCAGCACATAAAAGAGATTCTGAATATGAAAGGATAAAAGGGACAGATGATAAAGTGGACTTGCAGCTTCACAACAGCATACATGCACACACAAATGCACAGTTTTATACAGCTGTTTTCATACAATGTCAGGATGTAGAACTCATATGTCCAATATGTATTATAATACTGTACTGTTACAAACGTTTTACGGCACCTGATTCATTAGTTTTAAAAAGCTGTTTGTCTTGGCAGTCAGAGTTTATGGGCTCAGAAAAATATTAATAATTGAATAAATACATATAGAATTAATACAATAAGTAGACTTTATAGTGTCAATGTGTTTGTTTAACCGTTTCCAAACCTTTCCTCATAGCAACCCAGTGTTACTTGTAGTTACCTTCCAAAACCTGGTGTAATCACTCCTTTAATAGGTTAAGTCAGGTTTATATATTATGAGTATATGGTGTTTGCACAGTAGCACAGTAGTGTGTGTGTGTGTATACACACTGTCTTGTATCTCCAAAATGGTAACTTTACATAAAAAGGAAAAAATACTTTGAATGGAAGTCAATGGAACCAGCTACAACTCCAAGTAATTTGTGCTGGTCCATTCATAAGGACCTTTTAACACAATGTAAAATGCAATATGACAACAAATAGAGATCCAAGGTTTGGTCAAGATAGTGATGATATATATATATATATATATATATATATATATATATATATGTCATGGAAATGTATGCAAGCCAATTCAAACTTACCAAGCCAGTGCTCTCCAGTGATCTTGCCAAATCCATCTCGGTAAGAATCCCACTCTCGGAAGAAGTTTACAGACCCGTCCTCTCGACGCTGAATCACCTGAAGATTGATAAGCAACCAGTTAACATGTTGATCAGGTTCACCCCAGCACTTTCTTATATCACACTGTAAACTCTTATCCCAGAGTGACTCAGTCATATAACTATTGCTTCATTTTGCTTAATTTTAACTAGAAACAATGGTTGAACACTTTTTTCTTTGGAGCTCAACAGGCAAGGTGTGAAAACACACAAGTACAAGTTGTTCATTATTCAGGAGATGTTTCTGAGGAGATTACATATAAATTAATGCCATAGGAAGGGGCAAGTTGAGGAAAAATAAGTGGAACAACAGGAGTTATTCCAGGAGTTAAAAGAGTCATTCCTATTAAAAGTTATTAAAGGCCTCTTAACAACAGTGCAGGAGCTGGTAGACCACCAAAACCATCAGATAAACAGCACTTACAGCTTTCATCTTTGAGAGAAAATCTGAACAATCAACAAGTGTTTCTGTCCATCCTTCCACTGTGAGAAGACAACTCAATACTGAGTCTGAAAGGATGTGCAGCTGACCAGAAACTGTTACTGAGAAAAGGAAATTGACAAAAAGGACAACAATTTTTCAAGTCAAAGAAGCTGCTGGTGTTCTTAACAATTGACTGACCTCCCCAGAGTCCAGACCTCAACATCACTGAATGTTTGGGATTACTTGGACTGTAAGACTGAACTTTGGAGGTGTGGAAAAATATCACTGCATTCTGTGAAAAACTGAAAGCAAGTTTTCCAAAAAGAATGCAATAAAGGCAAAGAGTGGAGAAATACTGAAAAAAAATATTATATTTAGTTGTTAGCTTTTGGATAATTCTTTTAATTATGTTTCATAATGGCTGTTTTGATCAGAAATTCAATAAATGAAGAGCAATACTGTAGATAGATGAATAGAATGATGATAGACGTGGTAAGAAAGACTTCCTGAACTGCTCTTTATTGCACTGTGGCTGGATTAATCTGGCTCTAAAGCTGTTTCAGTGATTGAGCACGGTGTCACTGTGGTGGTGTGAGACATTGTCCATAATGCACAGCAACTCTGCCAGCATCCTCCGCTCCACTGCCAACTCCAGGGAGTCTAGGTTGGTGAGACACCAATTAAAACTTTAACGAAAACTCGGAATGAGAGTAGGCTGAGAACGACTAAAACAGTCACGAGAAGATGTGCTTTGTTCCACGGCTCAGAAGAAAGTACAGAGCCTCCAAGCCCCAAGTAATAGACCTACTGCAGTGCAATGTACTTTTAAGCATATTGACATTCAAATGATAAAGATACCCTGTTGTTGTCTGAACAAAAGTGATATAAATAAATTAAGTTCAAGCTATGAATGCTCTATTTTTGGATTAAGTTTCTTTCATGTCTGAGTCACTTCATATTGTGTGTAATAAGAGAATCTCTAAAATAGTGTTCTCATCTCTATATGTACTTTCCTCCAAATGACAGCCTTTTAGAAATGGAATTAATTCCACAATTCCCCTAGAAGGGTCCACAGAATGGACAATTTAATTTTCCTTTACATTTGACCTCCCCATTCAGACTATAGCAGTTTAACCTACAACCCAGCCAATCAGAACACAGGTCATTTACATATATGATTAACCAAAGCAACCTGTTTAATTCAAAGTGATAAAGAAAGATGGTGAAATGATGGTTTAAAACTAAATTATGAAAATGATATAAAAAGGACTTCAGAGTGGGGAAATAAAATACAAGGGAAACGTGGAATAGGGCCTCATTTGTTGGTGACTGTTTGGCTCATATTTAGACAGCTGTCTTACTAACCTGCTAGTGACCATGGGCTTAACACTCAACAAAGTAATGCCAGCTTCTCCAAAACCCTGACAAGCACATGAGTCCAGAAACAGAAGCTTCTGAATGTCCATCAAAATGTCCACCAAACATCACAACATACTACATATCTTGTGACACAACTTAAGCCTTATAGACACTCTGGAGCAAGTGAAGAAGAAAAACACTATGACAGTTATAATGCTTGATTGTTGTTGTTACTTAACCACAGCATGATCTATTATGCTCCATCCTGTACTATTGATCATCATAGTTTCTGTTTCTGTTTCTTAAGCAGCTTTTCATAAAACAGGGCTTTCTTTTGTTACATTGAGGCTGGAACAAATGCTTACAACTCAGTCTGTTCCAATCTTCCCAGCATAAAAACAAAGCCTCCTAAATTGTTCTTGGCTTCAACATATGGTTCTACATAAAATCTTTGGATGAGGAGGTTCTGGAAAATGGTGAAGTTCTTAGGCTCTTGAACTAACTATCTAAACATTGGCTTTGTCATCAAGAGATTGAGAGTTTAATCGCCAGTGATGCCACACCCATCCAAGGCTGAGAGTCCATAACTGGCCTCCCTTTCCCCCCATCTCTCAGTGTGATGCTAGGCATCTATGCTACCTAACTACTATGAATCTCTGAGATGCAACTTTATTTAAAAGTGCCACAGAGCCTGGCATAATGTTTTTTACAACAATAAAAACGTGGTTTAGTGAGTTATGAGTGCTATTAGTTTGGATGTTGATTAAAATAACCATATTATAGACTTTAATTGCATCCTAAAGAGATTCCTATTGCTTTATTGGTAGGAGTTACAGTGCTGTGGTGATGCATGCAGGTCTCACAAACTACAATAGGCAGTCAGTACTGCACCAGAGGGGCCCCTCAAGAGCAGTGAACCTTGTGGAATTCAAGCCAACCCTAAAGCCCTTTAGCCTGATGCAAAAAATGTCCATTCCTGCTGATTTAATCTGCTCTTCTCAGACAATCATATGATTTCTCAGTTCTGCTGTTGTGCTTATTTTGATATGTAAAAAAAATGATCTAACAAAGCTGAAGTTTGAGATTTTTAATTCATTTGGGTCACAAACAAACATTTCAAACAAGAAAAACATGAAAAGGAATACAAGTCACACATCAGTCACATTTTTATTGTTACTCTGATTAAACAAAAGAATCATAAGCCCATCAATCTGGTTTCCCAAAAGCTTTGTAGCATTAAGATCATCTTAACTGGTAGAGAGAGTGTTTAAAGTGAAGCTCGCTCTACCATTTAAAAAAGGTAGCTTTTTTGTGCTAAGAAGCTTTTGGGAAAGCCAGCCCTGAATGTCACTCTGAATGAGCTCCAACAATAAAGGAAGCCTTGTGCATCTTTTGTACAGTGATAGAAAACACAGACTTTCACGTGCATCATGCAGCATGTGGAAAATATGCTTTGGGTCTATTTTGGATGCATGTGGCACGCTAGCAGTTTCTAGGCAGAAACAGTAAAGAAATGCAGCTATAATATACAATCTAGGCTAATAAACCAACCAATTAAAGTAGCTTTAACTCTTTCACAAGGTGAGAGAAATTCCTTGTTAATGTAGGTTAATGTTTTGAACCCACACACAGCTCCCCCTCTTCATATAGCTGTACATCACATGGTGAGAAAGCTAGCAACAATCATGACAGCAAGTCAGGTCTTTACTGTTGATCTCTGTATGTCATCTACATAAAGTTTATGTAAGCAAAAAACAAACAATATGGACATCTGTATTACATAAAAAAGCAACGCAAACAAAAAAAACGCATCGAGTGTGAAATAACAAACATGATCACCACCTGTGCCGCATCGTAGCTGGGGTGAAATGGGCTTAACTGTATCAAACGGGGACGTGACGTAACTCCTCTGGCAGCAGAGTTAAAAAGAAGGCTTTCCTTTCTTTAGACTCATCAGAGCTCTATTCCCTGGGCAAGCCTGACTTCGCTAAAAAGGATTTGGAAGTATGGTCTTATAAATCAAAATGACTTCACACAACGACCAAGGGGGCACTTGTACAGTCTTTAGAGTGAAAAAGCAGGGGCTCAAGCATCCTCAGGGATCTATCTGTGCATGTGCCTGACCGTGGGCATTTGTTAGCTGACATAACAGAACCGGAAGTTATTGTTCTCCTTCAAGTGCACTGAGCTGGCTTCACATGTCTCAGAGGAAGTATGTGCTAGACTTCACCCTCCCAGCTTGGCATCATTATGCACTGGGGGACACTTTAGTAAGTGGGTGAAACTGGCAATCACTAGAAAACTAGTTAACAAAAATAAATAAATAAAAAAAAAGGTGCTTCACTCACACATTTCACACAAAAATTGTTCTTTAAAGAATCCTTCATTGAAAGGTTCTTCATGGAACCAAAGGCTCTCCAAAGACCCCTTTAGACCCCTTCAGTTTTAAGAGTGTTTGCACTTTCATGAACAAAATCTCCTAGCAAAAGTACGTTCTTCTACCAGCTGTCAATCCACTCATACTTTGGTGAATTGATCTATTTTTCATGATCAAAATGCCCTGAATTTTTAAACTTTTTGTAAATTCAGGGAAGAAAAAAAAACAAAAAAACTCTGAAACACAGTTCAAAACGCACTTTTTTGTGTGAAAACACAGGCAGGGATTCAATTTTGATGTTTTCAACTCTCGGCAAAATCCAAGTCAGCTTCGGCATCGACTGTGATGTGTAGATCTAATCGAGTTATTGCCTGGCGGAAGAGGAACGTGACTTAAAAAGCAAACGGCACCGCTCCTCTCTTCCTTTACAGAATGGTTCATGATAGTCTGCCAATTCTTTTGCTTAATTTCTCACTTCTGTCTGTGACAGGATAATGCAGTTTACAGAGCACTGCCAGAAGACGGTTGTCTAATTTGATGTGAAGGGAAGAAAGATGGATAGATTGAGAGAAGATAAGAGCGACACAGAGAGAACAAAGAAAAGGAAAGAGATAATTGGTTATAGGAGGTGTATGTGCATCTGGGTGTAAGCCTATGTGCGCTGCTTGTGTGTGTATGTGTCTAGACTCTCTAATGTAGTTGAGAGCCATTAGATTTGCTCACTGCAGCTACTTCTACAGGTTTGTCTGCATATGCGGTTTGACGTTATCAGCAAAGATCACAAATAATGCATGGTGTGTTGAACTTTCCACTGTTTTGTCCATATTTAACCTTTCGAAAAGAGTCCATTTCTGCCTCTTTAACTACTTTCCTCCATTATAAATGTACTGTTGTCCTGTTTATTTTCATGCATTAACATTAAAGGTGAAAAAAATTTCTAATTGTCGAAGTGAACTACTTTTGGTTTCCTAAAGAACCCTTTAAATGGATACTTCTGAAAAGCATCATTTTTGTAAATGACGTGTGAGTGTCAACGTAAAGCTAGTTACTCAAAAAGTAACCCCTTACAAATTACTAAGTCGCTCAAGTTGTAAAGGGATTACTTCATTCATTACATCCTTGGAAAAAAAAATCTCATTACTCATTACTTTTAAGTTACTATCTAAAACCCACACAAATTTAGAACAACTGGAAAATTCAACAGAAACCCAAATAGTCCATTTCATTTATTAATAAAGAAATCTTTACTCAGAGTTAACATCATTTTAAAGGTCTGTCACTCTCCCTGTCTTTGAACAAGACACAGTTATGCTTTATTAAACTTATGAACAGCTAATGCTGTTTGAAAACTGAGGAACTAGTCAGGAATAGTTCAGAAACAACTGCCTCCAAAGAAAATCTTTATGAATAATAGTTTCCAAAGCTGAATGAAAATTGAAGCTAGTCTGTTTAGATGAGGTTGAGACTTTCTGCTCATCAGCAGGTAGAGCTTTATTCAACAGTTTCATGTTAATGTGATTTGATGCTTTGCCAGATTATATGTCAAGTGGATGATATTGGGATTTCTACAGTTCTGTTTAACATGCATCCATAATATTCCTAAAAGTGAAAACCATTAACATATAAAACAAAACAAAACAAAACATAACAAAACTGTCCAGCTCTCAAAACAGGAATAAACAGGTTTGGTTAGGCTACCTTGGATGGTTGAATAGACAGCATGTTTGAAATTGCGAAGGAAAGAACCCAGTCAAGCACAACCCTAATGGGCAAAGTTGCTTGAATGGTGACACCGACACTGCTCAATGTGAGTATCAAATACCCGTGCCAATATATATCTCAACTATGCAAGCTCATTTGTGAAGACATCACCTAAAATGTTACAGAAGCAAGAAGAAAATATGAAGATAAAGTTAACAAGCTTTAAATTTTTTCCACTGCATCTGAAATAGAGTAGCAGTTACATGTTTCTACTGCTCCTTTTAAGGTAGGGCAGATAATATTTATTAGCATCTGATTCTGAATGGCCAAAACAAATAACTCACTCAGGATATTTACAGCTTCTGATTTGTACCACCATTTGGCTATGGAGAGAACTGAATTCCACAGTTTGCTGGGAGTGACTGAGCCAGGTTAGTAAATCCCCTCTCACTCATTTCAGCCAAACAGTGCCACGCTATATATAGAAACACAATATTTGAATATAAGTGAATGTTTAATGACCATTTAATGTTGAAACTGAGCTTTACAGTTTACTTTTTATGCTTACTTTCATATAGATGTAGATATTACAATTTTATTTATCTGCTTTTTCATCTATACCTTCTAATAATATGCCAAAAGAAAAAAAAAAACATAAAAATTAATAAAAGTTCAAATTATGGTAACATTTTCTTTCTAATTCTATATTGAAAATGTGTCGTATCACAGTGCAAAAATGGCAATATGCATCATATCATGACATTTGCATATCATAAAACCCTTAATTAATATTGCTCTCTTAGAGACATAACACAATTAACAGAACTCCTATTATATTAACAAAATCTGGTCAGTGGCGGCACTTGGTCCATTTACCTTGAAGGATGGAGTAGATGAGAGCCAATAAACTGTGCAGCAACAGATGGTCTACAGTCAGTAACTGTAAACCTAAGTGCACCTATATGGTAGATGTTTCTGCTAAAATAGCCAATGAGTAGGAGAATTTCATGATGGTGTGTCTTATTTTGACTTATTCACAGGCCAAGAAACAATTACAGTGCATCCAACAATAACAACAGCATCATGCCTCTTTTATATAGTGATAGAAAGCAAAACTCTATTTTCCATTTTACTCTGTACCCATCATTACTACTCTGGGCCAGATTTGAATGAGTTAAACAGGACAAAGACTGCGTCAGTGATGATATGATAGGGAGGACAGGGTCAAACCTAATGCCTTGTGCAAATAGATGAAACGTCCAAACCCATCAGTGAATGTTCAGCTCAGATGTATGTCCTCTTAGTGTATAATCTGCCTCATTTAACCTATTTTCTCCCTCTCGTAATCTTTTTTGGACCAGGAGAGTGTGAAGAAAAACTCAATTTTAGTTCTTCCTCGGTTTCTCAGCTCTATTACTCTCTCCCTGCACATGAAGGCGTTTAAGATTTACTGATAAGATGGAGAATGATGTCAATATAAGTAGGGTTCAGTCAAACGTGGAATTATTTTGCTCCTTTTTTTCCTACTCTGGTAGCCTCCAACATCACAACTATAATGTTTTGTGTGAGTACAATCACCTCTCTGTTTGTTTGTGGGTAAATCAGTCTATTTTACACTAGTTCTCCACTTTGTTAGAAACTATTCTAATGTTGTACCAACCGATAAAGCTATTGGAGTACTTGTGGTGACATTAGTCTCCAAAAGCTGACGCCCCACCAAAGTTGTCATTGACTGTATACTGTAATCCATAAGAACAAGCATTCAACTAAACATTACAATAATATAGTGACTGCCATCCAACTAAACAGCTTTGAAGCACATGAATGAACATGTTAAAACCATTCAATACAACTCAGTTCAGTGTCAATCAGATAGCTACATGCTCCTAATGTTATACAAGAGCTATAAAAAATAAAAAAAAGAATATAATATACTGTGTCTCTTCTGAAACATATAATCACTTTCATTTCTCTGCACTCCAGCGTCATTATGTTCAAGTGTGTTAAAAGATGTAGGATTATAGAAATTGCTACACTGAAATTATAGTTCAGTGTTTCTTAAAACTTGAAGGACATGTGAGAGAGAAGGAGAGATTGAGTCAGGAGCACAGGTGCAAATCATGTTAACCTTTTCACTGTTAAAAAAACAATTCAATGAGTGCGATTACATGCACTTAATAATCCAATAACTGCAGAAAATCAGATTTTGTCAGTAATCTAATCAATGCGTTTACATGCACTTGAGTAATCAGATAATAGGAAAACTCCTGGTCTACATGAATCAGAAAATAATCGAATTTCTGTTTTGCAACCGGCTAATAAACTCACAGAAGAAGATGTGTCGTCAACGTAACGTAAAACTTAAACTTCATGCATGGCTTTTTTAAAAATGTTGCGCTACTTTACCTGAAAATATGAACATCATCTAGAAGATGAAATTGTCAAGAATGTAGTTTTTCTGCCATTTTCTGTCAGTGCTGCTTGCTTATTTCCTGTAGAGCAGTCTGTTCTGTTCTCAGTCAGACTGAGAAATCCGAAAGAAATCAGAGTAAGAGTATACATGCGCTGAGAAATCTGATTACTGAGCTAAAATCCAGCTTTCGAGATCAGAGTACGCTGCTTACATGACCATTTGAATGATTGGATTATTGAGTGTATGCAAACACAGTCACTGATTTAATTAAAAAGGTTAGTGACCTTGCCGCCTTAAAGTTGTGAATTAATTGAACATCAAATACGTTAACAGAATAAAAAAAACACAGATTATCGTTCTGCTAACCTACTATTAGAACTTCAATGAACTTAAAGTATTAAGGCAAGTTAAAACAACAAATCATTTTTTAACAGTGACAGTAGCCTGAAGTTATTACTGTCATTGTGCTATAATATTTAAATGTAACTGTTTTTTTACAAAAGTGATTACATAGTTTCATTATAAAAAAAAAAAAAAATAGGATGTTTACAATGCAAATTCATAAACTAGAACTGACCCAAACAGGAACTACTGGAACTTCTAGTCCTAGTTTCGTTTCCACCTGCTTGAGACAGTTATAACCACCATCATAACTGAATGGAAATCAACTCAGACATTTTTAAATAATGTTACCAAATCAAATATTTTCCTTGTAACTTTGTTATCAGATTAACTTGGGCACTGTTGTTGGCTACCTGTGTGTGAACAGGTGCGGCGCTAGGGGGCGCCGGGGGATGCTCAAGCACCCCCTGAAAACGTTTAGCAACCTCGTTAGTATTGTTCTCTAAAAAATGTTCATTGGCATTTACATATGAATTGTACAAATGTTATTAGGCTACCAGCTCAATAGTCTTTCCCATCATCTACAAGATATGTGAACACACCACACACCAGTCTTCAGCATATCCAGGTAAACACATGCATTCACTGAGAGTGCACAGTGGATTTCTGATATAGGACCAGTCTACACTTAAGCCTACACTTAATCAGAACATTAGTTGACACCCTGAACAGTGCTCTCACCAGACAGTCACAGTGGATTATTCTGGTTAGTTGTTTGAACACGAGCTGCTTTCTTATTCCCCCCAAAAGGCAACGGATAAGTTCTGAGCTAAACAGAGAAAGTAAAGAGAGTGATACCAACTGCTGCCACTTTGAATCAGTAGGTTACTTCATCTTTACAGAACTGTTTCAGTGTCCTCAAGTGTGTTTATATCACCATTGTCTAACACCGCAATGGTACCATGAGAACCGCTGTGTGGGCACATCACCACAATCATATGGGAAAAACATACAGTGAAAGACTTGGGGTATTTAAAGTACAACACTGTCTAAATAAATTATTAAATTAAACAATACTTACTGTTTTTTTTACCCTATTTTAGATTATGGTGATATTTTTTATAGGTACACTTCAAGGACAACATTACATTCATTGGGCGCTTGATATTCAACTCATCACTGTGAACTTTATGAAATGGTTGGTTGGCCTTCACTTTCAGTGCGAAGACAAATTCTCTGGATAATTTCTGTCCACAAAGTGATTATTGTTAGGCTTTCTTCATATTTGTCTGCATTCATATCAACAAACAAGTCTTGGTACAATTTACCTTCTAATAGTTACATTCAGCTGGATGTTCCGATAGTACGGTCTGAATATGGCAAGATAGCTTTTAGTTACAGTGCTCCTTCTGCATGGAATGATCTGCAGAAACGTTTGAAATTGGAGCAGTTTATTTCCTTGAGTGAAATGAAGATAATTGTTAAAGAACTGTATCATTGAGTTTATTCTTGTTTTTAATTTGGTTTTGACCCTGATTTGATTTTGTTGATTGTGGTGGTGTTTCTTTGCTGATTGTTATGTGCGCTGCCTTCTTGGCCAGGGTTCACTTGTAAAAGACCCTTGTGTGGTGTTCAGGTCTGTGAGACCCAATTCCAATGTATACCAAAAGAAAAAATGATGCAGTTTATTATTATTTCAACCTCAGATTCCTTGGCCTTTACTCATTTTCTGTGAAGAACATATAAAATAACACATTTTCAGTGACTTCACACTGTTCACCCCCCACACATTCATATTACACATGTGGTGTTGGGGTGAACCCGTGGGGAATAAAAGTGAGGAGGTGCTGTCTCCCTTCACTCTGTTCTCCTCCTACATGGCCTGCTGTTAGTGTGTGTGTGTGTGTCTGTGTGTGTATGTGTTTGTATATGTGTATATGTGTGTGTGTGTGTGTGTGTGAGGGTGGACAACATGGACAGGCTGCTGACTGGCTACAGCTGCTAAAGGAGAACCTTATGCTGGCCACTTGTGATATTTTAAACATCTGGTATTTTTACATAAATTGTTATGGCTGTATTGATTTAAAAACCAACAATGCGGTGGGTCCACCAGACCACTGAGTAACAAAAACACGAACACCACCCAAGGGTTAATTTCTATATGTACTGTGATCAGAGTAATGAAAATAAACCTGACCCAATCTTTATCCTCTTTATGATTGATTGGTTTAAGTACACATCAGTTTGCCTTCAAACAATCAGGTCACCTATTGACAAGAGACAAAATAGAACATTTCATTGTTGCTCATCTGCTGTAATTAGTAGCAGCTTGTGCCATAAGAACAACAGGAGCCTCTGTAAAGATGATGTAAAGAGCGAACTACTTTAGTAAAAGCATCCTGAATGAGCTTATTGCATTATTTGGACAAAAAACAAAGGACGCAATTGTGTAATGGACTGCACCCCAGACACAAGCCACAAAGAATAACTGTCCATTGTGCAACGTATTGTGATCTGGGTGTCATCTCTGGGATCCCCCCATCTCAGATAACTGTTGAGGACACTTCAGGGAGAGGCTTGTGCAATACCCTCATTGAGGAGCTCAAAAACTGAAACTGGACATGGCAGACTGTCGTGGTCAATCTTACGAAAACAGCAGCAGTGCAACAGCCATTTACTAAACCTTGCTGTGGCTGATGCTGCCAAGTGTTCTGTGTGGTTTGTGACTTTTTGGCACTCTTGAGTGCCTTTTCAGTTCCTTAGTGCTGTGCTGGTCAGTCCTACAATGGCATCTAAAGCTCATTGAGAAAAATATATCACCAACGAAGTGGTAGCACCACACTGGCACTGGAAAAACGCCCTACGCCACCAATTCCCTGAGGCTTTATCTGCGCTCCCTGTCCATGCTGCAGAGAAAAAAGACACAGAATCTGTGTAAGGACCTGACATCCTTTGTGTGGTTGTCACACCTTCGCTTGCAGGTGAGGGTTGATCTGCTCCGATAAGGTTGTGAGTTATAATAAAAGAGCGATGGCAAACCACAATAGCACATTCAGTGCAAGGGTGTTTATTTGGTGAAAGGTATGGAAAAAAACAAAAATGTTGAAAAAGGGGGAAAAAAAGAAAAGCAAAACAAATAACTATTTACAGGATATATTTATGAAATGTGAGGAAGCAACGTTTTCCCTCAAAATACACTGGCTCAACAATCAACCAACCGTCTCGTCCCTCCCACAGAGATGGGGTGAGCTCTTAAATAGACTTTCACTGGTCTATCTAAGCCAGCATCTACCAGTCCTTCTCCTCTGCAGGGGGGCCAATAATAACCATAGACAATAATTGAAAGTAAATAGAGAATCCAAGAAATGGATACTGGAATATAACAAGCTAAAACCCCACAGAATGAACAAGATCGAATTAAATGAAACATATTTCAAACTATATGAACCCTACGAACCCCCCCTCCAAATGGATCACTCCAATAGGGTCCTACTGAGCATGTATGAACTTGCCCAGGCGTTATTTAAGGACAACTAAAACTAAGCTTGGGCCTTTTCCCAGACCAGAAAGGTAAAATGCAGCCCATGTAAGTATTCTAAGTTATAAACCTGCTTCTACGTTCTGACAGTGAGGGCAGATGTCAGTGTTTTTCTATATCACACACATCTATTTTCTTGCAGATATGTTAGATTATACTTACAAGTACAATCTCATGGAACTTTATGGCAATTTAAGCATTGCCCTGTGCTTACCCTTGACTTTGCCCATCACTGATGCTTCACGAGAAAGAAGCATCTCTTCTTTAAAGTTGATTATGAATCTCCTGCGCTCCACCATGTTGAGAAAAAGACTGAATGGCTTAGCAATCATCTCCACTCAGCAGAGAATCCACTGATCAATGAACATGGAGGACATGGTCAAAGCTTCTGCTGAAGCCAAACCAAGAAGTTTCAATTTTGGCTGCAGTAAGAAGAGAGTAAAGATTATATCTAATAGTAAAGGTTGTACAAGGTGGGTAAAGATTGTATTTCGCGTTAAAAATATCTTTGTTTAGGGCTGCCAGTCATAACTTTGCTTGCGGCCTCAGTAATGCCAAATCTGCCCCTGGGCACACCACGTGTCAAACAAGGTCTATGTTTTCTCTGTCGAGTGTGAAAGTAACAAAAGCCATATCACTGGAACATTCTGGACTGATGATCAGTGGAACAGCACAGTTTTATGCAGCCAATATTCTTTGTAGTGAAAAAAGGCTCTTTTATTAATTCACCTTCAGTGTCGTGAGGTTTGAGTCTGTACTTTTTTCCATTTATTACAAAAAATTTGGAAAAAGTGTAAAAGATGTTTCATTTTTCTACAAAACAAGACTGAACACACTAATTGAAAGCATGGATTCTTCACTTTCCATAGAATTTCTCGGCTTTTATCAGTGAGCTGTGACCCCTTTACAGCACTGTGACCTCTCCATCTGCACCACAGGCTTCTGGGATATCAGCCTCAGCTACAGTGAACCAAACCAGGGACAGCTCTCCCTCTCCCCCTCTCCCTCTCCCTCTCTCCCTCTCCCTCTCCCTCTCTCCCTCTCTCTCTCTCTCTCTCTCTCCTCTCTCTCTCTCACTCACACACACACACACACACACAGTAGCAGTAGATCTCTTGCTTTTTGCAGAATCAAGACAGGCGAGAAGTGAAGGTCAAAGGGGATTTAGCCATCACTGCCTGACAACAACAGAGTCAGGAGAGAGAGAGAGAGAGAGAGAGAAAAGAGAGAAGACAGAAAGAGGGAGAAGAGAGAGACAGTGAGAGATAGAGTAAGTGAGAGAGAGAAGAGAGAAGACAAGGACAGAGAACAAAAAAAGAAAAATGGTGAGAAGATAAAGACAGAGAGGGAAAGTTGAACATAGAGAGGACACAAAGAGAGAAGACAGAGAATGCAGGGAGAGAGAGAGACATTGGGTGAGAGCGGTGAAATAGAGAAAAGGAACAGAATAGAGAAGATAGAGGATAAAGAAAAAGGGAAACAGGAGAAAGACAGCAAAAAGGAGAGCAAGAAGAGAGAGAAGACAAGGGCAGAGAATAAAAAAGCGAGTGACAAGAGACAAAGTGCAAGTGAGGAGAGAGAGAGAAGAAAAAGAGAAGACGGGGATACAGAAGAGACTGAGATATGAGAGAGAAAAAAGTGTAAGTGAGAAAAAATAAGGATAGTCTCTCAAGCAGTTCAGTCAGTTTCTCAACTCTGTGCTGTCCTCATTAAAAAAACAACAGCTACACAAAATAAATGTTTTTTATTATTATTCTTGGCAAGAACAATCCTGTTCTCCCTCTAGACACACCAAGTTAATCCTTTTCCTTGAACTGAAACTGATCTCCATCATCTGTTTAATACAACTTTGCCAGTCAATTGCCAGTGATATAAAATAGTGTTATTACGATTAAATGATACAAATATTAAATAAACAAATATGTGAGTTACACTAAACAAAGTGTTGTCATCGGTTTCCAGCCCTTATGAAAAACTTTCAAGTAACTATATGTTGATAAAGTAGAACTGGAAAGAATACAATTAGTGAGACATAAACATGGCAAAACACAGTGTTACACAAGAGTCATAGACATTACAGGTTTTGTAAGAAGTATGTAAAAACAGTTAAAATATTTGTTTCACTGGCAAAAAGGGTCAGACTCGTATTTGTTGACTAATCAAAGATACAGCCTCTAGGTCTTTATGAATGGTCAGCTTCATGGAGCCGTTCTTAGCCGAAAACAATCAGAGGTCCCACTCTAGCAGTGACACTGATGTGTCTAAAAACTCCACACACAGCGCTGCATCTGATACACTCAGAGCAGAACCACACACTACTAATCCACTACCATGTCAGTATCACTGCTATGCTGAGTGAGATCCACCACCAAAATGACAGCAGAAGCAAAAATGTGAGCAGAATCTGGCCAATGATGAATGACGTCGAGGGTGGCTGAGAAACAGGCTGATGGACTAGTATGTAATTGTACACCTATATAGAGACCTATAAGGTAGGTGTTTCTAATAAAGTGGCCAGTGAGTGGTACAAGGTAGGTGTTTTTTTAATAAAGAGGTCAGTAAGTGGAAGTACAAGGTAGGTGTTTCTAATAAAGTGGCCAGTGAGTGGAAGTACAAGGTAGGTGTTTCTAATAAAGTGGCCAGTGAGTGGAAGTACAAGGTAGGTGTTTCTAATAAAATGGCCACTGATGGGAAGTACAAGGAAGACATTTCTAATAAAGTGACCAGTGAGTGGAAGTACATGGTAGGTGTTTCTAATAAAGTGGCCAGTGAGTGGAAGTACATGGTAGGTGTTTCCAATAAAGTGGCCAGTAAATGTAAATAAAAAGTAGGTGTTTCCAATAAAGTGGCCAGTGAGTGAAAGTACAAGGTAGGTGTTTCTAATAAAATGGCCATTGATGGGAAGTACAAGAAAGGCATTTCTAATAAAGTGACCAGTGAGTGGCAGTACAAGGTAAGTGTTTCTATTAAAGAGGTCAGTGAGTGGAAGTACAAGGTAATTTTTCTAATAAACTGGACATTTAGTGGACTCTTATTTCACCAAATTGAATTTGTTCTCCTGTTATTTCTGGATTGTGACACGGATAACGCACAAAACAGCTCTCATCCGGCTTAACGTCATCTCAATCGCATTAATTACCACTAATTACTCTTAATGAAAGATAAGCTCTTATTAATTAATGTCAGTGTTAATTCATGTTAACGGTCTGAATAAATACTTTTGTCCAATGGTGCACTTATAGCTTCTTGTAGAGATTCATAATGCAGTGTGCATCAGCATGAGCACATCCATTAGTACTTATTTAATAGGTGGATATGTTTTTGCATTCAGGCATTGACAGTAATTGATGTGGAACACTGACTGAGCTGCGATTTATGACACTCGCCCTGTGTTCTTTCTCTAAAGGAGCCTATTGAACTGCCATTTCGCTGTAAATGACAGTCGTCAGGCTTGGAAAATGTCAACCCACACCATCATACTAATCAATGCTGATTTTTTCTTTTAATTAACGCTAATACCTAAAGACTGCGAAAGGAAAAGCCATTGCAGTTATAGCTGCTGATTGGGAAAGCTTTACAAGGGCGCTGTGGTTCAAACGTGGAAAGGTCAGTGCTAATTTAGATACAACTGATGTCCATCTGGACATCCGGGCTGTAACAAGTTAAATGTGTGTGAGCTAGTTGTGGTAGGTGACGTGTCATCTACATCCTCCAGCTGCTTCCCTATTATGAAGCTTCTTGAAGAAGTATTGTTGAAGGAGTAGTGCATTGCATTCATTAAATATTCACAAATTGTAATCATTACTTCAAGGATAAAAGTTAAGCATTATTTAATTTTAATTGAGTGCTCAGTGTTTAATGAAACGACTATTTCAGTGTATCTTAATGAGCTTACATTTAGCCTGAGGGTCTATTTCTTTTTTTATTAAACCGAGCTCAACAGTGTGTGCTGCACTCTATTGTTACTGTAGTCAGTGGAAATAAAATGTTTTTTTCCTGCAGTGCCAGTCAAAAGTTTGGACACACTTGAAATAAATAAATAAATAAATAACTTATTTTCAAGTTTTTTTTAATGATAATGATATAAAATAATAAAAATGGAATTATGTGGGCATGCACTGGCATTTAAGTACTGAAAATGTTCAGCTACAAAGTATCAAAGTATTAAAATATAAGACTTTACAAATAATCTTAATGGTTATAAATTGCTGTTTGTTTCCTTAGCTTTCCTGTGCCAGTCAGTGCAGATGCATTCAAACAGCTTGAGCTGCATCAGATCAGTGAAAACAATGGCGGCCATGTGAAACAATTCGGAGACGGACAATAGACAAGCGATTTATAAGCTCTGTTCTTGCTGAGCGTCAAGAGAGTATACAACGTCCAAGAGCTTCTCCACTACAGGTATGATAGCACTTGATATGTAGAACACAGCAAAACAACAGAAGCAGACAGGAAAGTCCCTGCTAGCAAGCTAAACCATCTGTAGCCTCAGTTTCTGAATTAAATTCACAAATGACCAGGCCAAAGCTTAAAGCATAACTTCAAAAAAAATATTACAAGTCACTGGATTGAATGATCAGCACTACTCTGTTGATAAGGATTTTGGATTCTGTGGCACTTCCTGTAGCCTATGTACTACAATCATTTCAGTCTGTTTATTTTATGCAAACTGTTTTTATGTATTGTCAGCTTGTTTTCTGGTTATTGGCCCAGTGTGTTGTGAGTTTTGGTTTTCTGCATCACAGTGAACAAAGAAGTGTGTAACAAATCAAAATTATTAAAGACTTTGATTCTTCAAAGCAGCCTTAATTTGCATTCTCTGAAGAAGCTTCATGGGATGCTTTTCCAACAGGCTTGAAGTTTCCCATATGCTGAGACCTTGTTGGCTGCAGAAAATTACTTGTTGTTAAATAATTAAAAATGATTTAAAATTAAAAATGACACGTGCATTCAATCAGGTATCTTCTTGTGCTCTGCCTTTGTTTGCCTGTACCAGTGGTCACCAACCTGGACCCAAGACCTCAGTTGACCAAACGTTGCTTCACTGGGGTCCAAATCTGACTCAAATCAAGAATTTAAGTTAAGTGACACTTATTAGTCCACAACGGGGAAATTTCACCTCCACATTTTGACCCATCCATGCAGTGAAACACCACATACACACTAGTGAATGCGCACACACTAGGGGGCAGTGAACACACTTGCCCGGAGCGGTGGGCAGCCCTATCTACGGCGCCTGGGGAGTTGGGGGTTAGGTGCCTTGCTCAAGGGCACCAAGAAAAAAGGCACAGACGGGGATTTTAGTTTAGTCTCGTTATTAGCTGCAGGTATTGCATTGTACACAAGTAAACATCTACTAAAAAACTGCAACATAGCTTCATATAACAAGCCTGTCATTACAGAAACACCTTCATAGCTAATCCAACTGAAGTTTTAGTAAGTTTTAAAAGAATGTGGTCTATAACTTACTAAAACTCACCTACATTAGCTGGCAAGTGCCATTAGCTGTAGTGCTAGCTAGCATACTTGCTATTCAAACTGCAGGCTAGCTAGTGGTTTTAAGTCGTTTTGCCTCTTTCCTTCAAACATCATATTGTAGCGTTTTGTTCTGTCCATCAGACTGAAGGTTTTCTATGATGAAAGCCTCGTTATCTGAAGTTCTATTGAACCTGCTGCAGAAGAACAGCACTGCAGTAATGACTGTGCAGGACTGTAACAAAACCGATATGAAAAAGTCACAAATGAACGAAAGGTTATATTCATTCCCTGCAGTAAAGTTGGCGGTCCTAATTTAGTCAGTGTTGCTTGTGTTTTTTCTCAGGCTGAAATTTCACAACTTGTAAGTCTGGAGTCTGAGTCCATGTCGAGTGGCGACTCAAGTCTCCCTCTCTGGTGTTATCTTCCTCTTACAGGTTTTTACTTCTTGCTCCTCTTGGTGACACAAATATTGAAAGTGATGGAAAAACTGATCTGTAAACCCAAGTCTAATCCCTATTCTGTTTCATTATAGACTGTGCTGCAACAGAAGGGAAGTTTTTTTTGAACACATCTGTTTTCTCTCCCTCTCTCTCTCTCTGACACACATACACAAGGTGGATGTGTCAGGTATGTCACCCAAAAGAAAGAAAAGAAGCTTCCCTAAAGGATTTAACTTGAGTAATCCTGCTTTAAGTACAGACAACAGGCACTACTTAAGCCTCTCTCACACACACACACACACATACACATCTGTTACACAGCCACAGAGCCTTGTATACGTCAAAGCAAGGGGTGTTAGGTGTAGACGACAGAGCTATAATGATAATGATCACAACAAAACATTTGACAGCATGCGATTGAAGTATTTGATAAGATGACTATACTGTTCCATCACTCAATCATGCATTAGAACAGAATGTAAACAGTTTCTCTATTAAACAGTATGCTAGGTGGTGAAGTGTGTAACCTAGATGGAACAACAAGTGTGAGAAGTCATCTAGTCCTTTACTCAGCATCACAGTCCAGCAGCAGAGAGGATTAATGAAGACAAGATCTTATGTCAAAATAATTCTAGGACCGTGTCCTGTGGCTTTTGTGAAAGGGGGAAGCATCTCATTGCCCCTTTATGCAGAGAATAGAAACACCCAAGTCCCATTCATACAAGCAGAACTCTGGCCATTTCATAAAACATTAGCAATTATTCTTCCTCTTCAATGATTACAGCTAATTTGTGTTCATTTTTCTGCTTGCTAGGCTGTTGTAACTATTTTAAGCCTAAACAAGCATTTTCCAAGTAGTCGATTTTCAGAAACAAACTGTCTTGTTTGCGTTCTTTTTAGTTAGCTGCCAGGATTTTAAACAGGGGCTGTTTTTGTTGCCCCAGAACACAAGAGAGGGAGTGGATGACACACCCACTTCTGCAGACAGAAACTGTAACACGCATAATCTCAGCTTATATTTAATAAGTTAGCAGAGTTAGTTGTAGCAGAATTTAGCAGTTTATATATACACACACACACAGTAGTGTGAAAAAGTGTTTGCCCCTTCCTGATTTCTTATTCTTTTACATGTTTGTCACACTTAAATGTTTCAGATCACCAAACAAATTTAAATATTAGACAAAGATAACACAAGTAAACACAAAATACAGTTTATAAATGAAGATCTTTATTATTAGCGGAAAAAGAAATCCAAACCTACAGGGCCCTGTGTGAAAAAGTGATTGCCCCCCCTTTTAAAACATAAATTAACTGTGGTTTATCACATCTTTGGAAAGCTGAGTTCAATTTCCTTAGCCACACCCAGGCCTGATTACTGCCACACCTGTTCTCAATCAAGAAATCACTTAAATAGGACCTGCCTGACAAAGTGAAGTAGACCAAAAGATCCTCAAAAGCTAGACATCATGCTGCGATCCAAAGAAATTCAGGAACAAATGAGAAACAAAGTAATTGAGATCTATCAGTCTGGAAAAGGTTATAAAGCCATTTTTAAAGCTTTGGGACTCCAGTGAACCACAGTGAGAGCCATTATCCACATGGCGAAAACAGTGGTGAACCTTCCCAGGAGTGGCCGGCCGACCAAAATTACCCCAAGAGCGCAGCGACGACTCATCCAAGAGGTCACAAAAGACCCCACAACAACATCCAAAGAACTGCAGGCCTCATTTGCCTCAGTTAAGGTCAGTGTTCACGACTCCACCATAAGAAAAAGACTGGGCAAAAATGGCCTGCATGGCAGAGTTCCAAGACAAAAAACACTTCTGAGCAATAAGAACATAAAGGCTTGTCTCAGTTTTGCCCATGAATTCTGCTGTCTACCAAAAAATCCTGAAGGAGAATGTCCGGCCATCTGTTTGTGACCTCAAGCTGAAGCGCAGTTGGGTTCTGCAGCAGGACAATGATCCAAAACACACCAGCAAGTCCACCTCTGAATGGCTTAAGAAAAACAAAATTAAGACTTTGGAGTGGCCTAGTCAAAGTCCTGACCTGAATCCGATTGAGATGCTGTGGCATGACCTTAAAAAGGCAGATCAAATGCTTGATTGCAGTTGTTGCTGCTAAGGGTGGCCCAACCAGTTATTAGGTTTAGGGGGCAATCACTTTTTCACACAGGGCCCTGTAGGTTTGGATTTCTTTTTCCGTTAATAATAAAGATCTTCATTTATAAACTGCATTTTGTGTTTACTTGTGTTATCTTTGTCTAACATTTAAATTTGTTTGGTGATCTGAAACATTTAACTGTGACAAACATGTAAAAGAATAAGAAATCAGGAAGAAGGCAAACACTTTTTCACACCACTGTGTGTGTGCATATATATATATAAGAAAACCTTGTAGCTCCAAAATGGTAACTTTATAGGAGAAGGAAAAAACATACTTTTCTTTTTATTGTAAGTCAATGGAACCAGAATTTTTTCCAAGTCATTTTGGGCCATTTCTTTTGGTCCATTCATCATCAAATTTACACACAATGTAAAGGGCAACAGGCACTTTCAGATGAGAAAAATGACAAAAATGGGAGATACAAGGTTTTCCTAAAAATGTAAAAATTTGATTATTAAGTAGAGAAATTCGAGAAACATTAAAAATCATCCTTTCTATAATTCCTCCAAATAATATTTTTGTGGACTCAACAGTCAACACTGGATTGATATCTTTTTAACTAATAGGCTTAATACACATACAAATTATTAAGAATGAAACCAAAATATGGACATTTTAATCAAACTTTTTTTTTTTTACCCCAAATATAATAATACTATGTTGTATCAAACTTTTCTTCCACCTTTAAAATATTATAAAAAAGACTGAATGACAGTTTGATGTGGTATGTAAACATTGTCTCAAGTTCAAATATGGAAGCTAAACTGAAAAAATAGCCTGGTTTGAAATTGTTTGTGATGTCACAAAAACCAGCATATTTACATATCTCTGCCTATTCAGCATACAGCATATACATATATAAGGGGTGTTTCAGCCTGAGCTACTTTTTTAATGAAGCACAATAGCAAATCAGAACAGAGGTCATTTACCTACAGCAGCCTTTTTTAATTCTAAGGGGTAAACAAAAGTCGGAAAATGGTCATGTAAAAATGACTTTTTTGAAAGCACACAAACGTCATTGGCGGACCTTTAAATAGAGTTTAAACTGGACGTGGCCACTTTAGTAATCATTGACATTAAGCGATGTGGACAAACATGCAGTGATAAGACTTCTGGCTTCACTGCCAAGCTTTAGTTAGAGGTGTGACCTGCACCGAAGGAGATCTGGCTAGACTGCATCTTAAGCAGCTTTCCTGACATGTGGTAATTAGGGCGATCACTGTTTGATCTACAGCGGGCAAAGAGCGAACTGCCATCAGGGCACAATGCGAATTTCACAGACGCTCAAACAGATGCCTGGCACTAAGCAAGATGGCACTGATTATTGCCACTTACAGCTCACACAGTGAAAAAGGAGGAGGGAGGGCGGGCAAGAGAGATAAAGAGTAAGAGGGACCGAGAGAAAGAGAGAGAGGGGAAGGCCAGATGGAGGGAAAGGAGAGGATGAATGAAAGTGACAGAGAAAAGAGTGTTTATACAACAGCTTAATGGTTTTCTGACACAATCTTGTTGCACATCAGGGTTAGGGGTGAAGGCAGGAAGAGCTGGAGCATATGCTGTTTTAGTGCAGTTATAAATCTAACAGTCCTATTGCTTTGCTTTCTGGCTTTCAATGCCCGGCCCCCTTTTATCCCTCCACTCGTCAAGGTTTCTTCCTTTTCCAACACAGAAACGGTATCTCTTCCACTGCATGTCAGTGACTATAACTTTCTCTCTGCGCTCTTCTCTTTCTGAAGACAGTCTAATTTTGAAGCTTTGCTCTTAATTTAATTATTCATTTTTCAGGAGATGTTCCTGAGGAGATTATTTATGCGATGATCCACTGGCATAAGGAAGGGGGGAGTCAAAGACAAATAAGTGAAAAAGCAGGAGTTTCCAAAACTGGATATCAAAACATTATTAAAAAATACAGAGAAAATTGCTAATAACTTTGCAAGACTTGGTAGACCACCAAACTGTCCCCACCAGATAAACAGCACATAAAGCTTTCATCTTTGAGAGAGAGGAGAAAAATAAAGCTCCACTCTTGCTACAGATCTGAAAAACATCCACAGGTGTTTCTGTTCATCCTTCTACTGTGAGAAGACAACTCAACACTATGTTGTGAGGAACACTATGAGGTGTGGAAAAATATCCCTGCAGATTTCTTTAAAAAATGAAAATAAGTCTCCTGAAAACAATGGAAGTCATAATAAAGCTGTAAATACTATTATAAAATATTTAGATGATGCAGCTTCTGTGTAATTCGCTAAAACAATGGAACATGAGAGGGAGTGTGTTATCATGAAATAACATCATGGCTGTAACATTGCGATAACACACAACCTCAAGTGTTCTATTGCTTTTATACAACAGTTAAATAAATAAAGTAATAAATAAATAAATTAGGTGAACGTGGCTTTTAATATGTTTTAATGTCAGCAATTCCTTCCGCGGAATTATAGTTCCTTAACAAGCAGCTTGTTTCTATGTCAGAGTAACGAGCTCCACTCACTCGCTGCACAGCCGGCAGTTCGTTCTCCAGCTCCTTACACAAACCAGCTGACAGTTTGGGAATTTAGTGTAGTCCCATCGTCAGAGTCTGACCAAATCAGCTGGAGGTCAAATGTGATCTTAAAAGTATCCATTTTTTATTTGTGCAAAGTAAGAAGTAAAAACATTCAAATGGCTTGAGCCATTATATATATATATATATATATATATATATATATATATTTTCTATTGTTTTCCTAAAGCCATTGACTGGAAATTAAATAAATGAATGCACAGCACTGTAGATACATGTATCATACACATAAAAACAGTTTTTTGTTGAAGTGATGAGTTAAATCTTCCACTACAGAGAAAAACACTTCTGCGCATTTTATTGCACACTGTTCATTTGCTGAATTAAACAAAAGTTCTGACATATTTTATATTTTATTTTTTCCAATATGTTAAACCCATGAAATAAATAGAAATCGTGCTCTAAATTTGCAGAACAAAGCCATATTTAAGATGATGTTTTAATTGCGATTGCAATATGTAGCCATATAATCACAGTGTTGTATTGTCTATATTATGCATCTTTAAATGGATTATCCTCCTTCTAAATACACCGTTCATATTACTACAGTGATAGCCAGTTCCAGCTTAAATACATACATTTTTTACTTCTTTTTGTCCAAAAATGGCAAAACAACATAACATGCATTTACTTACTTTTTTTACTGATAATGCTGAGACACTTCTTAACATTCAGGTGAACTCAGGAGGGAACAGTGAAAGCTTCATGTTTGTGAAATAAATGAATGCAATCATTGCATGGTTCAGTTGAAGTTGTGTTTGTATTATATTGTCTTTATTTTTTGTCTTTATTGTCTTTAGTTTGGCCACAAAACTGCAACTAATCAAGTAAGAAAGAAAGGAACTGCAAATGTCACACAAACTGTACGAGAGCTGAGATACAATATATATGTTGTCTGAGACCCAAAGCTGTTTTTTTTTAATGTCTGAAACTTGATGCAGTGGGAGGAAGATGTTCTTAAATGTACATTGTAGTGTGTTTAACTACATACATCTACATCATCTAAACCGCTTATCCTTCTGGGTCGCAGTGGGGTGCTGGAGCCTATCCCGGCTGTCATTGGGCAGAAGTCAGGATACACCCTGGATGGGTCACCAGTCCATCGCAGGGCAGACAGACAGACATAAACATTTACACACACTCACACCTAGGGGCAATTTAACGTGTCCAGTTAGCCTGACTGCATGTCTTTGGACTGTGGGAGGAAACCGGAGTACCCAGAGGAAACCCACGCAGACACGGGGAGAACAGGCAAACTCCACACAGAAATGACCCTGGTCGCCCGGCCGGGAATCGAACCCAGGCCATTCTCGCTGTGAGGCGACAGCGCTACCCACTGTGCCACCGTGCCGCCCGTGTTTAAGTGTGTTTAACTAGTGCAGCTCAACAGCCACATTTCTAGAATATTCTCCTCTATGTTAGATGCAACAAATGTGGTATTAATGTAGGATATCAAATCACCCTACATGTTTAAAATTTCAGTTATGTTCACATGTGGGAATACCAATGTCTTGCTGTGATTAACTTGAAAAAAAAAAATCAATAAACAAATTATTTTTTTTTGGTGGTAAATAAGTTTGTCATTGGGGGCTATTACCATGGAAACTCGGGTTAACCGTCACTGGGTACAGGCCTACACAGAACATAATACAATATGACTATTTCACAATAGCGTTCAGCTATAATACACACAGAGGCA